>NC_086293.1:13193551-13548551 GCF_963924245.1 Chroicocephalus ridibundus | reverse complement strand
TGGGAGGGGGCTGAAGGAGCGAGAAGAGATGCAAAAACTCCACGTAATGTCCTGGAGTGTGTTTAAAGGAAAAGGGTTGGTGAAGAGCTGACACTGAATGTGTTTTTAGTCCAAAGAACAAGGTTTGCACAAGGACAAAGAGGTACTTTTTGGCAAAGCCATCCCCTCTGACACCAGGGTCTGAGCACTCTGCCCGAAGCCTCTTTACTCTCCATCACCATCACCCATGCTATGATCAAAAGCATCCACACCATCCATGGGAAAGAGGTTTCGGCTGGCTGGACCTCAAGAGCTGCTCCCTTCCCCTCTCCTCCTCCAGCCGTAGGGACATTTTACCCAGCCAAACCACTCAAGTCAAAGCAGGGTTCTCCTGCTGATGGTTTCCATCTGGTTCCTGCCTGACCCACGAAGCCACCCAATTTGTGTCTGCTCAAGTAACGACTCTCCTCCCTCCGGCACCAGGCCCTGCCTGGACACAGGGTTAATTCTTGCCAGGTTGCTCTGCTACCTGTTCTGGACGTGGCTACAGTTGCCTGGACCGATTTAAATCACACTTTCTGCCTTACTCCAATGAGGGGAAGATGTTTGTGCAGGGGTGAGAGGTGTGAGGATGACGCAGGGATCAGGTGCTGGGGGATGTGCTGGGAAAGGTGAGCGTGATCCTTAAAAATAAAGGATTCTTAGAATCCACTGAGTTACAGTGTTATAAAACTGAACACTATCTGCAATTTCAAGGCCAGATCCTGATCATGAATACATACAGGATCCTAATGTTGGCAGTGTGACAGAGAGGGCTTTTCTAAAGCTGGGAGGATGATAGATCCCTGGCTGGAGCTTGGATCAATTCTTGCTCCAACAGCAAGCACAGGAGATTCCTGCAGGGACCAAAACTCGCTGGAGGGAAATTAATGCAAATCCTTGGGCAGGCAAACAGGACTGGGCTCGTGCTGCTGGGGGACGCTCGGGCTGCAAGTGGCTCCAGGGAGCTGGCAGGCAATGGTCAGGCTGGCCAGGAATTGCAGGGAGAACCGAAGGCTGTGGTCTGAGCTCGGGGAAGACACGCATGGGGTATGTTCTTACCTTGGGAAAGGGTAAGAACTGACAGCACGGGGAGGGCAGGCACCTTTGAGGAGGTGATAGAAGTAGAAAGGGGCGGTTTACACCAGAAACCTGCCAACTTTATGCTGGTTTAACATCCAGCTTGCAGAGACTGCTGAGATGGGGAGGGAGGTCCCAGCTCCCTGACAATGATGAGAGCGATTTACTGACCCCACCATGACCCCGGCAAACCCCTCACGCCACGGCACCAAACCACCAAAGCTCAACTACCGCCCAGCCACTTTTCGGCTCTAACTATGGCGAGACAGAACTGCAGTTTGGCTGGACAGGCGGTGATTTCCCAACTCACATCGGCACAGGTTTGAGGTCAAACACCCCAGGCGATGCACACGTGCTCCAGCTCTGCGGGGTGCCAGCGCCGAGCTGCCAAACCCTGCCCTGCCCGGGATGCGCTGCCAAATTGCTCCCACTCTTCTTCTCCATCTCTCCGAGACCTCAATTAGCAGAGACCTGCTATTTCAGCTGATTAATCCACGCTGGCTCAGTATGCCAGACCTTCAGCAGAAACACTGGGAGATGCATTGGGAGATCCTCTGTCATGGCATGGGGCTCAGCCCAGGGCTACTGTGGCCACTCATCCCTCCTCGCTCCCAGCCCTTGCATCAGGGCAACTGCCTAAGGCTAACGGGCAGGAAGAATGGAAAAAAAAAATGGGTATTTCTTACACCAGACTTGCTGCTGAGATCCTGGTGTATCACAGCTCCAGCTAAAACAGTTCATGGGACGGGGACTTCTTAAAGGGGCTGGGGGGACTTCAGCAGCCCCCACGTCACCCATCCTTCTCCCTGCTTCACATCCTCACCCGGGCTGATTCAGCTGCACACGAGCCACATGGTGAATCACACCAGGAATTGCTGCAAGCTAAAAATAATCCCATGGGGGTTTTTTTAGTTCTTGGGTCATTACTTTTAAGCTGCTCGCTTCCCCCACCCTGGTCGCCACGCAGCCCTGGCACACGCACACAGGACTGGGGCAGGGACCACCTTCAGGACAGCTCACCACCACCGAAAGCGAAGGTCAGGCTTCAGAGACCTGCCAGAGCTTCAACTTACAGCGCTAGCTGTTTGAATTTGGTGCAGGCTTTGGCGCACGCTTTGCTTATGGAGCGATCACAACCAGCATGGCATAAACCAGCAGCATCAGGGACAGCCGGGTAACTGGTCCTCTCAAACCCCAGCAGTGTGCCAGGGACGCATGTCAACACCTATTCTGTTTGCTTCTGCACTTCACTTCTCTTTCAGCTGGCAAAGCCACTATCTCAATAGGGAGCAGCTTCAGCCAAGAAAAATAAGCATTACCTTACATTCCCAGGCTTGTTTATCATTATCATGATGGTCTGCTCGAACTGGGAGGCTGCATTATGCATCATGCTGCCTACTTTCAAATAATAAGCTACATGTGTAAATAGGCTCCACTATTTCGAGTTGAATAGCTAACAAATGAGCAAACAAAAACTCCACAGCCCACCGCACTCTTGTTTAACTGACGCAATGGATGCCTTTATGCATCCCGAAGGTGATACATCCATCACGCTCACGGCTCGAGCGGCTTCTGCATCACTGTCAAAATTGAAACGCACTTGCGCTGGCTGCAGCCAGCACACGCGTGGCTGCGGGTCAGGTGGGCACTGCTGGCCCGTCTGCTACTCTCAGACCTAAAATTGATGTGGTGCTCAGCTCCCGCTACATCGTCATTATCACAGTTGCTGTGGAGGCTGAAGCTGGATTCAGCTGTGCGAGGTACGTCTCCTCACACCAGGCAGGAAATATAGGGCGTCGTGAGGGCATTTAATCTGAGCAGGGGTCCTGTGGGACACCCCATCTCCGGATTAGCCCATTGCAGCCTTCACATAAGGAGCCCATATGAATTTCTGAGCCCTGTCCTGCAGCACAGCTTTCCCACCCTACTAAACCCTCTGCAAATGGCGTTTTCTTCATCACAGCTTTACCTCCTTTTGTATTCCTTAATTTTCTTCCATAGTCTGTATTATTATCTAGTGCAAGAAGAGTTATTTAAGAACCTTTGGACTATAATGGGCTTGGCATTACAGGAAAATAAAGCAGCTCTCCAGGAAACTTGTGCTGATTTCAGCCTTCCCATTTACGCTGTGATGCATCACACTGTGCTCTAATGTCTCACTAATCTGCAGCTCAATCTGCTGTTAAACGGGCTCGTGATGCAGAAACCACTCACTAAGGTTGCTTGATATTCATCTGTTGATTGAATCATTTGCTTCTTGTGATTTGCAAATGCGCCAAAGAGCCAGAAGCCCTTTTTCTTCCAGAAAAGTTAATTGGATCAGCATCCTGTGCTGGCAGGTGGTACCCCCATCCTACCCAGACCTCCCCTGACTCCAGCAATGCGGAGGGGCCACCCAGCAGGATGGGGCACTGGGACCGAGGACACAGCAAGGGACAGACCCCCCAGGCAACCATTTTCTGCAGGAATTAAACACACTGATTTCTCACAGAGGCCTCAAGCAGCCTATGCGGAGATGTGAGTTGCTCTGCTCCAGCGAGGCAGAGCCCTGCCCTGGAGCGATGCCGCTGTCATAGAATGGTTCGGGTTGGAAGGGACCTTAAAGATCACCTAGTTCCAACCCCCTGCCACAGGCAGGGACACCTCCCACCAGACCATGTTACCCAAAGCCCCATCCAACCTGGCCTTGAACACCGCCAGGGATGGGGCAGCCACAGCTTCTCTGGGCAACCTGGGCCAGGGGCTCACCACCCTCAGAGTAAAGAATTTCTTCTAATCTAAATCTCCCCTCTTTTTAGTTTAAAACCATTACCCCTCATCCAATCACAACATTACCTGATCAAGAGTCCTTCCCCATCTTTCCTGTAGCCCCTTTAGGTACTGGAAGGGGCTCTAAGGTCTCCCCGGAGCCTTCTCTTCTCCAGGCTGAACACCCCCAACTCTCTCAGCCTCATCACCGCATGGGTGCCCAGCAGCAGGGCTGGCCACCAAACCATCGGACGTTCTCTCCGGCAAATGTACCCCTCCATACTTCCACCTTTCTCATTTTTGAGAGCTAATCATTACCAGCAGCCCCTTTTGACGCATCCCACCCAGCTATTCACAGGCACAGCTACTTCTTCGTAGCCTGTAAATCAAGACCCTGCTTCAGCAATACTTGGGTTTAGCTATTTTTTTAATACTCTGGCATGCAACACACCATTTTCTATCTTCCTCAATAATTAAGCAGTTAGTGCCATTGTCAAAGAAGCACTTAACGACATTTCTATGAGGTTTCCAACCAAGTGAGGTCCCAAGCAAGGACATATCAGGCACCAGGGCTGCATCTCTGTGATTACCTGGCCGTAAATAACGCCTCAGAATATATGGTTTATTGTGGTGATAATACACATTTTGCAGGTTACATAAATTGGAGCAATCCTGCTGACAGAGGAAAAATAGTGGTGTGTGATGGTTTCCTCCGGTTGCTAGGAAATAGAGTTAGTGCTCGGATCCTTACATGCCTCGGTGCACACTCATGACAGATGATAGATTCGGCACATGTGTGGAGCCCAGCCTGTTAGCAAGCCCTGACTGAGGGGAAAGCAGCACCACAGTGACAGCAAGATCCATTTAACAAAAATATATGCATTTTTCATTAGGAGAATTACATTTGTTTGCCCAAGGCATTTAGGAAAATGTAAGCAAAGAATAAAGGTAGATCTAAAGAGACAGGTGGTCCACACAGGCAAACCCAGAGTGGCTACGCAGATGCACAAGATGGTCTATGTTAAGGATTTTAACACCTGTCCAAAGCTCTAATGTGAATGAGCTGTGATTTTTTTTCAAAAATGGTCTTTTATACCACTGTGCAGCCCACACAGCCCAAAGGGCCAGGGCCAGCCTCTGCCCAGGCGTCCCTTCCCCTCCCCACCTTACTTTGGGGTTATAGTCTCTGGCGTGGAGGAGCTCAGCCCCGTTCCTGCTTCTGTAAATGTTTGTTAAAGCAAATTGCAGTTTGTTCTATTGGTCCCCTGCTCCAATTTGCTAGAAATAGCACAGCACTTGGTCAAAGCGCATGGAAAAAGGTCAGATAGCAGCAAACAGAGCACTTTTTAATTTTTGTGTGTGTGTGTATGTCTATGGTTGTTTTTTTTAATATATCTATATACACGCACACACTGTTAGGTCAGCTAATCTATCACCCTGCCTCAAGGCAGAAGTGGTTCTACCAACCCACCCCTGCATGCACCTCTGACCTGCTTTTAACTATAGCAAAGCTGCATTATAAAGACAACATTAAACCGTACAGCTTAAAGTAAAGGAAACAATTGTCACAACTACAGCTATACCCTGTCCACAGACGGGGTATTTCACACACAGCCAAGGGAGCTGATCTGCCTTCCTGTGGTGGTGGTGTTGCTTTTATTATAGCGTTGTCCCTCAAGACCGCATCGTGCCAGCAGCACGCTCTATGGGCACAGAACTGGCTGGCATGAGCCTAATTTGCTTTTTAGAGTGATGAACTTCTCCTAAGAGCTGTTCCTGGAGGGAGCTGGTCTCTCTGGGCTGCTCTTACCAGAGCAAATGGGACATCCTCCGCCAAACTCAGCAAAGCAAGTTCAGAGGAAAGAAAAAAAGGTTTAGGGAGGTCACAGACTGCTTGGTTCCTATAGTTAGTTATTTGGCACAGATCAATGCCCCTTTTCTTAAAAGATTCCTAAGGATTTTCTGGAGTGCAAGCACACAGGTGGTATTTCCTGAATTCCTGGTGCACTTTGGTGTAAAAGTCCTTCGTTTTGGATAACCCCCCAGGCTGGGCAGTGCCCCATGTGTGGGATGCAGCGGTTAAAGGCTGCAGTGGGGTTGGGATGGAGTCAGAGGATGGTTAAAAGCTTTCTGCCCCAGCTCTAAAGGGTTTCTCTAGCCACCAACTAGCATGGGAGAGGGATCTCCTGAGCTCGGTGTCCGACCAAGACGCTCCTGGCAGGACTCAACCCCACACCAGCCAAGGGCTGTCGCATGGCAGGAGCAGAGCCCACTTCTGTAGTCTGCTAATAACGTAATTTAATCCCAGCGACTCAAAACACTTCCCTAAGTCTTTGAAAGGCCTGCTAATCCTTGATTTGCCATCAAATCTTGAAATTCTCCTAAAGAATGAAGGGTCCTTTGTCTATTGAGTGCCTCTACACTTAGTGAGGTTATTAAGGCCTATTAGGGTGCACAGAAGAACATTCTCGCCTGGGTTGGACACAGTGGAGCTCAGGGCTTTTGTCTCTCTTAACCTAAGTCCTCCTAGTCTTCTGCTCTGCTGCTCATGGCCCCCACGCCGCAGTGCCTTGAATTGCTCCCTACTTCTTGGCAGACATGGCCATCGCTTTGCTGCAACATCAGCAGAAAGCTCCCCCAACTGACTTTGGCATAGTGCTCTTGTTATTACATGTTCAGGTGTTTCTGAAGAGCACATTATGCCTTTTCCTCCATGGCTGGAAGACCATGTGGTCCATGGACCCAGATATATGTCTTGGGGTCTATCAGCTGATATAGAGATTTATTTATTATTTTTGAAACAGAAATAATTCTATTTCCGCAGAAACCACAGTGGTTTTGTGTACAGACCTGCATCAATCGAGCAGCCCTAAACCCTTCCGCAAAGCAAGGTCACCTCCTTTAACACAGAAGGAAGCAAGGGTCCAAACTCTTGCCCAGCATTGGGACAGGAGGACAACACAGATCCACGTTTCTGGCCTGCCTCCATCTCCCGTCACAACCATATGGGAAAGGGAACATGCTTAAAGAGCCGGCGGCTCAGAGCAAGCGTTTGCTTTCAGCTGAAGTGAGACATATCATTTCCCCAGGATGCACTATTAAAGAAGAAAACCTTTGCCAATGTTATGTTTTATAATGCAATGATTTTCATAACAGCCCAACATGGTTCATCAGCATGTGATCTGGCATGGGATCAGCTTTCCCTTAAACCATCCGAGCGGGCTGCGAGAGGTGGGGGGAGAGAACAAACACCGTGTCTGGTTGGGTTTTCAAGCAGTCCTTGTCGCAGCCCCGGTGCATCTCAGCCCACACCGACTCGTGCCTTGCTCAGAGCGAAACTCAGCGGAGGCATTCCCATCCCTGCCTCGGGCCAGAATTGGGCAACCTCACCTCAGCTCATCACGCCACCCGCAGTGCTGTGGGTTGGGGGGGCACCCCCCAAGCAAGCCTGAGAGCCCCACATTGATGGGATTTTCTTTATTTTCAGCAAGAAGCTTGTCCCCAGGTGCTTATCTCCATTTACAACCATCATGGTTAAATAACTGCCTAGCATCACCTGAAAATTCAGGTTAGCAGCCTTAAATAATTTCATCACATGAGAAGGAAAAGAGGGGCTGCAATGCCAGCCCCCCGGCACACAGACCCCCCAGCGTGTGCAGGCAGCCCGGCAGCTGCAGAGATGTGTCCCCTCCCTGAAGCCCCCTCTAGATACTCAGAAGCAGCACAGAGGTGCCATCACGCCAGCGTCTTCTCCTGCAGCAAAGCCCATTTAGGCTGTTCCTCCACACCAAAAAAAGGAAAGAATTTTTGCCCTCTTATTTTCAAAATTCAGTTCATTGCAGTGATGCGATTAACAGAGCAACCTGCAAACTACTGCTGTGACATTAATGGATGTGGCAATAAGGTGTGAAATACGGGTGAGCGAGCAGGGAGCAGGTTGTGTCCCCAAAGCAAACCCTTCTGCAGCTCTACCTGGAGCCGAGCCCCCGACTGTGTCCGGGGGAGCCGCCAGCAGCCGCAGGCCCTACACACACACACGCTCCTCCGTGCTTCTGCACAGGGATGATGCTTTGGGAGGCAGGAGGGGGAAATCAGCTACGGGATTTCCTAGAATTAAACCCTTTCTTGGTGTGGGATTGTTTTTAACCCAGATGAGGTCCTCAGCTCAGCTGGATTTTGTACCAGCGAAGGAGGATGTGGTGGGAGCCAGAGGTATAGACTGCTGGGGGAAACATAGATCATAGAATGGTTCGGGTTGGAAGGGACCCTAAAGATCATCCAGTTCCAACCCCCTGCCACGGGCAGGGACACCTCCCACCAGACCAGGCTGCTCCAAGCCCTGTCCAACCTGGCCTTGAACACCTCCAGGGATGGGACAGCCACAGCTTCTCTGGGCAACCTGGGCCAGGGGCTCACCACCCTCAGAGTAAAGCATTTCTTCCTAATATCTCATCTGCATCTCCCCTCTTTCAGTTTAAAACCATTCCCCTTTGTCCCATGGCTCCCCTCCCTGATCCAGAGTCCCTCCCCAGCTTTCCTTCAGATTCTGGAAGGGTCTCTAAGGTCTCCCCAGAGCCTTCTCCAGGAGGAACACCCCCAGCTCTCTCAGCCTGTCCTCACGGCAGAGGGTTTCCAGCCCTCTGAGCATCTTTGTGGCCCTCCTCAGGAGCAAGGCTAAGGGGGGCTGGAGCAAAGCCCTGACCTTCTAACCCCCCATCCTTGGCTTTACAAAAGCTAGAGCGTGTTATGCAGCACAGTTTGGCATGCAGCCCCACGCAGGCTTGAGCAACTGGGAGACAACATTCCCCAAGGGAACGAGAAGCTTTAACTTTTGTAGTGCAGCAAGCATGCAAATGCAGGATCTTGAGGGAATAAGGAAGATAAGTTATGTCATTTCAGCGCTGTTCTTGGAACAAAGACAAAAAAGCAAAAGAAAACAAAACAGAGCCCCCCCTGGGATCCATAAAGAGGAAACTAAAAATATGATAAATCGGCTGGATCATTATTTTCTGAAGATGACATATTGCAGCTCATGTTATATATCTAGATTCCTATTGTCACTAAGGATAAAAACTTTGGCACAAAACGAGTAAAGGAGAAAAAACATAAATTTCTGCCATTCCACAAACTAATAAATACTGTTAAAGCGCGATCTACTTAAAACTCAAGCCAGAAATTCCAGTCCTGCAGGACAGGAGAGGAGGAGGAGAGCACCAGCTTTCCTCACCAACAGCAGGCAAAGGGTTAAGCAAAGGTGTAATTCACTGTGTTAGCTTAAACATTAGGAGATGCTAAGAGAATTACAAGATCAGAAAATAACTGCAAAGTGTGTAAAGATAATCGTAAATCCGAGGGAAATAATACGTGCTGATAAACGCTGAGGAGATTATGCTAGAACACCTTCTGGTTTTATAATCAAGCAATAAGAGCAGCCGGGTGTCCCACGGCAGCAGGTTTCCTCCTCCAGCGTGGGACAGCATGGCCTGCGTTGTGATTTACCCACAGAAAAGACTCCCGGAGGAATCCGGGGATAAAGCAGAGGAGTGGAAAGACAAGTAATATTAAAAATGAATTCTGAGAAGGCGAAGGCTGGGATCCTTCATGCAGTTTTAAAGGCACGACAGCGTAACAGAAACGGCAGCCAACAGGGATGGGAAAACCCTCTCTCAGAGTTGCTCGGCACCAGGCGTGAAATCTTCAATTTCAGATATTGGGGAGGAACCTATACGTTAGCGCATTGTGACAAGATTCTACTACCCCGCTGGCTTTCCCAGAAAATAGGGGTCATGGAGCCAGGCTGTACTCAGAGCTGGGGAATTTTTCCTCATTTTCTTCCTGACTCTGCTAAGTCATCTTGTAGCAAAGCCTCTCCTGGTATGACTGCTGTTCTTTTAACTCTCGAGGCCCCAAAACAGGACTAGGAAGGTTATGAATTTGTGGGGTTTTTTGGTCCTTAAGGCTTAAAACCTGTTCCTGCTCCTTCACATACCCGCTCCAGGGGAAGTGGGTTTGTTGGGGAAGAGCTGGAAGGATGCTGGGGGGCAGCTGGCCGGTCCCCTGCCTGGTCCTGCCTCAGAGTCAGGCAGCACAGGTTTCACAGGGGCTTTGGAGGGATCTGCCGAACAGCCAGGAAAAAGTAACCTCTTAAAACCTGAGCTTTTAGCATCACTGAATGGTAAAACAGACTCAGGAGTTTTGGTTATGTCGGCAAAATGCCACATCGAGCAGAGGTTGAAAGCGCACAGGTTTGGTGCTCAGCGTGAGGGTTTGTAGTGAGTTGTGAAAATGCCTGTTCGGGTTGGTTTGGGGTTTTTTTTCCTAGTTTAAACAGCTCTGTGTAAATGATCCCCTACCGAAACCAGCAAGCTGCCAGGTGTGATACAAGTACTTTGATTTGCAGCTCAAAGGTAGCTGCACACCGTGCAGGACACAGGGCTGCAGCTGCCCCAAAATTTAATAGATTTCCTCCGATAGCACAAATAGAGCAGCGATACACAACCTGCATGTGAGCACCAACCAGGAAAACAAACCACACGGGACAGACCAACCATAACGCACGTGCTTCTGCCATCACCCTGCCATCGAACACCTCTCGGTTTTGTGTGCAGGTGTGTACAGACACAGAGCCGGGTCCAGGGGAGCACGGACAACCCACCACCAGAGCAAATTCCGCTCCTTACCCAGATGGGAAGGAATAAACCCATACGATCACCTTTTTCTCCCCGCTCTGGTGTTTTTGAAACCTTACTTTGCCTGACCCACATGCTTCAGGAACACACGCTTCATAAACAACGCGCATGGCTAAATAACCAGCCTTTGATTTTCCCAGGCACTGTGGGAAGATGGGGATGGGCAGAACATATTCTCTTTGCAGGGCTCCATAGGAAATCCCACTTTCAAACGTTTTTCCCCTCGCACAGAACACGGGGTTTGACCCCTGGGATGGGAACAGGTCACAGGCCCACCAGCAAGCTCGGTACAACCTGCAGCTCCATCCTCGGCACACTGCACAGAACTTTCCCTTCTGCATATTAAGGAAAATATCCCCAAGTTACAAGATGGCTTACAGCTACACCTTCGTCCCACCTTCGTCCAAGGGAGAAAGGTGTACCTTTTTTTGGAGTACCATCAAATACAGGATAACCCCTGAAACAAAGGTTTTCAGCACAGTTTGGTGGAAAAGAGCAAAGGGAAAGAAAAATATATGACCAACTTAAAGTAGCTCCTGTTTCCAGCCTTCTGCTCCCGCACATTTGAACCAGCCTTTATTCACCTGTCAATCCTGAGTTCTAGGAAGATACATGGACTATGCCAGGCCCCTTAGCAGGCTCTAAAGAGTCAAATTTAATCTGGAAAATAAAAAACAAAAAACAACCCAAAAACCAACCCAAGTTGAGTCTTTGCATTGAATCTAATACCTGGATAAATCCCTATGGAACACCAAGGGAAGAAAAAAAAAAAGGCAAAGCAAGATGTGTATAAAGTTATCTAATATAAGCCATTCCCCCTTTATCCCTTCATTTCATAGCAAAAACACAGCCACTATTCACTCTGCAGAGCTTTTCACATGGAGTAAATACTGCTACGTCCACCCTTCATTGGAAAAACGTGGACCTGCAATTTTCACGGGGGTTCATTTCCAACACTACGGCCCCATCCTGTCTTGGAAGTAATTTCTTTTCTTAATTACACCTATAAAATAAAGACTTGCTCCTTACATAATTAAAAAGGGCACAATTGATAGATATCTATTTCTGGTCAATGATCTCACTTTGTTTATGTAGGAAAATTTCCAGAGGGTTCCAAAGACAAAAAAAAAAAAATAATAATGGTACCCACCTCCCCCCCACCCCCAAATTATTCCCAGACTTCTCCAGTCTGAATGTATTTATTTGCAATAATGATTGCGGCTTTATGTGAGCAGATGGGCAGTCCCTGAGAGGATGATTTGTTTCCCCTCTTTTCTTACTTCATGATGTATTTTATGATTTCAGCAGGTCAGTTGCTGCCATGTGTTTCTTTCTAATCTGCGAGCGTTTTTCGTTTGCCTCATTCTTGGCAGCCGTCGTATTTACCAAAGAGATCAGACACGGACAGATGATGGCAGAGATCCAGGCTCCTTGAGAGTTCAGCGCTTGGATGTTGGCAGCAAATAAAGATATATGGATTGCTGTTGTTGGTTCAAACTTACAGGGGCTTTTTCCCTCATTATATTTCAGTTTATATGTGCACATATATGTATATATATGTGTGTGCGAGCGCTCACACACATGTGTTTTTAAATTCTCTTTGTAATACCCTCAACCAGATAGAATACAGATGAGCTGTTATACAAAGAACAATAGATGTCAACTAGATTACTACCCCCTCCTTTTTCTTCTTTTTTTTTCTTCCTCTTTCTTTTTTCCCCCCCTTCTTTTTTTATAGGCCTGGTTTGTTATAAATCCTCCATGCCCATTAACCTCTGAACTGCACTGATGATATCTCTTCCGAGCTAAATTGCCTGTATTTCCAGACATTTGTTTGTTCACTTAGAGGTCTATTGGCAGCGGGAGGGAGAGAGCGGCCCATTGCTGACTCGGACTCAGGGATTATAAATGAAAATTCATTCTCTCCTTGTAAGATGATGCTTTGAGACCTGTAGCAAATGGACGGCTCTAGTTTATACGCTCACAGGTGGAGGCCAACAGTGGAAAGTTAATCACACCGACACCAAAAATATCCCAGCAGCATTGTGAGCATACTGGATCCATCCCCATAGCTGCGTCCTACCCAGCAAAACCCCTGTGCCAATGCATGGGGTGACCTGCTGTCACCACGCTCTTGCTGTAGCACTAGAGACGAGGGGAGGACGTGCTGCCCCATGGATCCAGGGATGGCAACACGGCCTCTGGAATAGACCAAACCCGGGACAGGCTCCTCTCCCAGGGCACCAGCAGGGACAGGGCTGGCCCCACACAACAAGTGATGGGAAAACTGCGGGTCAGGGCTGTCCTCCCACAACTTTTGCTCTCATTATCAGCCAGGAGGGAGCAACCTGCTCATCCCGCGGGGATGCAAAGCTAGCTGCAAGGATGAAACACGCCACATTGCCACCCCCTGCCCTGGACCCCATCTCTGGGCACAGCCTGCTGCCAGGTCCCTGGGGCATCTCTGCTCCAGCTTTCCCTGCTGCCCACGCCTTGCCAGGTTACATCAAATCCTCTGATCACACACAAGCCTTTCTTCTGCTGGGAGGAATAATGCCTTGGTGGCTATAGGTTTGGTTGGCTGTTTTTTTAAAAAAAGAACAAAATAAAATGTACAACAGGAGCACAGAATTGAGAAGCAGCATTAGATGTAAATTAGCTTTTCCTTCCCTATAGCACAGTACGTCCCTGCTGAGACAGACTCTGAACCACAGGCTTCGTGCAAGCCAAGGGCTTTGTCCTTTTGGGCAGCTTTGCACAGAGTTAGGCCACTGAGCTCCTGAAGGTAGAACCCCTGCAGACGCCAGTAGCTCCCAAACAGCCTCCCCAACAGGACCTACCATGCTGTTTCTTAGTAAACACGGCCTTAGCGCTTCCAGGAGGCATTTCAGCTCATTGGAAAGATGCTGAACAGCATTCCCAGTATCCTGACTTTAAAATAAAACCTTGGAAGCAGCAAGCATGCTGGCATTTCCAATACAGACCTCCTGCCTTCGTTACTGTTATATATATTTAAACTTATGGTTCCAAAATAACACTTTACTTCCATACATCATTACACCCATTTAAGCACGGGTTCCGTCTGATCTGTTTTGGAGCAAATTGCTCAGTCTTTCCCCCTTGCCATGGGTGTGGGTCCCCAAATGCTGCAGCTGGTGGGAACAGGAGTAGTTTGTTCTGCTCAATGCTCCAGCACACAGCATCCCCCCCTCCCAGGCCCTAGGCTTTACACTGGGGACATCTTCCACCAGCCACTGGTGGCTTATGGAGACCCTCGCCAGCTTTCTGCCCCTGCCTCCTGGTTCACTCTGTTCCCTGGGAGCGGGTCTGAAAAAGCCTTCCAGGTGAGCTGCTCATGAATAATTTGGGAACACCACTGTCTAGGCTGTGTCACATTCTGCTTTGACTTGTGTCACAGGCTTCCCAGCTAACTTTCACATCCAAGTTCTAGTTCATAGCTCCTCTGAACCGGCCAGTGGGCCAAAGCCAAGAGCTGCAGTGAAGAGCGTGGGTTACATGCACCCCATAAATGTATGTACAATTGCATACCTGCTTTTCAGCGCAGCTGCAGCAGTAGCACACACAAACACCTTGTCAGCAAGGAATTAAACAATCTGGGGTGGGTTTTTTTGCATAGCAGAGGGTAGGAAGTTATAACAATCCATGGGTTTTCAGATCATTCATGTTTTTCCTGCTCTGCCAGTAACAACTCCTGATTTCCATGGCAACCCTTGCATTCTTCAGTACGTGGTGCTTTTTGCTGGTGTGGAGCACTGTTCCCACATACTGGGATGACCAAGCTCCCCAAACAGCCAGCAGAAAGCTCCTGACACAAACACTTCTCCGTCTCCATCCTGCTGTCGTGGCCGTGCATCTCCCAGTGCCTGGGAGAGAAGGGTATCATCAGGATGTACACTACTTTCTGTTCCCCATCCAAGGGCTCATTTTAAACTTGGCCGTGGTTTCTATTTTAATCCCACACACACATTTTTGGAAACACTTACTAAACTATTAACACATTTGTATGAAAGGAAAGATGGTGATTAGCATTCCCCCCCCCCATCATTTCTTTTTGTGTCAATTTTCTGGCTCACACGCTGCAGCAGAACGTGGTTACAGCCATGCATACAGTTTCTAGCGGGTGTGAATTCCTTCACAGCATAAACTTGATTTACCTCCGCCTTGCTTTGCTTTTCCTCCGTTTCTCTACACACTATTTCCCCAACACTCCTGTGCTTGTAATAAGATGAGCATCACAAGCTTTGCCCAAAAGCGCACCAAAGCCAACATGAGAACTTCATCTGGGTTCAGTGTGGGTTTTTTAACAGGCCTGCGTTAATGGTTCAATAAGACAGTTGATTTGCCAGGCCTGGCCCTTATGCATCTCTTTTCTACACCTATTGAGTTGTTTTCATAAGAACCATTTCCAGTGTAAAGAAGTGGCAATTAGTACATTTATTTATTTTACAGTAATTCACACCACAGCATGAGCAGTCTCTGATGGCTAAGGCACAGAATAAACAAAGTCCACTTGAACTATCTTAAATTTCTCCCATATGACGGGTCAGAGGAAAATCAAGGCTGCTGTGGGATCTCAGACCACATGAGATCCTGTGTGCAAAGATGTAACCAACAGGGCTGCCAATTAGTGCAGAGGAGGGGACCAGAGAGCAGTGCGAACGAACTGCAGCAGCTCAGAGCTGGGGAGATAACCCGGCCAGGGAGTGCTCCAGCAGAGCCTCCTTCCTGGATAGAAAGTCCTTCTGACTCAACTTCCAGTTGCATTTTTTTCGTCACGGCATTCAAATCTCACTTGATAACTTCCTAGAAGAGGAGCTGCATTCATTGTGGAGGTGGTACCCGTGACTAAGGGATCGCAGGCACGGATGGGGTACTGCATCAGAAGACTGCAGAGGAGGGTATGACACGAGATTCTGCACAGAAATGAGGGTACCAGTGTTTCTTTGGGTAAAGATTACTCTGAAGATATCCCAAAGCCACACTGGCTTGGCCAAGGGAGCCAAATTTATCACTTGTGAATTTAGAACAAAGTTATGTATTTTACAGGTGGGGTTTGACCTTCTTTTGGTAGGCACTTATAATTTCCTTCAGTAGAGGCACAGGCCACCGGATACTGGATTCCCAACAACAGGCTTGCTTCATTTAGCTGCCTTTCATGGGGTCCTTTAAAGTTCCCCAAGGTCCTGCTGGTCTTTTCTTAGACTTCCCAGTCTAACTCCCAGGCCAGCTAGCAGAAAGAAAGAAGCATCCAAGAAAACAGCATCTACCCACATCTCTTGATATTAGCACTTGTCTGAGATGTTGGGGCACTCTGGTATTTACACCTGGCATAGGAAATAAGTGCCCTGAATTGCAGAACACATCAGCCATGTAAAGCACTGATTTGGCAAAAGTATAACCGAGAGTACTGGCTGGTTTAACAGAGGTGAATTAAATCAGGCGCATCCAGCCAAATCCCATGCTCGGCCAGAAGGCAGAGAGTCAGACTTGAAGGTGTGAAGGTACAGGTGGTGGTCTCTCCATCTTGCCTTTTCTGTTGAATGCACCCAGACCGCTCAGACACCCCCTCCCTCCCCAGGCAGTGCCCTCACAGCCTCCAGACAGGGGGCTCAGCTGCAAATCTGCTTTCTCTCTCCTTGGCTTTGGATACAGCTCACTGCGGATGGACAGAGCCCCTCCAGGACAAAAGCCATGGGTGGCCAAGAGTTTTATCTGCAGGTGATTTCCAGGAGAGACACACCACACTCAAGTGTATCGCAGGTGTTCGTGCAAGACTAAACCCTAACCCTGACATGGATGTTCCACCAGAATAGTCCCTTACGGTCCTGACATCTGTTTTTTGCATCCAATTTTCCCCCTGAATTTGATGTATATCAACAAGATAGTGGGAAGAGGTGTTTCCATATAAAGCCTACTTCCTTTGCTTTCTTCTTCAAAGAATCTAATCTAATCACTGCTGAGCCAGCAGAGCCATCGGCACAGAGCTGAGCAGCGAGGAAGGGAGAGCGCGGACTGCTCTCCTTACGGGTCTGCACAGGGCAGCGCAGAAAACCAATACATCGATTAAAAACTCAAGGCCTTTCCCTTGACTTACAGCAACTACAAGAATAACTAAAAGCCAACTCATTTTGTAAAAAGCAGTTCTCAATATCTCTCATTTGATTCTGGCCCTGGAGGGCCTGGACACCTACCTGCATCTTTTGAAAAGTTATTGCTGTGCTATTACATTGCTTACCATGTTACTTCACATCTTCCTTGAAGACTGTTCCTTGTCATTGGGTGAAATCTCGCATATGCCAGTGATCCTCAGAGCTGGGCTCGCAAGGAAGGACCATTTCAGGAGTTGAACTTCAAGGAAGAGGTATAGAGCTAAGGATCACACAAGAAACAATCCACTTCTTCAGGCTGGAGGGGTTGAGAGACAGCCCAGCCAATACGCTGTAGGTCAGCTCTATTTAGATGAGAGTCAGTAAGGCGGCCAGCAAACATCACTGCAGACACAGCTGACAAAACCTTGTCATAACACGTCCCTTAGACAGAAAGGAGTCACTCAGGTTTGTGCTGGAATTCAGACAAAGAAATGTAGGGAGAAGGGTCTGTATGGCCTCCACACACACACGAGGCTTCAGAGCACAGGAAGAAATCTCATGAGGTGGAGAACAAAGACGGAGGTTCAACCTTGGAGGTGGAAGTCCTCAGCTTGTTACCACCAGCTACAGGTGGTCACCACATGAGCAAGGAAAAATAGGCCTGCAAGTGGAGCGATGACAGGTCTACAGCCATGAGCAATTTTCTCTGATATGCACTCATGCATCTGCTCTAGATTAACATTGTTTTACTTAAAATGAGCATTTCAGAGATATTTAAGCAGGTAAGTGGCTGCACCCAAGCATGAGGAGGAACCATTGGTAAGCAGACATGGGGACACTTGATGGGTTGGGTAAAGTCAGTCCCATCATCAAGATAAAAACCAGAGCAGATTGTGGACTGCATCAGGGGATGTGAAGAACATCAATGGCTCAGATCAGCAGTGGAGGATATGATGGCTGCAACAAAACACCGAGTAGTCAGGACTTGCAAGAGTTTTGAATAGCTGGGATAAAGAAGAAGATGGAAGTTGTTGGTCTGTTTCAGCTAGATACTGTGAAACCCAGGCTTTACAGCTTGGAGACAAGAGAGCAGTGCAGATGACTTGTTCTCTGTAGTTAAAATACTTTCACCGACTCAGCCTGGCTGGGAAGAGGTGGTGAGCTGGCATACTCAGCCCTTGCTTGCCTCAGTGTTCTGCAATATCTGAGTTTATTTTTAAAGCCCTATAAAAAAAGGCCCAAAGCCTAAATTAATAACTATACCATTCGGGCTCACATAATACTCAAATACAACCAATAACCGTGCAGATGAATGAACTAGACTCAGGTACGGCAGACAACAGCTTCAAAGGCTGAGTTGTAAGATGTACGCAAACACCTAATAAATATGACAGAAACCCCATTAGACCAAGAAGAGCCGACCTGACCTTGAGGCTGCGGAAGCAGGAGGAAGGCACTCACATGGCTGAGGCAAAGGGGATGTAAAAGCAGGCAAGGAGTTTCCTGAAGGCCAGCACTGAACAAGGACTGAGACATGCGGGGCAGGGCAGCGGCACAGCTCCTCCTCAAAGATCAGAGCGGGTTTGCTCCTCTGCAAGTGCCCAGCCAGAAGCGATTACTTTTGTCAGCCAGCAGTACTCCATACCAGTGGGCAACACAGGTTTAGCTTAAACCTTTTGTCCAAGACAGAACTTCAGCCTTATGAAACCCAACACAAGGGGTTGGGTCTGGGCCCATAGAAACAGTTTTCATCTCCAACTCACCCACAGCAGTAACATGCCCTCCAAAGTCCAGTTTATCCATCTGCAGCACCTGACTGCTGTGCACTTAATATAGGAGGCAAGAGTCCACGGACCAAGTTGAACGGGGCTTTGAGCAACCTGGTCTAGTGGGAGGTGTCCCTGCCCAGGGCAGGGGGTTGGAACTAGATGATCTTTAAGGTCCCTTCCAACCCAAACCATTCTATGATTCTATGACAGGGGCATCACTATGACCAATCATTACGACCTGTTGTCCATGTTGGGTCTAGGGCATGGATACACTGGACAGCACATGGGGGAGGTGGCCAGCTCTGTCACATGGTGCCCATGGAGCAACACGTCTTTGTGGCCTCTCTGCTTCCCCCACCCTAAGGCCACCTGAGCACAACCAAGTGCTAACAGAGCACTGCTGCATAGTAGCAGGGGCCATGCCAGGCTCTCCAAACAACCACCATGGTGTGGGTATCATCAGGTCTGGCAGCCTGTGCTGCCAGGAGTTCGTATTTTAGATTCTTAATTGCACACTTCAAAACCCACCTCTACAAGCGCATGTAGAGCCAGTAACTGCCAGCAGAGAGTGAGCAGCTCTTGCATAGTCCCCTACTTTCAGTCTTTTAATTTCTTCATCCTGAACCACAGGACATGGATGGCAGTCCCAGTCTGCTCTTTTTCAAAGGCCAGAGCACAGGGATTTCACGTACATGTTCTAGTTCAGGTTTTCCTCTCATTTCTTTAAGAGAGTTAATTCCTTCAGTGCTTGGAGTCCAGGATTTTCATGGCTTTAGCTCTGTTTCCCCCTTTCCTGCTCTGCATCTAATACTTCAGCCCATAAATCTCTGCAAGCACAACAACAGATAAGGAAAGCTGTACAGCCATAAAACATGCTGGAAAGCACCAACATAAACCCCACCCAATACAAGGACTATAACCAACGGAAGAAGAGGCAGAGAAAGTCAGATTAAGTGTTGCTGTCAAAGTTTAAATAAGTCTCAGAAAAGGTGTTGCACGATGGCTTAATTAAGCTACAGTAGATCATAATCAGCAACGTATCATTCTGCTGATGGAAAAGCTTCAGAAGAGCAGATGAATACAGGACAAGCTAAGTTTGGGATGGTTTTTGTAAATATGGTGCTGTACTTATGGCTGCAGGTTCCCCCTTCCTCATCTCCCACATCCCTGTAAGCCTCTCCTCTACCAGGGACACACATTTGGAAGGGGTTTGATGGACATCCAAGGATGTAAACACCCATTCCCATTAGCCATCCTCCAGTATGGTATGCACGCAAGACCTCACATGGCATCACCTTCCATGCCTGTGCAATGACGGCTGCAATTAACATTAATAACTATTTCACTCCATAGATTTAGTCCTTTTCCTCTGGGTAATTACGATCTTTCTTCCTCTCCCCAACACTCATTTCAAATCCTCGTGGGTAATGTGCAGCCAGCTGATTTTACATTTATCTCGGTTCTATTTGTTTGACACATTTCAAGCAAGCTCTGCTGAAAAACACTACAAAGCCAAAAACTCCTGCTCATTAATAACATTCACATCACCTCCTTCTTAGCTTCTTTAACATGCTGCTTTTATTTGGTCTAATTGCAACTCTCAGCGTGATTAATCACAACATTTTTGCGGGGAGCTGGGGAATTCGATATCCCTGTCCTCATATGGATCTGATCACATTCATGCTGAGAGTCCAGGCACGCTTCCTGGATTCTTATGTAAAAGCTTAGTGTCAAATGATCCTCCTTGTCCAGTACACACTAATTACCAGTGCTGCTATATTCACCTAGGTCCCAAACATGGAGTGAAGATTGAAGCTAGGTACTGTGGTTCCACCCTGGGAGATAAAGCTTTCCTCTTACAAAGATCTACCTTCTCCTTTTTCCACTCTCATCTCTGACCATTTACCAGATAAAAGGTGAGCAGGAATGTTGGAAGTTTAAAGAATTAAAGTTATACTGAGGAAGACTCTTAACTCAAGGGTCTGAGTCTCTTTGGAGAGAGACTGCAGAAATGGTAACAAGCACTATGGAAAGCAAACTCAGAATTAATTAACATTAAGTTTTTCAAATGCAGAAAGAAAAAACATCACCAAAGAAGCCTCCTCAAAACCAAGTTTGATTCTTGCAATTTAAAAAAAAATTTTTTTTTCATTTTGTAATGTTACTGCTGAAAAGTTCCTAAATCTGTAATCTTGGAATATCGTCTTTTTCATATAGAAGGTAGTGGCAAAGGTCCCATGGATTTTAAAGAAACATGAAGAGCATCAGTGTATGTTTCTGAAGCATCATCTGGAGGTCACACATTAATATTTGAAGATGACGCAACCTTGCTTCCCACTGTACTGGTAGTAGCAGCATGACTGCAGATAGCTTCTCCAGTACAGGCTGAATCTTTCCCAGTTTAGTGATGATGTAGTGTCTTCGTCACTTTTCACCTTCCAAACCCCACCTTCCCCCTCCCCAGACCAGCTGGAGAAAGGTCCCAGGTTGTTTCCCAGGAGTGGACTTTCCTCCCCCACGTACTCCCACCGAGGCAGACTGTCAGCCCTGATTAAAACCACATGGACGCCAACAAGCATCTCCTACCCCCTGCTCTCCCAGGCTGCACGTTCTCCACATCATTTGCTTTACAAAGCCCTTTAATTAAATGGTAAAGGCCCACTGATTATCACCTACTTAGAAAATACCATTTGAAATAAGGGAATTAACTGCAGGCTCCTTCTCGGTACACCCGGAGTTTCATCTTTTTCTTGATGATCTCCTGCAAGTGCTATTCCTCTTTTGGTGCTTCACCAGATGTTACCACTTCTATGCTGAACAGCTGAGAAAGCAAAGAGCTAGATGTGGGACTCAGCATGGCATGGGAAGGGGGAAGGAGTCCTTTGACAGGAGGCAGAAGATCAAACCAGGTTGGGTACCCCACATTGCTGAGCCCACTGGTGGCTGCATTCATGGAGGGGTGGCTGGTGCAGCAGACAGGGAACTGTGATGCTGGCCAGTGATGATGGCCAGTAATGCTTCTCTTCTCTAGGACCCTCAGGACACCGAGGGGTGTTACTGTGTCCAGTTCTGGGCTCCCCGGTTCAAGAAGGACAGGGAACTGCTGGAGAGGGTGCAGCAAAGGGCTACCAAGATGATTAGGGGACTGGAACACCTCTCTTATGAGGAAAGGCTGAGGGACTTGGGTCTCCTCAGTCTGGAAAAAAGACAACTGAGGGGAGATCTTATCAATGTTTATAAATACTTAAAGGATGGGTGTCAGGAGGATGGGGCCAGGCTCTTTTCAGTGGTGCCTGACAACAGGACAAGAGGTAATGGGCACAAACTCGAACGTAGGAAGTTCCACCTAAACGTGAGGAGGAATTTCTTTACTTTGAGGGTGGCAGAGCCCTGGCACAGGCTGCCCAGAGAGGTGGTGGAGTCTCCAACTCTGGAGACATTCAAAACCCGCCTGGACGCGTTGCTGTGCAGCCTGCTCTGGGTGACCCTGCTCTGGCAGGGGGTTGGACTAGATGATCTCCAGAGGTCCCTGCCAACCCCTGCCATTCTGTGATTCTGTGACACCACTGTGGCACACAAGGGGCTGCAACTGGGCACCAAATCGGCATCTGATGCTGATCCCAGCACTGCAGAGATGGGCACCATGCAGAACAGCAGTCCCACCTTCCTGTGCCAGGATGCACGAAGCCGGCTGGCAGCTTACCATAAATCACCCTGCTCTGGCCAGCAACAGTTGATGGGGTGATACCTGCACAACCACACCATCAGGAGGTGACAATAACGGGATGTGACACTCCTAAAACCCTCCGCCTAAAATCTCTGGTTGTTTACTGAGAATTTCTCACGCAAGCACATCTGCAACTCTTTGTAGCCCTGACAACAGGCTGCACGTGAAGTGGTATCTCCGGCTTTCAGGTATGCACCCAGTGACAGGCCCCCCAAAATAAAATGGAACTACAGGTCCTGGAAAGCCCTGCAGAGCACAGGATGGCCCTGCCAAAACCGACACCTCACAATTTCTCACTTATCTCAGCTGGTCTCCGCGCCAATGCCTTTTCCAGGTGCCCAGCTCCCACATTCCCCCCACCAGCGCTCGAGCAAGATTTGACTGTAACAAACAGCCCTGAAAAAGCATCGCTGCTCTGAAATCACATTATTTTGTTTATGTGCTTGAGTTCTTTCAGAAAAAAAGCTTTCCTCCACTCTGTATTTTTAAAAAACCCACCACCTAGATCACCAATGATATTTCAAATGAATGTTAAATTGCATTTACGCAGGTACGCGTTGTCGTGCTCTTGAGCATTACGTAGAGAAAGGCAGAATCTGTAGGAAGAGCTTGTGTCACTTCTACCAAAATAAGTTCAAAATAACTACAAATAAGGTAATCAACAACTATCTCGCTACAAGGAATAAAAGGATCTGTAACTTAACCTCTCTAGCCCAGAATTTATTATCTAGCCATACCCTTTCTTCAGATTCCCCATTTAGATTTGCCAGGTATAAGAGATGGCAGGAGCCTTGCACCTTCCATGGACACGAGGCAGTCAGGAGGGGTTAATGGAAGGTTTCACATTCCCATAGAGCAGCTGCGGGTCAGTGTCAGCACGAGCTCGTCCCAGCTGCACCGTCCCCATCGCTCACCACACAAAGCATGCTCGGAGTGAATGCTGTGGCTTTTTTTTCTTTTTTTTCTGCTGTGTGCGACGCTGCATACGGTCAGAAAATCCATCAAAGTACACGGCTGAGCAGCCTGCTTCGGCTTTTAATGTTGCCTAATATAGACTTCTGAGGGGTATCTTCAGTTCAGACACAGCTAACTCGAGAGCACAGCATGAACGTTAAACACAGACGGCTTTGAAACACAGCGGTACGCCCAGTGAAGTGGCAGACCCAGATCAGCGTCAGTCCCCCGTCAAGCTGGAGAGCTCTGCCAAGCAAGTCCCTTGTCAGCCGCCCCTCCGTCCCCAAAGGGCTCCTTCATCGTGCAAGGGGCAGGAAAGCACTTGGAGGTACACGTGTCCTTGTTACTGCTACACACCATACACCCCTTTTCTGCTGACTTTTTTCACCTCTAATCACTCAGCCAAGTGTATTCTCCATTGAGTTGTGTCCAGAAAGGAGCACAGAGGCAGCAGCAGGAGGTACAGCCCTTACAGCACGCAGATGGCAGATTCAGTAATGGATGAAGGCACTGCATGCTGCTCTTCATACCAAAACATCCTCCTAAAGAGGCACCAGGAACCATCCATCTCTGGATAAACACTAGGGCCAGGATAGATATAGATTACGGAGAGGATATCCTCATGGATGACGGCACAGACCATACACCAAGTTTAGCCTTCTTTCCTTCAACTCAGCATAAAAAGGACCAAAACAAAACACCCCACACATCCTTCCTCCCCACCAGCAATCCAGCCCATGGGGCTTCTGGCAGATTTTTGGATGAAAAAGCACATGAACAGCATTCGTGTTTCTCACCGACAGAGCCGCACACCGCACCCAGGCTGACACCGGCATCAGACACGGCCACCTGCAAGCGGAAAGGACGCTGAGCAAGGTGGGAACTGCGAAGGGAGCAGGGTACACCTGACCCTCTTGGCACAATCCAGGTGGAAACAGGCTGTTGTCATCTGTCCTGACACACTACGAGGATTCCTGGGTTTTTGGGAAATGCAGGAACGCAAGGTGTGTTGGTTACCAGTAGAAAGACAAGAAAAGACTCCCAAGATAAAAGGGATGCCAAATCCTTTCCAATTTTTTTTTTTGCACAGATCAGAACTTTACCAAGCAGTAAAAACACAGGCAGTTTACACCAGTTTGGCCCAGCGTTTTAGTAGGAGCCCCACGGGAGCTCGTATTGCTTGCTCTGTCCTGGCACGCATTCAAACCACCCATTCATCGCCCGCGACCGGCCATGACTCACCTCCCACTTCTTCTCTTCCTGGAGAGTTCAAAGGAAGTCGCATCTTCTCAGGCGATTAGCACATCAAGCAGTCATTTCTGTCCAGGCTTCTACCCTTATCAGTAGCTCGTTTCCTAAAAAACAAGGAAAAAAAAAAGACAGGAAAAAAAAAAGAAAAACCATAAGCAAACTACGATCAGGTTGTTCTCTGTTCTCCTTAAAATATTAACTAGACATTGACATACTGTAGTACTTGCTGCGTGAAACCTGCTGAGATTGGGGATAACTGGGACATTACAAAGGGCTATGAATCAACTCAACTGCAGAAGCTTCAAGTCCTTTTGCGAGGCAAAAGTGAAATATGCTCCCTTACAAACAAGCGACCATTTCAGTATTTTTTCCGGTTATCTCCAGAACATTTATTAGATTAGGAGGTTTTATTTATGGACTCTGAAACTTTGCAGTTTCCCAGCGAAGAGGGTGTTATCTGTTTAATGTTCCTTTCGTTCTTCTGGACATTTGCATTTATTTATTTTGATTCATTGCTGTACAGGTACCAGGCTCCAAGTTTACGGTTTAAAACACACTCACAACACACACCCCTTCAACATTTAAAATATCTTTTGTCTAATGGCCTCCCTAGAGCCAGAATATCTCCGTTCCCAGGTAAAACCCAAGCATCCTAGGATCAGAACTGCTTACACACGACAGCTAACACTAAACTTCCAAAACTCCTCATAGAGCTCTATGCAAGCACGCTCTGTAGCTTGGCGCATTTCGGGGAAAGTCAGAGCTTGTTATAACTGATTTATTTAATATAAGGCTTCATAAATAGGGCCTGTTCCTCCTAGTGCCTTACACTAGGCTGTTTTTTACCCCCCAGATAAGCTCAGCCCATTCAAGGCTGGCCTTGCTGGCAGGGAAAATTCACCTGCTTGTCTGCCTCTGCCCATTGACGAGGTTAAAGTGCTGCCTGTGTGCCTCCAAGTGATTTGAATTTAGGACTGAAAGCAGAAATTTTTTGCCGAAACCCAAGCCCTCAAATTTGCATGCAAGTTTTAGATTAAATGACCTGTTTAAGGCTGATGCAAACCAAAACGCAAGCTGCAGGCTAAGGATCTGAACCGCACTGCGGGACCAGGGCCTGAGCAAACAGAGAGTCCACTGTGCTTCTGCCAGAAACAAAACGAGCACAGAGCAAGTTTCCACTGGAAACCAGGCGTGAAGAGTGGCTCCACCCCAAAATACCGGATTGCAGCTTCTGCTGGATTCAGATGAATGTGTAACGTAACTCTGAGCATCAGTCACCGGTTCTACAGAGCTTGGTAGCGGCTTTCCTTTGAACAGGTGTGATGGATGCATGTGCACACCTACATCCTGTATTCGTGTTTTCTTTGTTGCCATATGTACTACACATCTTGTAACGTATATTTTAAATTCCATGGATATTTTTAACACCTCTCTCAATTAGAAAAGATCTGGAACCAAGTAAAACATGAGTAAAGGCAACAGACATGATGTGGGATTTGCAAGTTTTGGTGGAATTCAGGTGTAATCTCTGGGGACCCTTGAAATCAAAGTTGTTTTAATTGATTCATGCAACCAATGGATTGGGAGCTGCTCTCTACAACAGTTGGAAACTCAGTACATCAGGCTGATTTGGAAGGGGTTTTCCCCAGCGTGACTACCCATGGTTTAACAGGCGGCCATTTGGAGAAACAAGCAGAAAAAGAAAGACACAAGATGAACATTTTCCCCTTCCCCCAGACCCCGACAGCAGAGGAAAGGCAACACAAGGACAAGGATTTCCAGGAATCTGGGATGTGCTGGAAGGCCTCAATCACCACCCACACGTGCTGGGAACGCTCCCATGGGATAAGCCAGGGAAGGGGCACGCCGGGGGAGCACACCTAGGGATGGCAACATGAGCTAGGGCTGCGACAGCAGCCTCTGCCTTACGCTAACAGCCCTAAGCCTTATTGTCTACCAAGAATGCCACCCGGAAAACCACTAATAAAGAAATTCAGGCTATTCCCCGGTGGAGGAATTGGAGCTAATCACTGAAAGGATGCCTTCCCTGCCTGTTTCAGATTGCGAGTGCAGGCAGACGCTGCTCACTGGAAGTTTTCATTTTACCCCTGGTGTTTGTCTCTGAACAGAAACCGCAGTCTAATTTCTGTGTTAGTGGCGCCAAGCGTCACCCCGCTGCAGGAGCACGGCAGTCACTCGAACTAACCACGAGCAACGGGGACACTAAAGGAGCGGAGCGTTACAGCACAGGCACGATAAACCTGAGCGCTTGGTAACCATCATCCTGCTTCACGGACAAAACGCATCTCCCGCTTTCCAGGCTTTCTGCAAGAGCTCTTCCCAGCTCTGCCAGCACACCAGGCACACAGCAGGGCCCCCGTGACAAACGCAATCCTCCTTAGCTGCCATGATACCAGCGCTGCCTTTGTGGACTCCAAAAGCTGCTTTTGAAGCCAGCAAGGAAAGAAAACGTGAAGATACCATCCTGGCTGCTTCTCTACAACCATCCTTTTTTCCCTGGCTTATCTCAGTTCGCATATGTAAAGAACCGCAGGCAAAACATCTCCGAAAGCAAACAGACACAAGAACAAGCTGTATCCCCTCAAAATCAGCGGCCAGCACAGGCGGTTTGCATTCAGTCAGCAGCAAGTTTTTAATCTGGGCAAAACCTAAAGCAGGGGGGTTGGGGACCATTTCTAGCACTAGGGATCAGGAGGATCTGCCGAGAAGCTTCAGCTCTGCCACCAACGGTGATGGCTTCGGGATGGGTGCACAGCCCAAGGCCAGTGCGGGAAAGCGCTGCTGGTCATTAAGCATCTCCCGAGCAGGAATCTCACCACCATCTTTCTGACAAAACCACAGAACAGACATAAACCCCTTCACTTGGAAAAGAAAGAAAAAAAAAATCCCCCCAACACAAACACAGAGGACCTGCTTTTGAACCCATTTAAAAGAAGTGTAGCTTTTACAACGTAAACAACATGGCTTTAGAGGGACAGCTGTGTGTGGAAGGATGGGACTGAGGATGTCGGAGGTGCAGGTGGTGAAGGAGAGTGCCTGGAAATGAGCTGTTCTCCATGTTCAACGTTTCTCCAATCATTTTCATATTAGCATATCTCTAAGTGCATATAATTTTCACATCAAAGTGTAATTTTTTAGGTATTTAAAAAAAACAACAAAAAAACCCAACAAAACACCCGAGGATTGAAGTAGGAATAATTTCTTTGCTGAAGTCTTTCAAGCAGCTCCTCTCTATGGCATGACAGAAAAATTACAGAGGAGACAAGCATTTAGAAAACTCTTTCCTGGAATTCAGATTATTCTTCAAGTGTACAGTAAAAACATGGTTCAACCAAACTGCGACAGAAAGCGTAAACAAGTACCAACCTCCTGGCTTCTTAACTCGGGAGCAACATGCATCCTCTGCCCCTCGCTTAGGGGCGAAAGTAATCAACGTTTAGGAGCTTGTGGTGGGGAAGGAAAAATGGAGACAAGTCTGAGCCCTCCTTGTCTCCCACCAGTCCTTCCCAGTTGGGGTGCTCCCTGTGCAATAGCTGGGAGCATCTCTCACCCTTCCCCTCTAAGAACTGCTCATCTTCTGCTCTGATGTCTGCCAAGCCCTTTTACTCCTCCGGCTCCAGGCACGAGCCATGTGCTCTCACCCTGCACTGCCCGGATCCTTCCAGCCCTAACTAGGTCCTTGTAGGGCCCCGTTTACTCCCTTGCCACGCTGGCTCTCTGTTCCAGCAATCTCAGGAACAGGGCTTGGGCAGGAGCTCCCCTTTAATGAGATTTTATTAAAAGACTCTATTACAAATAGCCACTTAAGCAAGTGAACCTTTGGAGCCTTTAGTCCATGATGTCAGTGCTGTGGCTGGATGTTTCCCAGGAGTATTAAACCTGATGCTAATATAGGGCTGTTCTATATGACAGCTATAAAACTGCTTAAGCATACCAGGCAGGAGGCCAGCAGGGCTTTTTGTTGCCTATCAGGGCTTGGCTAAAGGTCTCCTGCAGCAAGACAGCAGGAAGCAGGGCTGGAGGCAGGGATTCAGCTCTCCCTCACCTCCCTGGCAAGGCTGGAAAATCCCCCTCAGGCTGGAAAAACCCACATAGCAAATGCTACGCAGCAAAGCCTTTGTATCCGAACCCACGTCTCCTTTGCTTGGTGAAATTACCCATTTCCGCACCCAGCCTGCGGGGCTCCGGATGGAGCAAGGAGGCCCCCAAAGCAGCGCTGCATCACCACCCGCAAGTTACGCACCATCCCACCTCTCCCTCCGCATCCCAACCGGGGGCAGCGGCCATAGGAATGCCCAACATTTCTCCTGAGCCGAGTGGGTTTATTGACACATCCAGTAGCGCTATTTACGCAAGCCTGGCTTGTAGGTCTGCCCTCCCCTGCTCTGGGGCAGCAGGTCCGCGTACTTGCCCTCTGGGCACACACATCCCCAGGGCTACACGTGTCCACCGGCAGCTGCCTGCCCACAGCGAACCCGCTTGTTTGCGAATCACACCCAAGATACCCGAGGAACGCAAACAGTGTTTGCCAACGGTAACCAATATTAAAACTAACAGTAAAACTGGTTCGACCCACCTGTCAGCTGGGGAACGATAAGCAAAGGGCATAATAATCCACATTAATCACGTTATAACCTGCGGCTTTCCACCAATAGGTGGCACCAGTAATTTTTGGATATGCTACAACATGGTACTTCTGCCACAAGGCATCGAGCCCATCAGCGTTGAAGGGAAAATGGATGGACCATCTACTGCAATGGCAGCATCCAGCCCCTCTCTTTTTTTGGTTGAGTTAAGGAAAGGTTAAAATTCCTGCAAGCCAATTTTTCCTTCCCCAAACTCATTTTCAGGAGTAAATCTAACCTGAGCGAGTCTTTTGGGGAAAACGAATGTGGAAGCTATATGCAAATAGAGCAGGAAAAAATTGTTTCAAATGGAAGCACAGACTGAGCTCCATAGAAAGCAAATAGCAAACATACAATTTAACACAGCGAAAGCAAAACTTCTTGTAACTGAGCCTGGCCACTCGTGTGAAAACATCTACGTTGCAGCCTAACACAGTTTAAATACATGTGGTATAAATATGTTACCTTGACTAGAGCGTCCTAGGGAAGAAAGCCTCAAACCACACGCGTGCTCGATCCCCACGCACACAACAAAGGAGAAACAACGCCAGCTGTATCAAACTGAGCCTGTGGCCAGCACAGCTCCACAGGGAAAAGCCCCTGGAGCCCAGGCAAGGCTGGAAATAGCCTGTGAAGCAAATTCCCATCAGCTGTCCCAGACCACTACAGGTGCATGGCATCTAACAGCTTCAGCTTACAACTCGACGCAGCTGAATTCAGCCTGTATAAATTATTAAAGAGTCTGCAGAACATTACACAGTTCATGTAGTTAATGATTATAGTTCAGCGTCTAGGTCAGATATAATTAGATGTTACATTAAAATAGCTTCACAGAGCCATTTATTCTGATTTAATTACTTAAAATGATAGTATAATGAGCACTGCTTTCAAAGAAAAAAAGAAATCTTTTAATGAGCTCATTTTAAGATAATATAAGGCAAATTAATCATTTAACAAAATGCGGAAAAAGACAAGTTCATATTTTAAAATATGTTGTGCCTGTGTCAAGGAGGTTGCTTTATTGCCACGCTGGGAGAGATACACAAATGGGTGGCTCTTGAAACAACACCACACCCCAAATACTGTACATCTGGAACATCTTTAAACCATGTTTTCTTCCTTCCCCAGATATACCTGCCACGTCAAAGCCCTTTGAAATACAACCTGAGCGGCAGATTTATGACCATCAAACTGCGTCTTTATTCCGATGTGAAACAGAGCAATAGCCATGCAAAGCAGTTACCCGGAGTAGGTGAGCTTGTGATGAAGGGTTAATCGTGGGCTGGTTCATTAATCATTCATTTGCTGGCTCAGAAAATTAGCTTTCACTTGTTTGTTTGCTCAAGAAGTGATAAGCCCATTCCCTCGCTAGCTCATCTATTTTCTTCCCTTTGCATTGTTTTAGAGATTTTAATCCTTTCCAATTTTTGTAATCAGTCATTTTGGTCTCTTAGCAGGAGCATTTCCAACCAAGCAGCAATTATTGGAGTGAAAGCAAGTAACTCTCTGCAGGGAAGGCAGCAGGCTCCGGTTCATAACCCTGCCAGGAACCGCATCCCTCCTCTCGCACGGCAGCTTGCGCAGCAGCCGAGCGGAGGTGTCCTCCTCTTGAGAGCCAGAGCCACCCCGGTTCTGCTGCAAACAGGACTCCCTGCACTTGCACAGGCATTTGAATAAACATCTATATCGGGTTAAAACACAAGTCAAGACATACTGAGTGGCTTGCAGGTCATCTCCCAGCCACAACCACTCACCCTTCTCCATCCTCACCTGAAACCGCAGCCTCATAAGCTAGACATGAGAAGCCTAGAGATGTTTGTGGAGCAGGTAAAGGGGGGTCCTGCTCCCAACCCTGACTTTTTTTCTCTACATAAAGGATAAAACAGCAACAGCACAAACCTCTCTCAAGAAAATGTTTGCAAACATTTCCACAGCGCTGCCCACCAAACACGTGGTCCGCACAGCTCGGGCATCACTTGGATACCTTGGTGGGGGAGTAGAGGCTGACTGTCAAGCAGCAAGTGCACCGCTCCCACTAGGAACATAAATAATTTGGAACTACACGTTTCTTTCTTAACGTATCATCTCTGTTCCCAATTAGGTGAAGCCAATGGCTTTCAGCTGCCGCGCTCCCTCAGCAGCAGGCGCAGGAGCAGGCGTTTGGTGCTATGACAACACGGTGGGTGCCATCCATCTCACAGGTGGTAGTGGCAGCCGTCGGGTGCACCCACCCGTGACCTCCCCATCCCCTCCCTCCCAATTACCAGGGCTTAGCTAGACCGGGAATAGGATATCACTCTCCCTTGTCTTTTCTTTTTTTTTTTTATTTTCTCTTTTTTTTTTTTCCACATCCCTACCCACCGAGCTTTACAAAAGCGGAGCCACCCTGGCCCTTTGCCCACATATGTTCAGTGGCAGCGAACCAAAGCAGGATGCGTGCAGCCGAACGCGGCCTCAAACGCCACTGGCTGCTGCTTCCCCTTTTCTAGTCCGAAACCTGGATTTCAAAGAAAAGTGCAACATCTCTGGGCCGCAAGGCCCCAGCGCGAGGCTCGTGTCACACAGTCATTAATAAGGCTTTCCAGACAAATCTGACTGGAGAGATAATAGGCTTAAACAATTACACACATTAAAAAAAAGCCAACCAACATTTTCTGTGATGGAGTATTTTTCTCGTCCTGTTCACTGTAATTATTTTCTAAATGTAGATCATTTTATACAACGCAGGCAGCAGTGTTCCAGAGCTAATCAGGCCATATGTTTTCACATTTCGAAAAGAAAACTAATTAAAAAGAAATGAAAAATTAAAAAGAAAAATAAAAAGTAGGTTTGTAAGGAGGGCTGGTAGGTTTGGGTCGGAGAGTAGTGGTGAAGGAATCCTTCAGGAATGTATACATTCGCTCCGCTCAGCTCTGCATTTTGTTTTCAGAATTGTTTCTGGCAGAAATCTAAAGAAAAATATGAACCAGATGTACAAGGAAATAGTTTCTTCATCAGAAAGAGAAGAATAGCTCTCTGTCTGCCAAGAGATTTTTAGCCTTTACGTTTTACCAAGGTGATGTTAAAAATACCCTTCAGTGATGCCTTCCCCTTCATTAGCGCCAGGGGCAGCCTGGCCGCGGGGAGAGCATCTCCACGCGTGGGGATGCCTGAGGAGAGCGATTGCTGTAACGCCGGTGACTTTTTATCCATTGAAACTGCGGTATTTTGGGGGGATCAGCTCTCATGAACAGCCTTCCTGAGGAGGATCTCCAGCGGCAGGCGGTGGGTCTTCCATAGGCACTTGTCTGCGGCACCCGGGTGCCCTCAGGTCTGGAGCGAGCGATGGCGCAGCCCGTCTGCCGGCAGGGATGCTGCGGTGCCGGGCCGGCAGCCAGGGCGCCGGGCAGGTACCTGGCCGGCAGCTGCAGCGGTTGCGTTAGGGTTTTTCCAACCGCTCCCAATGATTTAAGGTGCCAGGGGGGCTCAATCCTGAGCCGTGGCCTCACGGCGCTGGGTGCTGCAGAGAACCCAGCTTTCCCAAAGGGTTTAGGGACCGACTTGCCGGGGACACCCCGTGGGTGTGGTAGGCAGAGGGACCCCCAACCCAGTGCTGCAGCGATGGGTCTGCTGGGGACAGACGGATTGGCAGGGGGACTATGGCAAGCTCTCCCCTGGCTAGGGCAGCCGGGAGGGAAGCGGGAAGAGTAGCTTGGAAAGTTTCATCCAAGAGCAGCCCTTGGCAGACGGGAGGTGGGAAGAGCCCAGGAGCTCCCTGTCCACTCCTCTGCAGGAGGGATGGGTGTTTAACTGACTTCTCTTTCATTGCTCCCTCTCTCTTGTTTGCCAAGTGAAGAAAATCCCCTCCAACAAGAGGGCACCTCCCGGGGCATCTGCACCACGTGGGGTAAAAACTTGAAGAACATCTCTGCTGACAGAGTGCTGGAAGACATGGGAAAGGTCCCAGAAATGGGTCAGCAGCTCCATCACAGCATCTTAACGGAGGAGTGAGGTGGGGAGGGACTGGAAACCAAGTGATCGGGAGAAGAAATAAAACCAGATTATTCCCTCTGCTCCAAAATCCTGACTTCTGACAAAACTAGCCACAGGCAAGAGCGCAGGTATTCAGTGTAGAAGTGCCTCCATGCCTTGTCCCGGGGCTGTGACCATGCCCAAAGCCATGCTCCCCTCCTGGGCTGGGTCCTCTGTGTCCCTGGGGCACCGCAGATGCCCGCTGGGAAGATGAGGCCCCACCACACCAGGTGACCTGCCTGCGGCCACCCCACGGTTCCACACTGTCACCCGTGGGGGGTGCAGCCCCCTCCCCATCCCGGCAGGGCTCCCGCAGGCGTCAGCGGTGCCACCGGCGAGGTCGGGGCTTGGGAGGGGAGTTCAAGTGGAAGTTAATTAGGACAGGAAGAGAGCAAGAGCGAGCAACTGGGGAACTTTAATCTCATTAAATACACCTCAAGGCTTAAATAGCCCTACCTGCTTATTAGTAATTTTGCCAAGAGGAGACTTTTTCTCGCCCTTAGCCTTGCTCAAGCTTCCTTGCACCGGGAATGGGCTTCACAGGGTCTTGTCCTTCTCTGCTTTGGGCAGGTCAGAAACCTTTCTGATCCCTCCTACAGCCTGGATTTAAAGGAAAAGAAAATGTCATGAGCACTGGTGACTTTTTATCCATTGAAACTGGGGTATTTTGGGGGGATCAGCTCTCATGAACAGCCTTCCTGAGGAGGATCTCCAGCGGCAGGCGGTGGGTCTTCCATAGGCATTTGTTGTCCAGAGTGGATGGATTTCTGTCTCTCAACAGCTTTTAATTCCAGAAAAAAAGTTTCCCAAGGTTTCGTAATGAAAGGTAAGGAAACCCAAGGCCTCACTACAGTAGTATTACAGGATCTTTGTTTTCTGGCCAGCTCTACTTAAAAACAAACAAATGCTGCAAGCTCTGAAGTTGGCTCGGCAAATTGGCTTAGTTCTCACAGGCACTAGCTAATACAAAAAGCAAGAAGTTTAGTTTTCTGCACTGAAAAAAGACAGTTTCATCTGAAAGCCAGCAGCATCAGCTTCCCAGGTCCATCACAACTCCCCATAAATTTAAAAAGCTCAGTTGTATTTCACAAAGTGTCTAAAGCAGCCGAGATTTCACATGGGACACCCAGAAGAGAAGTTTAACAGCGCATGTTTCATGGTGATTGGCAAATTATCAGGTCATTGCTCCAACTTCCACAAACATCATCAGCCAACAGCAATAAAAATACAGGTTTTTGGTCTCAGGAGCCTTCAAACTATTTTCCAGAGTTCAACTTCATGACAAGATGCTCACTACGACACTACAGAAGCACTGAGCTGCTTAATTAGAATAACACAGATGCAGTCTAGTTTTTAAGTCAATCAGAACAATAAATATAGAACCACCAGATTTTTGCAAGAATTACTCCAACTTTTTGCTTGCTTTGTGTTTTAAATGCAATTTTCCTATTTTGTCAGTAAGTAACCCTGAAGAATCACACTTCTTAGGCAGAGCCACGTCACTATAGATGGCCGCTCGTCGATTTACCTGGGATTTGTCTTATTCAGTTGCCTCAGCACTAGGAAAAAACTCCAGCATAGGCATTTCTTTCAGCTCCCCCATCTGACAGGGGAGCCAGCATACGTACAGGGTGGATATCTCCAACATCAACATTTCCCTGACAGCGATACCAAGAAAAAAACTCCAGGGGGTTTGTTAATAGAGAGGAACTTCAAACATCCATTATTCCCAGATTTAAGCAGGCTGCAATCCTATAGCGTTGATTTTTCTCTCGCTGGCAAGAAGAGATAACAATGAGTTGTTTCCCGAAACACTCGTAACTGCTACTGGTTTGGGTGGGTTTTTTTCCCCTTGCTTGAAAAACTCCAAGTTTTATACCCAGGTGCCAGGTGCTCCCACTCATTTCTCCCCAGCTTTGGGGAGGCCACAGCCCACGGTGGAGGCAATGGGGCACGAGCCTGTCCTGTGCCCCCCGGTCCTGGGGGAGCCAGGGCTCCCCCTGTCCCCCCATCTGCTCCCACCCATCCAGCAATGGGCAGTGTTTTGCCCCAAAAGGCACAACTGGATGCAGCCCTAGAGAAGCCTCCAGATGCAGAGCATCCTCCTTTCCCTGCTTGGTGGTTTGTACCCGTCTCTCTGGCTCATGCACTCCTGGGAGCACCTGGCACCTGGGTATTCTGAGGGATACTCGGAATACTCTGCCCTGCCTGCTCCTGCCCCGCTGCCCCCGCTGCCTTGCCCTCCTGGGCCCAGCGGCACCACCAAGGGGATAAGGGGTTGCCATCAGGCACCGCAATTCCCTGCTCGTGTGGGCTGGCAGAAAATTACCGCTCAGCCGGAGAGGAAAATAACATCTTATTTACTGTCTCTCCTGGGACTTGTCTGAGGTCTGAGCAAGTGCTGGCTCACAGGCTGCGGAGAGGTGCTGCAATGCAAAACCCAGCTGCCGGCATCCTCACACGCTCCGCACCTCATCTTTGCCAGAGCCCCGCACTGATACCTGTACCAGCACCAGTATCCGCACCAGCACTGGTACCCACACCAGCATCAGCCTTCTCTCCTGGCAGTCCCCGAGGGCAGGCTGGCAGAGGATGGGGACATCCCACCTCTGGTCACTGCGTGCAGATGAAGGCAGTGTGCTGTGAGCAGTGTGTGACTGTCCCTCCGCAGGCAGCATGCGCAGGGCTGGCTCGGCAAACACACTCGGGGACTTGGGGCACGCTGGCCGCAGTGGCGAGGGCAGGCGAGACACCGCCGCACGCTTCTGCCCCATGGCGCTGCCAAGAGAGCCCAGGAGTTTTAAAAAAGGACCATGCTGCCCCATTTCACTTTCCTGCTGAAAACATCTGGTCTGCTTGGCACCTATGCTGCAGCGAATATAGCAGAGCATCTTGCTCACGGGCACAGTGCCACTGCGACAGATGGGTACGAGCACAGGCAGCCAAGAGACCTTGTATCAGCATCAAGTGTGTTTGCTAAGGGCAGGATTCGCAGCCAGAAATGTCAAAATGGCTGAGTTTCCTTGCCTGTAGATACCAGGGAGACGAGACTGTGCTGAACCAGCTCTGGGCAGGATTAACTTTGAAATGGGGCTAAAAAAGCTAATTTCTGTGACTACAGAGCATAGGTTTCCGGTCGCGTGGAGCTGGATTAGCTGCTGGCTCGGGGAGGTTCCTGCTGCCTCATCCTGCTTCCAGGCGAGAGAGCCCACAGAGCGTCCTGGAGCTGGCGGGACACCAGGAAGGCCAGAATCCCACAGCCGGGAGGGACACAGGCAACAAATTTATCTTTGCAAAATGGGCTGAGACACCTGCTCTCGCTTAACCTCAGGTCAGCTCCGCAGGCACCGGGAGGTCGTCTCCGCTGCGCACAGCCCGGCAGCCCCGGGCAGAGCTACGCCTGTCTTCAGCGGGATGACCACTGCCTTCCCTTTCCATCAGGGAGAGGGCAAAAGACTAATTGCACTCATTAACGCTGCCCTCATTTCGCAGTGATTTCAGCGGCTGGGCAGAGCGCTGAACCTCGTGGCAGGTCGGGAAGTCAGCGGTCAGCCACAGAGGAGGAGCAGGAAAGGTGTGGGATGAGCTCCCCAGACCTGCCCGCTGTCACCCCGGGTGGCACGTGTCCTTGGGGCAGCCACTGGGACCCGGCCACCGCAACGCCAGCAACAGAGGTGACGGGTGCGTGGCGGAGCATCCTCTATCCCCGTGGCTGAGCATCCTCCATCCCTGCAGCCGAGCATCCCCCCTCCCCGCAGTTGAACATCCTCCATCCCCATGGCTGCTGCCACCCAAGGCTCCCCCCACAGCCGCAGGGGCTCAGCCGGGGGCACTCCACCAGCCGCTGTGACCCATCCTCCATCAGCATTAGGCGAGAGAATGGAGCAGCACATGGACGAAGAAAGAGCGAGCTGCCCATGCCACGCACCCCGCTGCGCACAGCCTGCCCTCCGCCGCCCGGATCCTTGTCTCCGCCGGCTGTAATGAGCCCTCTCTGACAAGTGATTGACTCGGCCATTATATTCCTGGGTGATCAGAGAAACAAACACACTCCATATAAAAATCTCGGCTTTCTAATCCCGAAGACGCTTCCTGTGGGAAAACTTGGCCAGTTGCTCGGAGCAGGATGGAGCAGCATGGGACGAGCTATTCAGAGAGGCTGGGGAGAAATTAGGAGCAGGGCAGCGATGTTTTTTCTCCTTACATTGTTATAGCCTGCCTCGCTATTTCTTCAGCTGGTGCTTTAAGAAAAAAGTAATACAACTTACACCCTGAATGGGAAAGGAAGGAGAGTTGGCAGGAACCAGCACGTCTGCACTTGTTTTAAATTTTTGTATTTATTAAAATACTCTGGAAGTCTCTTGCATTCCAGCAGCCTTTGGAACAGCACTGAAATAAGTTACATACTGGGAAATGCTCGATTTCCATCAGCTCCAGACAAACGCATCTCCTGAAGGGATCAGCGAGGATGGGCACAGGAGTAAGTTATCTGTGCTTAACCCGGTCTGTGAAATGTCCATATTCTCTTGCCTGAGCCCTTCTTACAGAGGCAGCAGTCAGCCTCAAGCTGGCCTCAAGTCTAAGCACGAACATCCTGGGACCACGGTGTTTAAAGATAATTTTTTTATTTATTTAATTTTAAGATTTAACTTTGCACGTGTGCAAAACACTCCACCTGCACAGGTGCCCTTTCCTCCTCTTCCATGGGTTGGGCAAGTTGCATCTTCCCCGGTGTGAGCAGTTCTTCCAGAAATGAAGCCCATTGCTTGTCCCAGGCCAGGAGAGCCTGGGGAGGCAGGGCTGTGCCAGGCAGGCAGAGAGGAAGGCATGTGGATGAGTGGGACACTTGGAAGAGGAGGGCTCTGCTGGGCCACATCCAGACCCTGCTGGAGTCAGCGGGAGCCTTTCCACGTCCAGCCAAAGCCAAAATCACATTGAAGCTGATGGGAATATTTCTTCGGGGTTTTATGGGATGTTTTGGTGCCAGCCAAGCTGTTTCACTAAACCTAAACCAGGCTTGGTACCAGTGCCTATCACTACTATCTCTCAGCCTTCCTAAAGACTTCAGCCTCTGCTGCCTCATCATCCTCTGCCTTTACACCCGGTGGTTGGCAGAATATGAAAACAAAAAACCAAAACTAATATTCCTTTGCAGGATATTAAACCTCCAGGTTCTGAGCTTGCAGTGAGAAGGAGGATTTATGGTCTCTTGCAGTCACCTTCCCAACTCCTAAGAGGCAGCTAAGTCTGCGAGGGAGACAGCCCTGTCTTAAACGCTGGGTACCCAGGACTGCAGGGAGCACCCTGTTCCCAGACCCCGTTTCTAGCCGGGGACAAGTAGCCAGCCAACAGGCACTTGCTTTGGGACCCACAAAGCATTCACCGCCTGAAGTAGCTCTGACCACTCTGACATCTCATCTGAAATCTCATCTAGAAAAGGTCATAAAGAAAGTAGCTAAATGCTAAAAGACCAGCAAAAAGGGAAGAGCCGGCAAATGCTGACAGTACCCTGACCCTCTTGGCTGGTGCCAAGAAACAGCCCAGACCACAGCAGACCCTGGTGAAGAAGGCAAATGTTGCACAGACAGTCCAGTTTTGGAAAAAAGTCCCACAAGCTTCCAGATCTGGTTATGAGCAGCACACCAAGGAGGCACAGGAGAGATCTTTAATAGATCAGGAGCAAATATGCTGCCCAGCACCAGGCTTTAGCTACTGTCAGCCTCCAATGCTTTAGGGAAAAGCAGAACAAAATCTTTCTGAACAAAAAGCTAAGGGAAGAAAAAAATATAGCTATCCTTTCTGAGCCATCTTGTCTAGACTGTGCTTTGGCTGAGAAAGTTTGAACCAGGTGTTCCTTGAGGTCCCTTGCAACCTGGTGTTCTGTGATTCTGTGGTTCTATGATCTCCAGCCACTGGTGCTGGGAAGAAGAAACAAGGGCAAAAATGGTACCTCCTCATGGCCCTGCGTGCTGGATGTAGGCATGGTACAGCTCTTGGGTGTCCATCGTGTACACCAAAGGAAAGCCATGGAAGGGTCACGGCTTCCTTAGTCCTTTCCAGGAAACGCATGGACGTCTGTCAGCATCCCTCTTTGGAAGCTGAACTCCACATTGGCGAGGGGTAAGGAGAGGAAATCTGCTTGTGTTTTAAATAAAGGATATCTAGAGTGGGGCTTTTAAATGAAAACAGACATTTAAAAAAGAAAGGTTTCATTAAGGCCTAAAGGCTTTTCTCCCTCCCCTTCCCCATCAGAAGAGGGCTTGGCTAAAAGTCACCAGCCAGTCTGGGGACAAGGACAGCTCTGGCAGCTCCCTCCCCGCAGTGATGCTCCAGGAGCTCGTCCTCCCTGCCAGGGCACAGGCTGCTCCCTGTCATCCCTGAGCGCTCGAGCCTCAGACCTCCAAAATACGGTGATGTTTCCTCCTCCAGCAGCTTGGAAGCCTCCTGGCGCTGTGGCCGGTGGTGTAGATGGCTGCCGGCTGGAGCGGGCAGAGCCAAGGCTGGCACCGGCAGAGCTGGCTTTGGCCCCTTGGCAGCGCGCCGGGCGAGCGGGGCTGGCTGGGACCTAGAAACACTTCTTTTCAGTTATGCTGAATGGGACCGGTGGGTGGCCGAGCGCCCGTGAGGAAATCAGCTTGAGATCAAAGCGACGCAGCGACGTGAAATCCACTGTGAAAATAACCCCCCCAACACACACAAAAAAAATGTTATTTAGGAAGAAAACCAAAGTGGACCCGAGGGAAGGAGTGAAGGCACAAGGGAGAAAAAGGAAATAAAATATCAGGAAGTCACTCAGGCAGCGGAGAAGGAGAGAATAGGGGAGCAGAGAGGAAAGTCTGTACAAATACTGAATGAGGAAGGAATATTTGTCCATACCCAAGCAATACGGTTGCTCATAGTCATATTTAAAAAAAAAAATGCATCTGCTATCTGGAATGCAAACCCAATGCTGATTTTAAAAGTACCTGGCAGCTCTGGAGACACAAGAGCAAACAAAAGGGCCTGGCTGCAGGTACGAGGGGAAATGCACCTTTCGCCTTCTGTATTGGGGAAAAAATACAGGGCTGTGGGTCCAGATAACGGAATTCCCTAAATACACACAGCCCATTTATACATACCCTGCAGCTCCAGATGACCACCAAAACACACTGTGAATATCGCGAAGTGCCATAAAATCCAGAAAGCATGTAGACAATAACTGCATCCTACAACGAGGACACGGATGTCCTTTATCCCCCGGCAATTACCTTCACGCAGCTCTGGCTTATTCAGCAGCTCCATAGTCTCCAGACTTTGGAGACTTACCTCTTACAATTACTTTTTTTCTTTTTTTTTTTGAGTTGTGAATATTACTGCTTCTGAGATAAAAAAAGGCTGGGGAAAAAAGAGAGCTCTTTACCTGGGAGGAATGAACAACAGGAGTAAGAAGGCACAAAAAATGTTTTCTCCAAAATTTGTTTTCTTCAAATGTTTTGCATCCTTTATTTTTGCCGAGATGCAATGGAAGTGGTAAGCCAAAAAAAAACTGGTCCAGGACTTACTTCCACAAAGCGTCAAGAAAAGTTTGTGGTGCTCAGGGACCCAGCAAATTAGGAACATCCATCAAAGGGCTAGAATTCATCGTTGATTACCAGAATAGACCCAAACATGCTACGGTTAAAAAATTAAAGAGCGAGACACATGGAAGTGACTATAAGCCCTCCAGCTCGGCGGAGAAGGAATCTAAATCAGCTTCCTTCTGGTGCTAATAATTAGAAGGACTTTTGAGGCCTGAGGGAGAGATTAGGTTGTTTACAGTTTTGCCTTTATCAAATAAATTAAGGTCTATCTGAAGCCAGCACAGATTTCCCAGGAGGAGCTTGTCTCCCGCTGCACAGGTTCTCTGTGCTGTCCGCTGCAGCAAGAATACCCTTGGACTGGTACAGAAAACGGCTTTAAAAGGATTTTAAAAATGGGAAACAGACCGAATTAGAACAAGAAAAAAGATCAATACCTGTATAACAGCACCCAAAGCCCTCACCAAAACCATGCCTGCAGAAGAGAGGGAGACTGGAGCAACATTCCTGTGTCTGCAATGGGACCTCACCACGGATGGAATAATAAATGTCAAGGGTTCCAGCCTTTCCCAGCTGGAAAGAGGGAGAGGTGGAAACTGCGTCGCCTACTTTAATTCTTCCCTCCCGGTTCTGGAGGTTTGTACTGTTTTTTCCTAAATGATGCAATATGGGACTTTGATAAGACAGGCCCTAGGTGAGCTTTTCCCCGAAGATGGCAGTTAATGCCATTTGAAGTGCTGCCCAAAAAAGGTGCTTCTGGAAAAGCACTTTCTCCAGCTAACCTCTCCTCCAATTTAGTACTTTGCGTCTGAAATTTGGAAGCTATTTTTCTTTTTACTGGAGCTTTAATAAAAGCAGCAAATGATTTATAATGGCAGTCGTTACTCTGGGAAGAGGCAAGCAAAGCTCTTAGGACTTTTGCCCTGGACCTCATGTCACTGTTTTGCACTGCAACAGAGACAAGCTCACATTTTTTGCTTCATTGGCTCATTTATTCCACCCAAATTATCACAAAACCTTCTCACAGCAAGGCTCTTCCCTGCCCACAGCATGGGGACTGATGGGTCACCCTGGTGGCACAGGGGAGGATCTCACAGAGCTCTGGATGGTCTACCAACACCAGGTCTGTGACCAAGCCAAGGGTGGCCCTTGAGCGCCGGCACCCGTCAGCCCCACAGCCCTCCCATCGGGGTTTTGCCGTCTCGTTGACTCAAGGCCCTGCTGTGGCCCTGCCTCACTCCCTGCGATGGGGCACTTCTGCTGGGTGCCAAGCGTGGTCCTGCTCCATCCTACAGCCCAGGCGCCCAATGCAGGCGGGAGCAGTGCAAGTGCCTTTGCAGCTCTGGAGCCCAGGCTGTCCAAAGTGACTCGTTTAATCCATTATCAGCTTCTTAAGTGAAGGCATCTGGGGATAGGCGCAGCTGAGAGCAGGAGAACACCCCCTGCTCTTGCATGGGAAGGTGACAAATGCTCCTGGGTTCACCCAGCTGAAGTGCGTGATTCTCTAGAGGTGGAAGGTGAGGGTACAAACATTTCTGCTACTGTGCAAAGTTGGATTTGTTTATTTTTTTTTTTTAAGTAGCTCTGTCTGAGCACTGCCCGGGTCCTGAGAAGGGTGACCAGGACTTGAGCATCCAACTTCCCCCTCGGTCGTCACACGCAGCCACATGAGACCCGTGGGAGAGCGACGACTGTCAGCAAACAGCGGGGCCGGTGCTGCCTGGGGCAGTCCTGGGGAGAGACAGGAAACGTGAATCTTGCAATGAAAAAACAGACAGTAAAGGAACCCAAAACCATAACATTTTTAACTTCTGACTTTCATGACACTCCGGTTATTTTATAAGCTGAGAACTGACAGTAGGGTGAATACTATTTGGGTCGACTTAAATATATAGGTGAAAAAACCTCCAGTGACTTAGGAGAGGCGTCTGAGAAGGAAGAGGCACGGAGGTGGGAAACGACTTATTGCTTCGCAGTAAAGCTTTTAAAGAAAAGAGAAAGGGGTGGGGGGAGAAGGGAAGAAAAGAGCAGCAGGAAGCCATCGAACAAAGCAGATTCTGCCCAAATTGCCAGCGAGAGGCCCACAAGTCAGCGGGGGGCTCACGATGGGGGGAAAAAAACGCTCCAGCAGCCCCGAGGATGTTGTGAGAGCTGGAGAAAGCCTTTTGCAAAGTGGGAACAGCCTTCCCTGCTACTGGGGTCCTTTCTTCCTTCCCTCAACTCTGCAAATCACTCTCTAGACAATATTTCGCACAGGCGGCCCTCGCCCAGGGGCTGGGCGGCTGCTGTCACTGGCAGACGGTGTCACACGAGGTCTGCACCCCCTTCTCTGAAACAACTCCAGGACAGCTGCACTCTCTGTTGTCCTCCCCGGTTTTCCCTTCAGACCAGGTGATACCAAACAAATCCTCAGGGCAGAGGCAGCATCTTGTCCGAACGCCACCTCCATTTTGTGAGCAGGACTTTAAGCCCATGAGGAAGCGCTTCTTGGAAAATCCCACAAGTTGCTCCTCGCTCAGGGCAGACCCGCAGGTTGCTCCAAAGCTCACTCCACGACCTGCTGCACCCTCTGCACTCGCAGGCAGCACGTGGCTATTGCTCTATCACATCTACCACTTTACTCTACAAACCTGTTAAAAAAATAACTTGTCACTTTGTTGAGCAGTACCTCAATTTACCAGCCCGTCAAAACGGGCAGTAGAAGGTGACCTATAAATTCCTCTTTCTTGTTGGTGGCTGAAAATCACTGTGAAACGATGTCGGGCACTTCGGCACTCTTGGAAGCCTCATCGCCCACAAAAGAGAGCTCCCGGCCAGGGCCGGGCTCCACCGGGCGACGCCGCGAGGGGAGACTTTGAAGTTGTGTCCATTCTTCTCTTTCAGGGAGCGATTTATAGCGGAGCTCACTTCCAAGAGATTGTTGGACAAAAGGGATGGATCAGCCACTGTGTAGTTGGGGGGTGAAAGCCCATATCCATCAAGGTCAGTGGCAGAACTCTCATTGACTTCAATAGGGGCAGGAATTCAGCCCTGCTCCGCGCTTTGCTGGAGGCGCTTTCACACGCAAACCTCGTGTCGCAGCGAGACAGAGGATAACTTCGGCTTCTCCTTCTGCACGTGTACCACGGGGACCCGCTAAACAAGGCGCTTCAGACAACCTGGGCCTGGAGTCCACGCATCCCCATGCACACGCAAACACACGTGCCCTTTTCCAAAGGATTTTACATCTTGCAGAGTTGCAGGAAAACGCAGTACGTGAAAAGAAAGGACCATAAATTATCCCAGCCTTTGGGGCAGCAGCGACTTGCCTTCCTGCCAACGAACTCTGTCAGTTTTATGCGTTAGTTTACTCTGGTGATTAATAAAACATTTGGCACTTAATGGGACTTGTCAACCTTTGCATCCAGAAGAGCGCACGCCTCCTGGAAAACAGCGGCAATATTCTCAGTTATGCGGTCGGTGCCGGAGCGGGCGCTCAGGACCTTGTGCCAGGAGCTGTGGGCACATCGCTGAAGGAGGATCACCCCCATGTCTCATGTCACTGATAGGAGACAGCGAGAGCAGCCGGTGCTGATGTGCAGGAAAGCCAGGCGAGGTTCAAAGGAGGTGCTGCGGTACTAAAAGCAGCCGGGGCACAGGGCAGAGACGGCTCAGCCCAGGCTGGCACCAACCCTGGGAGCCATCAACACACCGAGGGCTGAGCAGTGAAACCCCAAGTTCACGGGGATTTTGCAGAAGTACCTGCTTGCAACGCTGCCCCCCCCTGCACTTTCACATTGACCATATGGTTTCCAGCTACGCTTCCCCCAGCCAAGCCCCCCACACTTATCTGCATCCTGGCCCCTGCTGACTTCGCATTTTTAAGATGTCAGTGGAAGAAACATCACGCACATGTGCTTCAGCGTCATGGTGTGTCAGAAGCTCAAGGTCCACACGTACGCCCCCTCCCTTCCCCTGCGCTTTTTATGCATTTTACCAAGTAAGCAGTTTTGCACTTAAATTTTCCTTCACAAACGCTTCTTTTTGAGCTAATCTTAATACCCGGGAGAGATGCAAGTCAGACAGCATGGGAGAGGGGAAATTTTCTACTTCCAGAGGAGATAGCGTGTTCCACACCAGCAGGCATGTCCGTTAGATGCCCCTGTGGCAATTGCCACAGAAAAGACTCCTGGAGAGAGCTTTCAGAGCAGGGAGTGCTTTTTTCTTAGCCCGTGATGAGGAAGGAGGTGACTCTCCCTCACCATTCCTGCTCTTGCTGAACGATCCCTGCGTGGGCAGAAACCATGAGTTCAGGTTGTAGAGACACCCGGGGCAGTGGCGAGAGCAGCTCCAGCACGTGGAAGTGGGTCCAGTTTCCCCCGGGAAGCGGAACCGGTTCCCCACTGGCAGGGAGGAGGGCAAGGGAGGGCAAGAAGCCGGCGAAGAAGAAACACATCGCACTTCAAAGACAGGCAGGGCTCCCCGGACCCCTCAGTCTGGACCCTGCAGCGGTGCTTTCTGGCCATGCCAAATCAATGGCCTGACCCCCCCTCTCCTGCCAGGCACCTGCACCCCTTCGGCACCCCAGGAACCGGCCAAGCCGTGCTCACCACCAGCAAAGCCTGTCTCAAATGGCTTCAGAGGGTTTAAAAATTAATTTACAGGCACAGAAGTTTCTTAACACTCATTGTAGGGCTAAATCAAACAGGAGGGGTGGGTAACACGCACAGGCTGTGGCATTTCAGACAGGGCTTCCGCAAATGCGCAGCCTGTAAAAGGGAAAGGTCCGGGCGGATAATCCCGCTAGCTCTGGAATAAAGCACGCTCCGTCCAGGTTCGAGTTCAAATTACATTTTCTAATGTGCCACCAGAGATTTTTTGCTCTGTTGTTACTGTGCAAAGGGATTTGTAATGGAATGGAGATTTAATCTGTTATTGACTATTGCATTATTAAAAAAAATAAAAATAAAATTAAGTCAGTCTCTTTGAAGGACGAGGTAATATATTTTAAGAAACTCTTAAGTTTCATAGTAACTCTTAAAAAAGTCTTTATTGCTGTTCCCTTTCCCAAATACAAATCTTATTGCCAAAGTTTTACTCTTGTGCTGTTTTACGTCTCATTGTTTTATTCTGCCACTGTCTGCTAGAGTCACCATCGTCAGACTGTCCCCAGTATCACCTAATTTTTCTCCTTTTGTCACTTGTCAGCGTTCCTTCCCCCTTGTATCTGTCTGGGGCCGCATCTTTCTGCTCCTCAAGTGCACTCTAACTTCAGTTACCACCTGGGGTTCCCTTTATCCTACTTTCCATCCAAAAAAAATAAAATAATGCATAAATGTATAGAAAAATAACTCTGTACTTTGATTATAAGTTACTGGATTAAACATTCCAGCTTGGAGACATTTAAAATTCTTTGGGGCAAGGGCTTTATGTCACACACCATGGTGTTACGTAGCGTTTTAGTGCTTTAGAATTGCGAAATGGTGAAGACAGGAGGCTGGAAAACCAAACCAGGCCAGCTCGGGTGCATTTTTGTAGGCAGGCGGAGGGATGGCAGGAAGGCGTTGGAGCGAGATCGCATCTGCGCACAGATCCCTGCAGAAGTGAACGTGCAGACTAGAAGGGGGGAGCATCCCGGCTCAGCGGGGGCCAGGGGCTTCCCCAAATGAGGTGCCGGAGCCCCGACTGACACCGGGCATGGAAAGGGTCGGGTCCATGCGGGGCCAGGGACGCTCAGGTCAGCTCGGTGCCGCGGCCGCCAGCCCAGTGCTCCCCCATCAGCCAGGCTGCGTCTTGCTCCAGTTTTATGGAATGCCTTTTTACAAGCAACCCGATATTAAACCCAGGGGTTTTTTTGGTCAAATGTGTGTATTAGGGTTCACATCATAAAAAACGCACAGGATATGCAACACAACCAAGCTAACTTTGTTGGAACCTTATCTTTTGGTATACCTTATATTTTTGTTATTTTAACTGCAAATCTAAGTCTACTTAAAAATCTAAGTGCTACTTTAACAGAGGTTTTATTTTGCATCTTCTCCAATTAGGCTGCTCAACAGTGGTTTGTGATAAGGGTGCACTGGAGATCAAAGCCTCGCAGCTACATTTTCCCTCATAACCTGGAGGACCACAAACAAAACTATGCAGATGTAGATTAGCTTACAGAAACCTCATTTAAGGTGAAAAATCCTGTTAGCTGTAATCACTAGATTCTTAACAGATGTGGTGCTCGAGCCAGCAGCTCCACGCTATGGCATCTAGTGTGGAAGAACATATGTAGTCACAAGACATTTCTTTCATGGCAGACTAAGATGCTTGAATCCCAAGAAAAAAAGAAATTAAAAAAAAGAAATTAAATTAAATTAAAAAAAAGAAATTAAATTAAATTAAAAAAAAGAAATTAAATTAAAAAAAAGAAATTAAATTAAAAAAAGAAATTAAATTAAAAAAAGAAATTAAATTAAAAAGAAATTAAAAAAAAGAAATTAAAAAAAGAAATTAAAAAAAAGAAATTAAAAAAAAAGAAATTAAAAAAAAAGAAATTAAAAAAAAGAAATTAAAAAAAAAAGAAATTAAAAAAAAAAGAAATTAAAAAAAAAGAAATTAAAAAAAAAAGAAATTAAAAACCACGTAACCAGGGCTGTCTGGAGGAGCGAGCTGCAGCACAGGGACAGGCAGGGATCCAGGCACAGCCCTCAACAAGCCACCACGTGCACGTTCTAGCGTGGCGGCTGCGACGCAGCACTGGTCACAGCTTCTGCAAATGCTGGAAGGGAGCCACTGAGATGTCTGCGACTTCAGAGAAATAATTGGTCTGAAGATGTTGTGGGGGAAAAAACCCCACAAATTAATCAAGCCAGTTTCTCACAGGATTGTAATCCAGTTTTGAGAAGGGACACATTTCAACCGTTCTGTCAGCTGGAGAAAAATGAAAGCACACCAGAATTATGATTTTGTGTTGGGGCCATACTTTCCATACTCCAGACAACACAGAGGCTTTTAGAAATTAAGACTCCCAAATGCCGCAGAGGGACAAATACTCCTGAGGAGCAAGTCCACAGCATGCTGGAGCTGGGCACCTCCGCAAACCCTTCCCTGATGGATGGACCAGCAGCAGCCGTGCCACGTGCCACCCATCAGAGGCTGCATCCTTGCTCCTCGGGTACCCGGGCCATCCCCACGTCAGAATTCCCAAGCCCTGCTCCATCCTGCTGGCACAGCGCTGGGACGCAGGACCCCTCCTACACTCGGCGGCCGATAAGCAGCACTCACTTTTAAGATCCCATAAATCACAGTGTCAGGCAGCTTTTACAGCCTAATTGAGCCTGGAGTCCTTCGATAATAAGCCCTTGAGAAGCGGGGGCAAGAAAGCATTTCATAAAGCCGAGCTCGGCGGGGTTTTTCCCCTTGCCAAACGCTGCTGCCCTCGAGGCACTTTTTGTGGAGCACACCCAGCAAAGCAGCAACCACGGGCCAGCGCTGATTAAGTGTCAGGTAAGCGTGTCAGGTAACTGCGTGCAAAGAAAACAATGCTCACTCATAGCGAGAAAATAAGTCACCCAAAGGCCAGGGAGATAAGGCAAATCCTGCTCTGGATGTCTTCTCAACTCTCATGTCTCGGGTTTGCGGAAATAAAACATTGCAGCCTGTTAGCTCCCCAAAGCCTGGAACGAGATGGGATCTTATCCCGCAGCAGAAAAGGGGCTTTACAAGAGGAAGATTATCAAGGTTGGAGCTACCTGATCTAAGTTTGAAGTTCTGTCTTACGGGGTTTGGACTAGATAACCTCCGTGAGACCTCCTCCACACCCCATTCTCGTGTGATTCCATGGAGCGGGGGGTGGGGGGGGAAATCACATCTTCACCTGACCATGCTTGCCTACATCCACAAACCCATTCCCAGCCAGACTTGAAGCAATGAGATGGACAGACAGACTACCTGCTATGTCCCTGGGTGGATCAGCCACAGGAATGATTGCTAACATCCAAGGTGAAATGACGACCTTGTCTTCTCTTTCAACCAGGCCCAGCTTCACCTCCCATCCATCAAAAATCATCACATTTATCCAGGAGATTATCAAGCCCCCAGATTTGCTCATTAGGCTCTTTATTTCAGTAGATAAGGAAGATTGAACTCCTCCAAATTTCCCAGACTTCAAATCAGTTCTGGTAGTTCTGTATGCTTTTAAGCACAAGTAATTTCCATTTTAAAATCACAGACGCTGCAGCTCAACAGTTGATAATTGATTGACAGTTATGACAATCAACCCAGCAGCAATAACCTCCTAACATCTTCCAAACAGATCCCAGTAGATGCTCACCTCGGCAAAGGCAGATCCTGGCACAGAGACCACAGCCCCAGATGATCCTGAATTGCTTGCAGAGGTCAGGATGGGCATCGTTGTAAATTTAAGGACCCCTCTAAGAACCTTCAAGAACTTCTATTTGGAGCAAAAAGAGGTGGGGGGAGAAGACACGCTGAATGAACAGAGCGATTGTTTGCAAGCATGAGAGTGTTAAAGTGAGTAAGCAATCAGAGGTGTGAGGTTTAAAATGAACCACACCTTGAAATGCTCAATCAGTTAATTGTTAACATTTGCTTCAAGCAGTCTGTTAATTAGTCTGTGGATGGCTTCTTTCATCATCTTTTTTCAAGGTTTTCTCAATTCCAGCATCTTAATTATTTGCCTTTATATTGAATCATCTCAGTGTAGAAAGACTAACATCTTTCTTAAGCAGCAATAGCTTTTCCCTTTTTCTTCTGCAGCATATAGAAGAATTTTGCCTTTCATTGTTCCTTGTCCAGGAGTGAATACTTCCTGAAACAGCGCTGGGAGGTTTAGATATGAATTTAGGAAATTCAGAATTAGTGGGATACTGGTATATAAGCATGAATACATGAAATAGGAAGGGGTTTCTTCTATCTTGTGTATATGTGTTTGGAGGTAAATTTCTTTATAAATTTGACCATTTGCCTGTGAAAATCAGCAGCATTCCTGCAGCTGCACAAGACTGCTGCAAAGATATAGTGGAACGGGACAGCCCAGAAAGCGAGAGCATGGGAATTTCATGGACAGGTCGGACACGAGTCACTCGTACCCTGACCGTTCTTTCCTTGACATCAACTCAACACAAACATTCAGGCTCCGCAACTAAATCACTCTCCCTCCTGTTGCTGAAATGGCTTACCGGCCGTAACAGGTATGCCAGGCTGCCGAGGGCTGAGCTTGCCTCCTGCCAGCGTCCCAGGGGGCTTTACACGGGCTTCTGCTGGGCTCCCAAAAATCAGATCCTTCCACTGACTTCAGTGAACCCAGGACAGGGGGAGGGAGAGAAGCCTCCGGCCAAACCCCCCGAGCTCTGGCTGGGGAGGAAAGCTCGAGTCAGCGGATCTGCCCCCATTCCAGCGAGACCAACCTTGTAAGTTTGCACACATCGAGGAGCGATAACATCGGTGCCTCTTCTGAGACAGATCCGAGGCTGGCGTCGGGCCCGGGGATTTTGCAATTCCCTTCTATTCCGTACAAGTAATGCCTTGAAATAACGTTCCCTCCATAGATATTTACATTTCCCTCTTATTTCAACATTAGGTACAAACACTTTGCAAGGAACACGTCCCCCTCTCTGCTTCCTACCATCCCTCCTCTTTCCTGCCTGCTGGGTCCCCACGTTACTCTGGGTAAAGCTCTTTTCCATGCTAAATATGCATCCAACCACCGTTAATGAGCTTTGGCCAGCTCGCGAGGAGTTTTGACAGGCCTGTTGAACCGGTGCCAAGCAGAGATGAATGTTTGGCTCGGACCAGCACAATGCTCTGTTTGTCTCATTGTTGCATTGGAAGTGTTAGCAAACTAATGTGACAGGATGGAGACGCACACAACTGAAAAATGACTGAAAATATAATTCCATGTCAGCAGTGACTCCTGAAGGATTATTTGTCTCCGGTGACTTTCAGGGAACTTTTCTTTACGGGCTCAAAATAAAGACAGGTCTGTGTGCTCGGGGAAGGCCATCAATTAGTTTTAAACCTAGACGTAAGGAGCTGCGCTCTGCTCTCGCTCCCTATGATTTACTTCTAAATCAACCAGGCACTCTACCACAATTATTTTATTCCTTTCCTTTCCAAAAACACATGCATTTGGCTGCTCGCGCAGCCCTGTAAGAGCCTGAACTCTGCTCTGCTCCCTGACGGGTGGATGGGCCCCAGCAAATCCTGTCACGGGGACGCTCCCAGTCTGCAGGTATGGGAACTGCAAAGGGTGCTCAGGCACAACCAGGACCAGCGCTTCAAGAACAGAGTGGCGGACCGTTTCATCGTGGACCAGTACAGAATTATGGAGACTGGAAGAAATGAAGAACCTTTTTGCTTTGTGGCACTCTACTCTGCAGACGGACCTGTGGAGCTGGAGGCTGCCTAAACCATCATGCTTAATAACCCATTTTGGGGATCTGGCTCCTTATGCTTTCTTCTGGGGTCTTTTTGCTTGTTTGTTAGCTTTGGATCTATCTTCATTCTTCAGCAGCATTATTTTTCCTTTTACATCAGATAAAGGATTTTATCTTTAAAAAAGGCAGAGTTATAGTCAGCCTCATGTTTTCCCTTCCCATCAGAAAGGCAGGGTCACCCAGGAATCCATTTAAACTTGCCTCCCGATGTTCATCCTCTCCAGACAAGGAGGAGTGGGCTTCCCAAGAAGCTTTAGTGCTGGACTTGTATGTTTATTTGCAGGCTAGTCTTTTGGTTGGAGAATAGATGTAGGAATCTTTGGACTGAGGTTCAAACAGCTGCTCAGTGGCAGATGTCCAGCAGCTTCACCCACTTACAAGATACACTTTGCTTTCGGCATAAAATTAATTTTCTTATGTGCTTACATTAAAAACATTTGCAGAATTGTTACCTTAATGACAGGGTCCCAGTTTCCCACTTAGAAAACATTTCTCCCATCCTTCAGGCTATCAGGTTTCGATTTATATGATAACAGGGCAATCTGTTAGATTTGCAAAACCTATTTAGAGGTCTAGACGCGAAGGTATTAATTTCGTGAGACTTACAAAAGGTATCCAACTCCTACTGAAAGTCAGGAGGAGCTGGGAATGTCTTTTCTGCAAATCCTACTAAATGTTTATCTATCGCTTTTGAGCCTTACAAACCTTTGTAAAGCTGGACCATGACTGTAAATGACATTGCTTATGTGCCATAAAGGCGGATACCACCCAACCCCCAGAATTACAAACTGTATACGCACCCACTTACCTAAAGGGATACTCAGCTTCACCGCGCATTTTACAGTTTGTTTCTTTCGTTTTTATAGCTAGCGTTGCACTGACAAACACAGCTGTTTAGCCAAAGCCAATGTACTGGAGGCAGAAAAGAGATAAACCATGAACATCTATTTGGATTCCTGGTGCAAGAGTATATATACTAAAGTTCATTATAAAAATCATGTAGAACAGTCTCTGTAGCATAAGGCTGGCTTTGCAAATCATTTTAATTACATCCATATTTTCATTTGCTTGTATGTCAGAAAGAGACGAGCTGGTGATAAACAAACATGTCCAGTTTGTTGGGGTTTCATTCAGCTCTTCATATCACTGAAAGGTTTTGCAAAAACTTGAGTCTTCTTATCTTGTCAGGGGCTATTGCTTTTTTTATTCACATGACAGTTTACTAGCAACAGAAAGTATAAATATATGCTTTGCTTTTAGGAAAATTGCTAGGATCCTTGTCTAAAGGTCTCAAAGGGACTGATGGGGCCGGCAGGTTGTCACTTGGAGAATTCCACATGCAGATGTTATCAGTTTCAGCTCTTTGGGGATGATGACTTGGTTGCTGCACGTTCTGCTCACGCAGGGACCAGCATAAATGGGATCTGCTATAACCCCACCAGAAAGGGCTACAAACTTGAAAAAACATGTCACAAAAAGTCTTGTTTCCATCTTGTAAACCTCTGGTCCACTTCTGTAGAGCTTTTCCATGTTGTCCTAATGAAAACAGGTTCCCAGGAGCCACATCTTGCTGCTGAAAGCTGGGGCTTTGGTAAGCACAGGAAAAAAATGATATTGCATAAAAAAGAAGATAGTGATGGAAAATTTTAACAACTCTGATTGTTTAGGAGTTCTTCCCCTTTTCAAAATGAAACACTTTTAAAATCAACCCTTTTTTTTCTCTGGGAGCTTTGTGAGCACGTTTCTTCACCTGGTTCCAATCTCGACACTGTTGCAACACAAACGAAGAGCAACAATATCCAGTGGGAGTGCGCTTCCAGCACAGCAAACCCTGTGCTTTCTGAATTCCCCACCAAATCCTCTGACTTATCACACAGGAGCACAGAATAAATATGACTCAATACACGACGTAAACCCTCCAAGGCAGGGAGCAGCTTGGAGGGGCAGTAGCAAAAGGCCTTCCCTCCAGACTGGTGGTTTGGCAGCTGGAAGGCACCAAAACCTTTTTCCATGATGATGGTTTAACGGGTTTACACCAAACAGGATGTCAACTGGGGTCCAGTCCCTGCTGAAGAAATGGTTCCTCCAGAAGCAGCCCAGCAAAATATTATTTTTTGATACTGAGAAGGCTCAGGAGGGGTGAAGGGAACCACCAGCACTGCCGAACCCTGAAGCACCACAGGAGATGTTGAAACGTGCAGGCGATCCAGCAAGAAGGACTGTCACACAAGCTGTGCACAAGAGCAAACCGTTCATGAAGCAATGCCACCCAGCCTGACCCGGGTCCTGAATCCACGGAGGGAAGGAACGACGATGTTTAGATAAACCAGACCCCTCCACGCCACTCTGAATTCCAGCACTTGGGACCCAAGACACCATTCCTGTGCGGCTCTGTGGTCCCCTCCACCAGCTTATCAAACTCCATCTTGAAACAATTTTGGCCTTGAACAGATTTGCTAAACAGTGTAATACGAAGATCAAGGAATAAAGATGAGGAAAGGCAAAATTAGATTAAGGCTGCAGATAGCGTTTGAGTATAACTAATGCCAAATAGCCAGAGGGCAACATGTCAACAATTTAATAGGGCACAACATAAAATAATGTTTTCAAAACAAGCACTTCATTGGATGCTTCCCCTTTGAATCAGATAAAGTGTATCACTACAGAGAGATTTGCTTTGATCTGTTCTGCGGCAGAAGGTCAAGGGTGTCTCAAGCAGCTATTCAGAGCTTATGAGTAATAGAATTAAACGGCTCAGATCCCTCGATAGGTCTCCAAGCTCTCAGCATCCCCCAGATGTGGGGCCAGCCCCAGGGGTGGGGAGACGAGCCCTGTGCCCCCAGCTGGGGGCTGAATCGGGTGCTGGCTCTGAGCCCGGGCTGCTCGTGCCCCCCCAGCGCCTGCGCTGCCCATGGGGACTGGCAGGGGTCGGCACGACCGCCACATGAGTGGCAGCTCAGGGACAGCGTTGTCTGGCAGAGAGACCCACCCCAGCACACCTAGACACTCCCGTCAGTTCATACTAAAGAGCAGGAAGGTGTAGGAACCTGTCGCGAGGTCTCTCAGGGCTGGGCAGGGATCTGAAAGCCAGGATTTCTGCACCCATATTTCTGCAGGAGGCATCTCTATTTCTAGGAAGCCAAGGCAGCACACGCGGTGTTTGTCCTGCACACATTAATTCACATTACGTGTAGGCATAACTAGATACTTATGAAACTCGATGATCATAAGGGTGATTTAAGCCCAAAGCAGTTTTCTATCCATGCCGAGGGTAACAAGCCCGAACTCTGCCATGCCTTTTGCTGTTTCTTGCAGACAAGGCAGTGAGAGGGCTGTGCACAGGATTTCGCATTCTGTGACCCATCTTTCGGTGGCCAGCAGTGAGGAAAACACAGTAGTCAGTGCAGGACAATATAAAGGAAGGGAGGGTTCAGATGGGACCCCAACCCTTGCCCACAGCATGGACCGGCAGGCGCTGGCAGCAATCCCGTGGGCTGGCCTGAGAAGAGCCAGGCCACAGCAATTCTTCTGTTCATCCACCCCTTGCGGAGAGCACAGTGCCAGGAGCCAGTATAACCACTCTCTTATTCCAATGGGCGAGAAAGATTGCTGTGGGGCACAGCTCTCCCCCTCCCCTGCAAAAGGAAAGATGAGGTGGGGGGGTGAAGGCAAATAATAGGGGGAAAGATTAAAACAGAGCATCAGAGATGTTTCCCATGGCTGCAGTACACAGTACTGCAGCATGCCAGGGTGTTTTGCTACCTATGTCTGCTCTTCCAACTGTAAAATTTAAGGAGAGGCTGGATTAGCGCATCCACTGCACACATACAACACCTCCAGAAGGTCCAGCCACAGAAGAGGCAGAGCCAGGCAGGAGCGCTGTGAGAAGCCCTGTGCACCTCAGCCATTGCGCTGCCGGGGCTGCAGCAGCTGCCGGGGCTGCGCAGGGGCCTCGGGGGACTGCCGAGAATGGAGGCAATAATAGGACTCATTTATCTTCGGGATGTCACCCTGGTAGCAGGCTGCTGGCATGGCCCCGGCCCGCGCTGGGTAGCTGCTGTGCCCGCTGGCTGGTACCCGGTGGGGAAGGGCAGCTGGAACAGGGTCCCTCTGCACACTTCCCTGTGGATCTGATGTCTTTTGAAGAATTATAACCTTACCTCATTTCAAAACGTTGTGAGCTTTTCATTCGTTTCTTTTTTTATGCTTTTATCCTCCTGAAGGGAGAAGTTTGCTCTCTGCAGCCCTGTTAGGGGGCTCGCACTTCATCCAGCTCAGCCAGGCATTTCTTCTGGTTTAGTTTTAATTTCCCTGAGACACGAGGAGTTCACCGTTTCTCGTGGCATTCAGGATTGCTCTCCTGTCACCCACTCATCTTTCCCTGACAGTTGTCCCAAATTGTCTGCCCACAGCAGCCGGTGCCCCTGCAGCCCTTTGGTGCCCAGCAGAGGTTTCTCCTAGGAACCAGCCATCCCACGCCTCCCCAGCACCTGGCCACCAAAAAGTCTAGGGCTTTGTCAGGCATTTGCCCAAATTCCCTCTTTGCCTGCGGGAGCACCCAGCCCAGCGAAGCCAGGGCTGGGATGAACCTTTGCTCACTCATGATGCTCCTCCAGGAGCATCTCAGTGACAGATTTTGCATCTTTTAATCAGCTCCACTTTCTCCAACGGGCGCCGAGCAGCAGTTTGCTTTCGCAGGCTGTCGTGTCTCAATTAGCTCTCTACATTTGGCAGGGGAGCGTGTGACACGGGGGCACGGGGTCTCCACAGCTCTGTAACTTTAGCACGGAAAGGTAAATACACCTGCAGCGCCCAGGGGGGTTCAGAGCGGCCCCTTGCCTGCAAGGGACTGGCCCTACACCAGGGACACGGAGCGGTGGGTGCCACAAGGACCCCCAAGATGAAGGCAGAGGTCTCTCCCCAACCTGACTACCCGAACAGAAAGGCAATTCAACAGAGGCAACGCTCACCAGAGACCTGCCCGGACCATGTCTAATGACAGCTCTTAATTGCAGCCCTGTTAATGAGATGCTGAAGACAGGCAGGTTTAAACCTTGCTCTGCCACAAATCTTAGTGCTTTCTGTGGAGCTGCCTGACAAAAGAGCCTTTGCCCTGGAGACCGGCGTTTAAAAGAAAACCAAATACCAAAAGGACCTATAAATTCTTCACCTCCCGCTGCTGGAGCGGCCCCAATTGCTTGTCCAGCAGCAGCTTGTTCCAGCTCATCCCTCCTGCAGCCCAGCAACCCCAGCCCCCCGTAACGCTGAACGCCCCCATCCCTCCCTCTCCATCACTGGGAATGGGCTCCTACCATTACCCCAAGAGCTTGGACAGCCCCATGGCTCTGCCCCTAAAGCCAGGGGCAGAAAATGGGTGAGTAGAGCCACTGGAAAGCCACGGGCTGTGTGCTGCAAGGTGAGCTCGGGGAAGGAGAACACATTTAGCCCTGACTCATCCAGGACAAATTTGCCATCTTCAGAGTGGGGCTTGTTGGGGGGTGCACCAGCTGCGTGTAGCTGTGGGTTATTGGGGAGGGTTTGATCGCTTTTCAGTGGCCCATCGTCTCCCAGGAGGGAGCTGGGGCTTCACCCATCACCTGCTTCCAACATGGTACCCACGGGCTTTTGCATCTGTGGCTGTGAGGGTGGGACTAGGCTGAGCACTAATTACTGCAGCTTGTAATCAGGGAGAGGCATGGCTAAGGTTTCTGTACCCAGAAAGCTCCAGCTAAGCTGTCCTGACATTTTGATGCCAATTATTGAAATGCCTGCACTAGAAATAGCTATAATTGATAAGGCAGGTCAGCAAGCATTAACAAAGCTGAAATCTAGACAAAAATGGAAATGAAAGTTTGTGAAAATGCAAACAATTTTTCCTCTCGCTGTAATAGTTGGATACAACTATGTGTTATTTATGGCTGTTTTTTTCAAATACAGATGCTGAGGAAGGAATGAATCTCCACTCGGGGGTATATGCTCTGCAGAGAGAGGAACGAACAGGAGCGCTCTGGCTTGGCTTTTCCCTCCGTCACGGCAGCTGGACTGCAGCAAAACGCGCTGCTGGGTCTCCTCGACGGGGCCTCGGTGGTTACACTCCCATGTGCTCCTTACCTGCTTGCCCCTCGCTATGATAATGCCCAAAAATATTGGAAGAAGGTAAGTAAAAAGAGCCATTCAGAGAAATTTGATCTGAGCTGTATAGCAAAATTCCTGAAATACGGAGGAAACCTGTTACGGTTTTACACCTGTGCCTTGATTTCCCCTGAAGAAAGAGGATGGTTTTTATCTAGGCCCAGATTGGATGCCATCTTCAACGAGGACACCACCATCCCATCATTAATTGGGGGAGAATTTAGTTTCCTGGGTGACAGCCCATTGCCTTTACAGAAGGACAGACTGACAGGCACAAAACACTCAAGCTCTGCTAGCTGTTAACAAGTAAAAGCTATTTTCTTCCTCCATGGCCATTCCCTGATGGCAGTTTTGGCTCAGCTCATGCTGGCAGAGGGGAGGATGCTCGCTCTGCAAGCGTGCAGATGCTGAGTCCTCGGACACCGAGGTGGGAAGGACTTTGGGTTAGGAGCAAGCTCTGTCCTCACCATCCCCAATTCGCTACTTGCCTTATTTAAATCATTTATTACAAAAGAATTGCCAGAAGGCACCTGAGCCTCTCTGAGCCCAGCCATTCCCCCACCAGCAGCAGTTTCCTCTAATGATTCACAACTGGAGCCGCACAAACCCTCCAAGTCCCATTTGTTCCAGCATTGGTAACCTCTTTGGGTCAGTCCCGTCTCACGGCCGTTGCGGTTCACCCTAAAAGCCAAACGCAGAGGACACAAGTGAAGGCAAAGAGAGGACAAAGTGCTGCCCTTCCCCACCCCTCGCCCCTGCCTCCCTGCCCAGCAAAAAGGGGGTGCATCCTACCCGCTCCGCCACATTCGACGTGGAACTGTGCACGTGGCATAGGCGTTGCTCGGAGGGTTTTCAGGAATCCTGTAAGTGTTGAGTTTTCAATGCAGTGTTTGGTGCAGGTGGTTTGGAAGGTGGCGGTTGGGCATCTCGCCATGCCGAGCTGGCCCATCAGTGTCCACAGGCTTGGCTTGGCAGCATCAGGGAGGAACCGTCTCCATTTTGGCAGGACCCCGTGGTGAGGCAGGTTGGAGCACCAGGCTGAGCCCGCTTTCCGTGAGGCATCCAGTAGAGATGCCACGTTTTGCATCCCATGTGCTGGCACGGACCAGGCAGGGCAGGACCAAGCCAGTGCCCACGGCCACCCCGAGCCCATGAGGACAGGAGGGGTCCCATCCCCAGCCGCCGCAGCCCGAGGTGCGCGGTGCAGGGGAAAACAGCCGGGGAGGCATTTTCCTCCCACAAACCAGCCAAGGAGCAGATGGAGGGGAAAATCCCGCCTCTCAATTCCTGCTAGACTAACATTTTACCTGCAAAATTGAGGTAGGAGGCTTTTAAATGACTTGTAGGTGGATCTGGTTCTAGAAACAGTTCTGTTTTACAACAAGTCTTTGCTATTTGAAGGAGGCGGGTGTAACAGCAAACAAGGAAACGGTTAACTGCAGCCTTGGGCTTGTGCTTGCTTTCCCCAGGCTGCTGGAACATAGGGATTCAGGGGTCGCAGTCACAAATTTACCATTAAAGCAAATGCCCGTTTCATCCATTTCGAGGGTGGGTTTTCTTTAAAGCTTTCATCCTGGCAGAGATGTTTGAGGAGCTAAAAATAGGCAGCGAAGTCACGTGAAAACCTCCGGATGTGAAAAATCACATAAAAGATACGAGCGTGAGTCCCCGTTTCCTTGGAAATAATAGTAGTAGTAATTCTTGAACGTGAAATTGTAATGGCGAGATCTGAAACCGGCCGGTTGTTCTCTGGGAACCTCTGGGAGCAGCCAGGGCAGGGTAAAACCCAGGTGCCGAGAGAACAAGCTGCCCCGGTGCACAGCACTCGGGGGCGAGGATCTGGCCCATCCCTGCTGCCGTGGGAGAAAAGCCCTCCCTTACAGAGCTCCGGAGAATGAGCCGGTGCCAGAGGTTTCCACATGTGCAGGATCCGACCTGGAGCTGCTGCGCGGAGGGGATGGGAGAGCTCCAGCAGAGGGGGTGGCACAAAGCTCTCCAGACCTCCGGCGCTGGCTGGAGGAATTTTGCTTGAAGGTTTCAGTTTGGGATGAGCCCAAACCCAGTCACTGCACCCCAAAATTCTGGGTCTGGATTAGAATTCGGATCTGGAGCTGGTGCTGGGTGGGAGGGCTGGCTCCAAACCTGGGACTTGGACACCTCTGGACAGATTTCAACACCGGGAGCCAAGTCTGTGGCACGGGCCATCCCTGGTGGGAATCAGTGAGCTAAATGGCAGCAGTAAAGGGCTCTCACCCATCCACACGGAAATTGCTTATATTTAAATTTTAACAACCCTGCTCTGAGCACTTTAAGGCACTGAACACACTTAACTCCGTCCGATCTCCAGGGACCTGCGCGGTGCTGAGCATCGTTAAGAGAAACACGGCAAACTGGAGGATGAGACAGCTGGTTTCCTGCGGCCACTGCGGGACATGGGCACCGAGCGACCCTCCATCCGCGGGAGCTGCCACACAGGGCACGACAGGGGCACCACAGCAAATTATGGCCCCCATCCATGCCTAACGCTCCTTTTTTCGTTCCTGCATTGCCAGCTTGAGCCGCACACCACCTCCTATAAATCCCTTCTAAATGAGCATCAGCACTTAATTTGTTTCAAAAAGGCTTACTGCTTTGCTTGTATAGATTTTGTATGGGAAGCAGGGGTGAAGACCAGTATTTAGATCCCGAAGCCAAATGCTCACCAGTTAGTAAAAGCCAGAATTAAGGTTTCATAACCTCTCCTACCAAGTCAAAGCTTTGCACTAAAGACAGCAGTACTCAAACTTTCCACTAAATCAGTTCCCAATGCCAAGCACCTTATTGGGCATCGCTGTTAGTCACCTATAGACATAAAAGCAGATCTGGCTAAAATCCTTTCACTGTTTTAATTACAAAAGAGTCTACTGGCAGTAGACTGCCAAATTTTTCACATTTTTGAGATGGAAATTTTGCTCCCCTGAGCTAGAGAAACATACTTTTTTCCTCGCTCCTCCTCTCTTGTCCTGTTGCTGCCATCACAACCATCTTCACATTCCTTTTACCTGAAAACAAGGATGAAAGCAAGAGGAGCAGAGGGGGGACCGGCCGTACACGTGCTATGGGGTGCACACAAGGTCCTCATATCCCCACGACTGTGTATCCATCATTTCCAAGGCTCAGCTGGGATGCACGAGGCCAGGCACCATCACCTACACTCCAGGTTATTCCTTTGGCTGCTCAGCTGCACCCGGAGCAGGCGGTACCCAGCGCTCAGTGGGGCAGGCAGACAGGATGCTGCAGACCTCGCTCACCTGAATTTTATGCTCAGGCTCATCATAAAGACCACAAAAACTGCCACAAACATGGATTTTGCTGAAATAATCATCCTGCCTGCTGCTCCAGCAGCCCACCACGGCCTGTCCGTCGCTCCATTTGCCAGATGCCTACATGAGGTTTTGTTCTGGATGACCAGAAAATGAATTAGGCTGCATCCAAAGAGATGGTGCAACGTTGCTAGGCAATTACGTCTGGCTGAAAAAAGCTGACAGTCACAGCGAGTTACTGATCTGCGCAGGATGCGGTGATAAGGTTATCTAATTCTGCATATTTGACTTGGGCATGTTTGTGCCAAATATGGCTCCAGCCTCTCAGGACAAGAGGACTTCGGGTCAACTTTGAAACTGATGGAGCTCGGGAGCAGGGTAGGATGGGGATGCTAGCGGGGCCATCGAGAAATGCCTGCAAGGAGAAACAAATTACAGGAAAACAGAGGCTCCAAAAATCAGATCCCACTGCTAAGTTAAAAAAAAAATAATAAATAAATTAACCTCCACCTTTGATGTAAGGTGAATTGCTTTTCTTGGCAGGGAAAATGGCTTTTCCTCCCCCCAAGGCAGCGTTATTTGAACAAAATCTTTGTTCTGCCCGTAGCAGATACCTCCCGTGACCTGAGATGCCTTTCCCCAGCCGGCCAGTCGTGCTCACCTGGCTGCACCAGTGCTGCGGCTCACAGCAGCGTGGCAGGACCGTCCCTGTCCCCCGCGCTGCCAACAGGCACTGGGAGATGCTACAGGTTAATTAGCACTTCCTCATTAGGGCTGGTGCCAGAGGCCTTTGCGGAGAGCAGCAGGGCAATTAAAGCAGCTGCAGGAGCGGCCAGGGCTGGGAGGGGAGAAGGCAGGAGGGGACTGAGCCGGGAGGATTCCAGCTGGGATTTGGGGGAGCACTCCTTTGAATTCTACCTTTCGCTAATAAAATGAGACTCTCCGAAAAATTGAACTTTGAGGCTTTGACAAACATGCTTTAGGTCAGGCTGGCCGGGGACTACAAAGAATTTCACCCTTGAACCCCGCTGGAACCAGATGCAGACACGAAGCAGAAGCAAGGAGGCTGTTAAGGCAGAGAAGTGGCTAAAGGACATTAAAATGAACACCCCAGCAAGCTGCGATGTACCAAAGCCTCAGGGACGTGCTCACCTGCAGGTATGCAAGCTGTGCGCCTGGTCTGAGTGGAAATGCTGGGGCTTTCAGCTCCCCGGGCACTGCGGAGATGTTGGTTCGACAGATCCGCTGGGCTGGGACGGGCGAGCGGCCGGCAGCAGCCGTGGCACTGCAGCGAGCAGCCTCAGCTCTGACACCACGCACCGATGGCTGGGGCAAAGGCAAATAAACCCCTAATTCATCACGTCTCACTGTACAGGGCACATCCAGCTTCCCCAGAGACTCCAGCTGAGAGGGCAGGAAAATACATACACAGATATTTTTAAACACGTGTATTTTTAAAAAACGCGTCTCATTTCATGCGCTTTTTGGGTGGAGAAATTTTGACACCGGTGCCTGGGAGAGGATGCAAAGCACTGTCTTCACACCATCTGAACAGCTAAAAGACGTTCCTTCGCCAAGGTAGCGTAAGAGGAAGCTCTCAAGCATCCCACCAGCGAGCAAGTGTGCCCACGCGGCGCTCCGGCATTCGGGGAGCTGCGCAGCACCTCGCTCCTTGCTCCAGACCTCGGGCTGAACGACAGAGGCTTCCAACTGCTGAGGAAGCAGGAATGTGCTGCTCGCTGCCTTGCAGGATCCTTGGCTTATAATAGCAATTGGCGCGGAGTCATCCTTATCAGCTAGCACATTAATCTTAATTAACAGATCGACAGCAACAGTTCCTCCCCGCAGCTCCCCTGAGCATTCGCAGCCTTCGCTGCGCCACCACTCCAGCAGCAGCGCCGTTCCCGACGTGGGGAAAAAGGCCAAATCCTGCACGAAATTGGAGCGGCTCCATGGGCTCCAGCACTCCAACTGCTCCCCAGGGAGGCCCCGCTGTGCCCAGCCAAGAGCCCGGCAGCGTGTCCCCCCCGAAAGCTGGGACCAGGACCAGGAGCATCCCCTCCATCCCAGAGCCCCAGGTGCCAGGTTTGGCTGCGATGCAGCACCCACCGTCCCCAGCTGCCCCATGATGGCCTTTATCCGAGGACAGGCCCTGGAGAAGAAGGGTTTCCCTCCTGCATGTCCGCATGTTTCTCAAAAGGAGGATTATTTATATATTAAAAATAAATAAATAAAAAGCAAACCCAAACCAGATTATCTGTGAAAATGTGGTAAGTTTGCTCTAAATCAAACCCGAAGAGAAGGGCCCCTCTCCCCTTCTGCTCCCTGCTGCTGTCAGGGCTGGAAAATCAGTGGTGACTGTCCCAGGATCGATTCACACCCCGGTGCCTGAAGCTGATCTGCTCTTCAGGCACGAATAGCGCTAACGGCTGAAAGCTCCAGCGAGCAGGGACCCAGGCTTGCACGGGACTACAGGCCCCACATCCCTGCCACCAGCTGGGGTCAGGGGACACGTGTGGAGCCCTGGTCTGGGGCCACGGGGCAATCCAGCTCCGAGCAAGCCTGCGTCCAAACGGGCAAAGACTCTAACCGGGTGCACGTGAGTAAAGCGAAGCCACGACATGGCTGAGGCCCCATTGCAGGTGAGGAACGTAACAACCCCTGGCTGCTGCAGTGCAAATTTAGGGCAGAGTCATTCCTGCCAGGTAATTAAAGGGCACGGGGACAGCATCCATCACACCTCGTCTGGGGACTGCCAAGGTCTGATGCAAAGCCAGGACAGCTCAGACCTGGCAGAGCTCAGAGAAGAATGACATTTTCCTTGGCTGGGGGAACAACCAAAACCCCCCAGTTCCTGGGGGGAATGCCCAGACTGGACCCAGGCACACCGCAGCTGAAGGAAGCGGCAAAGCAGCACATTTCCCAGGAAAAATTACCCCCATTTGGCAAAGTCTGGGCCCCAGCTGCCTGGTCGGGCAGAGGTGGATGCTGGCACACGTAGCGACAGCAATGACCTCAGAGGACCAAAATCAGGACCATAACGATCAGCAGACTGGAATCTCCTAAATAAACATTGTTGAGTTCCGAATGAAGGCATCCCCGGGACGGCACGTGGCCCCTCCGCATCCTTCTCACCCCCTCCCTTAGGACGTCACCGCATTAAACCCTTGTGTGTGGCAGCAGCCAGGAGTAGGGATGCATTCCTTACCGAGGACACCTGGGGGGAGCTTGTTTTGCCTCCTTACTTCTTGGCACAGGGCTGGAGCCAAACCTGGGGTGTCAGAAGGATGTCCCGCAGAACCGGCTGGGTTTGCTGGCATCACCGGGGGGTTAGGCAGGGCCGCGGGGACAGGCAGAGGAGACCGTTTCCTTGGAGGGTAACTCAGACCTTGCCATATTGCTTTCAACTCCTCATTATTCCCCTTTTCCTCTTGGCAGCCCAAGGCAGGGCTGGGAAACCAGAGCCAGAAAGCGCTGGAAGAGTCGCTTTATAGCACGTTACTGCGGCTCAACACTCGAAACACAGCCAGAAGGTACAACCCGGGGGTGGAGGCTCTAGACCTGCAGCGGGGTCCCTGCGGGTTAGGAGAGGATGAGCCGGGGGGGTTAAATTGGAGGTTTAGACCCAAGATTAAGTTACAGCATCTTAACGACTTGGCGCAAACGAGCTGAGGTGCAGGGCCCTCTCTGCCCAGCGCAAACCAGCAGTGATGTGCTCCTGCATCCCAGTGCCAGGCTGGGAGCACACCTGGGCAGCCTTGGGGAAGGCTTTTTATATGTCACGTTACGCCAATTGGTTTACTAAATAAATATGCATTATTTAATTGTCCTAAATGAGGCAATCTTGCAACTGAACAAGAATTTCATTTTCTTAAAGCCATAATGTCACAGCACAGCTTAAGGTCCAAACATTTTAAAAATATGAACCTGCAGTTCAAATTCTTTATCTGCACAGATGCTACCGGAAAAGCAGCCTGGTTTTCAGACGTTCCTTTCAGGGGATGCTCAGTATTTGCAGAAGTTAGACCACCACAGGGCAAAGAGGTTAGCTCCAGGTATTACTTCTGAAAGCACTGACCTAAGTGTTTTTCCAACATGGGGGTGGAAAAAGCCCCATCTCAGCTGAAATACCAAGGCTTTAAAAATTAGTTGCTGTTCATGTGCAGTAGCTCTTGTTATTAAAAACACCATAAAAGTTTTACTGTGCTGACTTAGGGCGCACGTAAAGAACCTAGCTTGTCTTGACAGACCATAAAGGAACTTTTATGACCTATTGGGTCAATGATTTGCAAAGAAGGATTTACGCCGCCATCCAGGGCTGGGATGCACGGCTGGAGGAGGAACGCACCAAAATGGCGTGCAGGCCTGAGAGGGGGACCTGCTATGGTCTGGCTGGGTAAGCAATGTGTACATCCAGCATGACTACGTGTGTCAGCATACCTGCTTGTTCTATAGATGGTGTTAACTCTGAAGGACACGGGATTAAGTGCTGAGTACATTTAACTGATTGATCTTTATTATTTTGGGGTCTGTTGTGGAGCTTCAGAAAAAAAACCCAAAACCTCACCGGTGCATCAGTTAGTTCTCCCCCAAGGCTTTGGAAACCCAGGCTGAATCCCCAGTGTTGCAATTGCTTTACCTTCTATTGCACGATGTGGGGAAAACACAAGCTTTGCCGGTCCAAGGTTCGGTTTCAACACGCTCCTGGAGTAACTCAAGGAAGAGGAGGACCTGACTCAATGAAATAATATCAATCTTGGAATGATGCCACCAGATCTGTTCAGGACAGATGAAACGCTGCAAAGGAAAGCCCCTCCACACCAGCAGCCTCAGATCAGCGTCAGGGCTCCTTTACCTTTATAAAGCACCAGCATCCACGGACATGACCATGCACAAGGGCAGAGCATCGCAGCTGCAAGCCAAGTGCTAGTGAAATCCAAATATGCAGTGCCCCGCCAGTTTTAGGGACTGGTGTGACTGACAAAAGCTGTCCTGTAAAAGTGACCAAGCCCTCAGTGCCACCTTCCTATGGCAGCACAGCTGGCCACACAGCCGCTGCTGTCCCTAGCTAGCACAGCTCGTGTCACCTCGGTCCCCTCCGTGACTTTCAGCTGATCCCCGGCCCAGGCTCGGCTGCCCAAATTGATTGCCAGTGTTGGAGCCATCCCCAGGGCTGGGCAGCAACTGGGACGATAACCCAGAGCTCCCAACCCTCTCCCTGCCCTGGGCTGTCCCGCATGGAGGGGGATGCTCAGCCGGTGCCAGCCCAGGAGGGAGCAGGACGATGCTCAGCAGACACAGACCCCCAGGGAGCTGCGCTCCAGAGCCTGGCGCCTGCAGGAGGCAGGTGGCAGCCTAGAAAGATCAAATGCTTCAAACATTGCTCTCCCAAGCGCCGGCGTGGGCTGAAAGGAAAACTAGTCAAGTCTTTTAAGTGCTGGGGGGCTCTTCCAGCCAGCGGTGCTGCTTCCCCAGGGTGGTGTCCGGAGGGTCTCGGAGGGATGAGGAGTTCCTTCAGCCTCAGCTCACGTGGGTGTCCACACTACCATGGGGATGCTCGTGCAGGTCAAACACGCGAAGCTGACCGGGACCCTTCAAGGAGCAGCACTTGCTCTTCCTCCTCCAGCTCCCGGCCCCGTCGGCATCACGGGCTCCAAGGTGGCTGCACCCTGCAGACTGCCTTCCCCAACACCCTTTTCCTTCAGCCCTTGACATCCAGATGGATTCAACCAGATTTGCTGCACACGTGGCAACCAAATGAAATGGTTTCTTTGGCAACAATAATGAAAGCTCAGGGAAAAAAAAAAACAACTTGTTTTCTGTCTCACGCGACTTCAGCAGCTCAGGTAACGCAGGCCGGGAAGCAGAGAAACTGCAAGCATCTGCCTTGAATTACTGCCTCTGATAGGAATCAGACATGCACTCCAGCATGTCTGCTGCGCGCTTATTTATTTATTTGGGGGCTGATTGATTTAAAGACTCCCTATTGCCTGAGCAGCAGCATGGCACAATAATTCACTTGATCTCTGATTTATATTTCATGTTCAAATGAAGCAGGATGCTTCTGCCCAGCACAAGGCAAAGCCGTATATGCCAATGCCGTGCTCGGCGGCTTCGGAGAACCTGGCCGTGTACAGAAGTAAAAGCTGAGGCTGCAGAAGGGAGCAAGCACAAGACAAAAAACCTGTTAAGCATCCAAACCTGCATGGCCAGGTTCACAAACAGGGACTCACAGATCCCAGTCCCTATTTGACCTTGTGCCAACTCCCCCGGCAGCTCTGGCTGCGGTGGATGAGGTAATTGCACCTAATTAAGTCCCTCTGCGCTTCTGCCTCCCATATGGGGAGAGGATCAAAGCGCTCCCCACCGCTGGCAAAGGCGAGCGGGGCCCTAGGAAGGGTACGAAAAGAGGGGTCTCCTGGGCTGGGGACACCCCATCAACCGGAGACACCCCCACGTTCCCCCTGCCAGCATCACCCATCCCCTGCGGCCCCTCAGACATGTCCCCGGGTACTTGTGGCTCCGAGCAGGGGCAGGAGCCTGTGAAGCCCATGGGAGAAAAGGCCAGCAGTGACCCCCTGTGTCCCATCACCCACAGGCTGCCAGGCCCTGCAGGCACCTCCAGGTGCTTTGCTGCCACACTGGTGGTAGCAAAAACAGATACAAGTGTTCAAACGTTTCTCCCTCCTTTGTACAGAAATTGTTACACGGAGCAGAGTTAAGATCTGCCATTCTCTGCACTGATTTCCACTTGGAAATACCCTCTAGAATTTAAGGATAAAAATAGCAGCATTCAGGAGCAAGCTCTTCAGAAGGTACCGTCATCACGCAGAGCCGGAGCCCCAGCCCTTCACTGCCATGAATAGCGCTGCCAGTTGATCTCCTTCAAAGTGTTGTTGAATGAGGTCTTAGCCTCGTAATTTAAGGGGATGAAGTCCTTCGAAAAGTTGTGAAGATCTGGGCTTTCCAGATCTGCTATTTTATACTAACTTCTCCTGGGCAGCCTAATCAGACGAGGGGGCAAGGGCTGTTCCCTCCTTCCCCCGTTATCCAGGGCCATTTCTCCCCCCATAAGAGATTTTATTTGTGCTGCACGAAAGATTTATCAACTGCCTTTATAGCCCTCCCTGCACTAAATCACACTCCTAATGGATAGCCTGAGGTAAGAGCACCACTGTTTATTTTATTATTTTTTTTTAATCCGTTGAATAGCAGTGCACACAGAGCTGGCAGGCAGAGCTCTGCCTCGCCTCCCCTCCTCCCCGGGCAGCAGTTTTAAGACTCCCAAGCGGCATTACCGTCGCCAAAAATCACAAGATGCAGCTTGTGAAAGCCTCAGCAGGAGCATCTCAAGGTCCAAATGCTTGTGAGAAGCTGGGGATGGCCGCAGAGGTGAGGCAGCCCGCCCTGCTTTGGGAGGGGGGGTGAATTCACAGTGGTGCCACCCGCTCCAGGCTCCCAAGTCTCTGTCCCCACAGGGACTGACGACCTCCATCTCTGCCAGGGACTTGGAAACCATCCAAATGCAGAGGTTAAGTTAAAAAGTCCCCACCGTTTACCCCAGTCCAGGTGTTAAGATGGCAAACCTGTTGGCAAAGGGTGGCCGGCGGGGCTATGTCCCCAAGCCTGCTCCACCGTTGCTGCAGCAACGGAGCTGCTGAATTTAGGCTCCTCTCCCGCCCTGCCCGTGCCACGCAGACCCTCCTGGAGCCGGGCAAGGTGGGGGCAGCCACCACAGGCAGCGGCTGGGGCCATGTCAGAGCCACCAGCCCGCACACAATTCCCAGACTCCGGCACCCCCAGCAGCCTTGCTGCACTCCCGCCGTCCCCCAGCTGCCCTTGCCCTCCCAGAGCGTTTGCAGCCAGGGGAGCTTCCCGTCACTCATTTTCCCCAGTGCCATTGTATCGCAGCAACTCCCAGTTAGATCCCTGTTGGAGGCTGTCACACACCCATCACACCCCACAACAATCCAGCCCCCTGGGAATCACCATATTCCTTTTCCAGGGAGCGTTTCTGCAACTCCAGACCACATTTTCCTTCCTTAGCTTTGCACCAGAAAACTTGGGTTGAATAGGGAGAACACTAGGAGCAGCTAAATGTGTTTCCATCCCCTCTGTCTCCTGGCAGCAAGCACAAATCCTGGGCTTGCGGGGATGCTGCCAGGCTTTTTGCGGGCTCTCTGCTATCAGGTTTGTTAACGTCTGGATGCAGCCCCAACCCTCAGCCAAAGCCTCAACCTCTCGCAAAGGCTGCGCAGAGAGATTTGGAGAGGATTTTCCTTGCTGCGAATAAAGAATGGGAACGTTATGCACGTGAGAAATGTTGAAAGACGCAAGTTGCTTCCTCCTGGGCAGACACACGCTCCGGGCTTCCCCCGGCTGCGGCACAGATTCTCCATCCAGGCTCCACGAGGCTCTTCCAGCAGCTCGAGGCTGATGGCCATCTCTTCGAATCTGGGAAAAACTCTGGATGTATAAATAAATTGACCCTCCCAGAGAGTAGCATCAGCCTCAAGCCCTAACCAGGTTCCTTCTGCCACTCCAGGCAGGAGTCCTTCTTGGATCAGAAAGAAATTAGTTCAATGGAAAGCTATGTTTTTCTTGCGCTTTCATCATCTTATTTTTATAAACTCCATTGGGAAGTAAGGCATATGAACAGAGAGCGCCAGCCTACTTGCTGCTGAAGTCAATTTGCAGAGTAAGAGAGTAATTACCCCCTGAAAGGGGTGGGAGGGGCTCCTGGCCCTATTTGTACTTGGCCTGTGCTGGTGATTCCTTGAGAGTCAACAAGGGAGTAAACCCCCATTAGAGCCAACTTTTGACAAGTCATGCTTTTAAACTTCACCACCATCTTTAGCCTATCACATAGACTATCTCTACAGCCTATGTAAAATCTAACATAGATGTATTTAAGATTATATAGTATAGGTTATATGTATTACATCGGTATTAATTTCTGGGTGAAGGTAGAATTAAAATCTCAGTGACTCTCCTGCATTCATTCCTACACTACTCTGAGCTTTAATCCCTGCTGAAACACACACACAAACATGGAAAACTCCTCCTGCCAACTCCACGCCAAGCCTCCCAGGCAACATGAATCATACAGCCCCGACAGCACAGCTTGAGGAATAACAAAAGTCAGCTTTAGTCATTCCTGCTCTTCTTACCTGGGCCACCACGTGCTGTCTCTGCAGCATGCCGGCTTCCTCCTGCTCGCAGGGATATTTCGTACCCAAATTCAACTCCACAACTTGTTTTTTCCAACACTTGAGAGCAATTTAGAGCAACTTAAACCCTTCAGACCTCCTCCCTCCAACTCCTGCCAGCTCCAGTAGCTGTGGCCAATTAATACTTCCTCAGAGCTTTTGATGTGCTGTTATCAAGTGTGTATTACACTGGGAATTTCACGGTATTTAAGTGAACGCTATCGGCCTTACAGGCTTTGGATGCCTCTGCCTCACCTGCCAGGAGGGGGGAGGGCGGATTGCCGGAGCCAGAGAGGCAGAGACCACAACGGGGATTCTCACTCCGGACCTCCCTGGGAGTTACTGGGCAGTTTTACGTCCTTCTGAGAACGGTTTTGGAGAAGAGATGTGTGCGCTGGAACAGCCTCTCCCATACGTTGGAATAGTTTTGACAACTCCTAATGCTGAAAAAAGATCGAAAAAATTAGAAGTGTTAGAAAGTCATGAAATCTTCAGGATCCTGGAAATAATAAATAGTCAAGGTGGAGAGCAATTTCTCTCACTTTTTTTTTTTTTTTTTTTTCATTTTTTTGGTATGGAGACATAGAGGAGAACAAAGAAGTATTTATTACTTGATTCCTCATCTAGGAAGCGTAACTGGCTCGTGCCTCCCGCGTTTCCTGCCCGGCCAGAGCTGCCAGACCATTTAGTGCTCTGCGAGGAGCAATCCCCGTCTGAGGAGGAACAGGGGACTTCGGGCAAGGACTGGGAGATTTGCGGTGCAACAAGAGCTGCCTGCAGGAAGACACTGTGTTCTAGCTTCAATATTAACATTAGGTGAAGACCAGAGTTAGGCAGAGAGTGCTCTTCACCGTTCCAAGCTTCCACGCTGTGCCGTAGGAAGGAGAGTTTCCCCAAGTGGGATAATTGCACTGGTGTGGTTTGAAATTCGGAATTTCTGGAACTTCCTTTTGATGCTATTGCTGATTTCTGTTACTGCTGATTTCTGCATGCAGCTTCTCCTTTGCTGAAATACATAAATAAGCAACGAGAAAACACTGCAGCCGTTCCCAGTGTCTTCCTATTAGACGGGATCAGCATTAGCCTCAGCCCTATCTAGAAAAGGGCTCCACACAAATACCAAGCAATTGGCCATCATAAGGTGGAAGACAGCAAGCGAGCCTCACCACACCTTCCGACAGCACGAGCAAGAAGACAGGCAAGACTTACACATATAAATATCCCAGAAAGAAACAACCGAGAGAAAGGCAGGTAGAAAGACCTGACATTTCCCTGTCCTTATGACAACTAGAAAAGCCACAAAGGAATCCAGCGCTGCAAAACGCAGCCGTTCTCCCTCTTCCTCCCAGATCCTGCTGGGTTTCCACAAGCGACCAGGACATGCTGGCTCCGCTGTGGCTCCCAGTCTGCCCTTTGGAAGGCTTTGGACTGGGCTCCAGAGTCTGCCCAGCCACAGCACCCACCCCACAAAACCCAGCCTGCCGCCCGGCACCGGGAGGGGAGGCAAGGAAATGGCAAATAGCAAATGCATTAAATACAATGCCTGCCATGCTTGTGTACTTAATTTCTTTTTTTTTTTTTTTTTTTTTTTTTGGGGTAGGGGACACAAAGGGAAAAAGAAGAAAAAAGGTCTGTGAAACAAGGATTCATGTGGGGAAACCTAAAAACTAGGGGCTTTTAAGGGTTTTGTTTGGGTTTTTTTTAGCTCTTCAGCTTGTGAAGTTTCACAGCTCAGCTCCCTTTAGAACATCATAGGTTTACCTCTAAACAACCGACTAAAGGGGGCTGCAGCAGCCCACCCAACCTGCTGCGAGGCGCTTGCCTGAAGCCGAACATTTACACCCCGGAGGAGCCCACGCTGGAAGCAACACGCACAGCAGCGCATCATTTCATACCCCTCTCCAGCCGTAAGTGGCACCCAGTTTTCCAGCCAGGTTTTTTGCGGTTGTTTTTTTTTTTTTTCGTCATGCAAAGAAGGAAAGACACAGTCACAAATGCCATTTCTTCTCGATGGCGCCTCCTCGGCGAGATGGGAAGGAGTTTGCCCACAGCCGGGATCCAAACACAAGCCCTGACTCAGGAGGGCAGTGGCATTCCCATGGGATACCGCTGGACCAGCACAGCCATTCAGCACATCCCCTGTGTCTTTCGCAGACAGCTTTTCACTTTGGCACCTGGGAACTCCCATCGTGACTTCGATGTGAGAAAATGCTGCCGCACATACACAGCGGATGGCTGGGGGCACAGCCCTGCCGTGGGTTCCTAAAGCTCCTGCCAGACCACACATAGGCTGTTAGCGTCTTCTCGCTCTAATTGTCCCCAAACTGCTGTGTAAAAGAGGTATGTTCAGATTTTAATAAAAGTCATTTTAAAAATGAGCTGACATATGAGCCCTGCAAAGGAGAGGCTTTTTTCTTCTCTCTCGCAGTTACACAAGGAGGTGCTGATTTTTAGAATCGAATGATTGAATTGCCTAGGTTGGGAGGGACCGTTAACATCGAGTCCAACCATCAACATAACACCACCAAAACCCGTACCAAACCACGTCTGCCCGTCTTTTAAATACCTCCAGGGATGGTGACTCAACCACTTCCCTGGGCAGCCTGTTCCAATGCTTGACAACCCTTTTGGTGTAGAAATTTTTCCTAATATCAATCCTAAACCTCCCCTGGTGCAGCCTGTTGTCCTATCGCTTGTTACTTGTGAGAAAAGAAACAGAACACCTTAGAACACCTTCAAGTCTTCTAACAACTGAAGTTAGCCCAGAAAGTTTACAAAACCCTAAGGAGCCAGGAACTAGAGCTCCCCATGCCCACCAGCTCCTTCTGTACCCACCCCCAGGCAACAAACACAAACCTGTCAACACAAAACCCAAGTCTGGAGCATACCTTGAAGCACCCTTGGCAATGATGCTTGGTGAAGCCTTCACCATCCTTCCCCCACAGCGGGGCCGATTCCATAGCTCTGGCATGTGGCTCTTGGCTCATGTGGCTCCAAAGCAAGGGATTTCCAGGAGCCCTGACAGCCAAAATCCCAGTGAAGCAGTGAGAGGGCAGGCTCGGCGGGTACCCGCGCTGCCACGGGAATGGTTTGCTGGCTCCTTCAAGCCTCCCATGGAGATGAAGCAGGTGGATGCTGGTGAAGATGAAGCCCATCTATCTCCTCCTTCGGCTGGTCGCAGGTCAAGCACTGGGACCGCGGGCTCTCCGAGGCAAGGGCCGTTTCTCTTCTCACTCCTTCAGCATGCCAAGAAAGTGCGTTTTCGTTCTGTAGAACAACCACTACCTTTCCTGTTTCTTCTTATTCTTGGCACAAAGGATTTTGAATAGTTTCCAACTGAGGTTAAAAGCATTTAAGAATCTGTTTGCACAGTGTTTTTTTTAACCCAACCTCTAGTTGTAACATACACTTTCCCCCCCAGCATACACAAAAATATCCAAACGGCTTTTAGTTTAGAAACTATCCTCATATTTCTAAGAAAAAGCTTGAGAGTAAGATTTGGGGATTTTTTTCCCCTTTGCATTCTACCTATTGCTTGGTTTTCAAATTTCAGCTTCACTTTTGAACAGCTACATCACACATCTCCCGTCTCGGGTGGGGGCAAAATACGGACTAGAAAGAGCAGAGTAATTCGCATCACCTTCTTTCCTAGGCAGAGGACCAAAATATTGCTTGCAAAATACCGCTATTTTTACGCTACAAAAATACAATTAGGCTCTCAATTAAATTTTACTAATTTTACTCGTGGGAGTTTGTTAGCGCAAGACAGCCGGAGGAACTCCCAAGGGCTCTCAGTAAAATCCTCTGCACTAAGCCTTGCCATTTCTGCAGCAACAGAAAAGGGAAAAAAGGATTATTTGCAAGTACCAGAACCCAAATTCTGCAGACACATCCACCACAGACTTCCCGTAGGTTGTCAGTCCCAGGCACAAACTGCATTAACTCGCTCGACTGAAGTTTTCTCTGTGCCCAAGCTGGTGTTTGCAGAAGTGGGGTGCTCAAGTGGTGGACAAGGCTCGTGGACAAGACGTACAGATGGACAAACTGCTTCCAGCACAGGACTCTCCGCTTTTTCTGAATGCTGGCATCTCCCAAAAAAGAGAGCTTTCAGATTTAATTAAATTTTACTATTTTATTTGTGAAAAAACTACAAGCAGAATTCATAAATAGACATTTCTATTTAAAGCAGGAAAATGATAAAGTGGCTTCTAATAACAGTCGTGCACATGCCAGTAACAGGAATATATTAACATCTTTTATTTGCTAGACAAAGAGCAGTGTCCAATATAAATTTCCCGAAAACATTTAAGACCTGTGAATTTCTGACCAGTTCACAAAACCACCATTGACACTTTAGCATGAAGATTAAAACAAACCTAACAGGACTGTCAGCTCTAAAGACTTTACAGAGCGGAAAAACTTTCAAAAGCGTTATACAAGCTGTCTTTCTGGGCAAATGAAAAATATAGCTCGTATAATACATTAACATAAAAATCCACAAGATAAGATTATGTTTTGACATACTTAAACAAGCATTCTATATTTGTCTCCAACAAACAAAGCTAAGGAAATAATGTAACCATCTTTACACAGTAAATTAAGGTTACAAGTCATACACAAGAACAGAACTGCTTGCGCATTAAAAACTGTTCAGCTCCATTGTCATACTCTAAATGTTGGCTCTTAAAACCATTCGGTTACATACAAGCAAAGGTTATTATATAGTCAGCAATTAATAAATTTTCAATAATTTAAGTTTATGGTAGAGCTTAAAAAAGTAGACTGAGAATGATCTTGGTAAGGCAGGTGAAAACATCTCAGTGGAAATAAACTCACGGAAGCTGCTGCCAATTTTTCGATCTGTCCAATTTGAAACAAGCAAAGTGTTCCAATTAAAATAAATAGCCTGGTGGTGTAAAACGCTGTCATTTTTCCTTTGCAGAACTACCTCAAACTGAGCGAGTCAGGCAAGCTGGGTTGGTGTCTGTGTGTGTGTGTAAGAGTTGAAACTTTGCAAACGTAACACTGTGCTTTACTTACCTGCTTTCTGTGCCACTGAACACCGCGAATCTGGTCCTTCCCCTACGACTAGTGTTTTGGTTGGTTTTTGTCTTAAAACACGCTCCCCACCAACAGCGGGATAACCCACGGACACAGCACAGAGGGAATCGCCCCCCCCTCCCCTTCCCAATGGACACGGGGATGCTAACTGTAGAAATTAAGTGTAAAAGCAAACGCTATCCTTCAAATCCACAACACAGGCAGCTACAGATGAGGCCGGGGAGGCTCAATGCTTAGCTAGCAATTTCTACTGAATGCAGAATTACAGGTCACTTGTTCCAAAGAAATTTTCCCACTTATTTATAGCAAGCTACCTTATCGAGGAGGCATGCCCGAAGAGACAGATGTTACTGACTTTACCAGTAGCCATGAGTAGCTGGTTATGGCGTTAAAGCTTTTTCAACTGATCTACAGGTCCATTTTCATTTGAGAAAAGAAGCAATTTCCTGGTACACACAATGCCTTTTTTTTTTTTTTTTTTTTTGCACAAATTCCCAGATTCAACGAGGAAGGCAAGCGCGCGGTTTGACTTGAAGCACCAGAATTAGCCCCGCTGAAGCCAGGGGGACTCACCGCTCGCTCGCACTCTTCGCTGGATCCCGGCCGAGATGCACGCAAACCTAATTGATAATGGATCATTTATAAAGCAGTGCAAAATATACAAGTTCAGGGGCATCTTCAAAAAATCTCTCTTAAAAAATTATTCCAATACATTTCAGTAAAATAAATAAATATGGCTGACCAGTTTACCCTCCCTGAGACCCTTAAAGGAATAGTAAAAACTGGAAAAGGAATGTCTTTGCAATATCCCACTAATGTTAAAATGTGGATTGAGAAATTCATAGTATTTAAAACTATGTATAATAAATTGTCTTGATGCTCATAGGAAGCATCTGGTTTCCTTTGGTTCTTTAATAAATACTTTAAAAATGCTTAAAAAGGTAAAGACAGCCTATACTGTGAATATAAGCAGAATTAAGTCGGGGTGCCCACGTTAACCTATGAGGAATAAAACCACTGCTGCAAAGGCACTGCCGCCGCACACACCTTCGAGCAGGGGCTGTAACGGATCCCTCACTCACACACTTCTGTCGCCAGTGTGAAAGGAACCTACGTCTGCTACTCAAAACCACACAGATTTTTAAAAGAAATCTTAAAGCAAGTTGCCTCCACAGAGAGAAATTACTCTTGCTAAGCAAATAATTCACAACGTAACAAGCTGGCACAAAGTTGTCAAAATGTGGCCCTCTTTCATCGCACCCAAAAGTTATGCATTTGATGTCAAATGAAGCCACAGCCTCTGCACCCGGAATTACTGCCAAGCACCCTGGGGCCACGAAATAAAGATGAAAAGCCAAAGAGGTTTTGGTTTTTGTTCTTTTCAAAAAGTTTGTTTCACCTCTTCGGCCTAGTGTTTTAGCAGGATAATGCATGGAAGGTAAACTGTAAAGCAACACTAACAGGCCAGGAAAAGAAATTACAGTCTGAATAGCTTTAGAGCAAGAATGAAGGAGATGCTGGTCATGAGCATGAGCCACGCGTGTCGCTCGCTTGCTTGCCAGCATGAAAGCTTTGCCCTCCTTGTGCCCCCACAGCAGGACACCCAAAAGCATCCAAACACTAACAAGCCCAATGCCATCACTGGACGAGACGCTGTTCAGAAACCGCTCCTGGAATAGGGATGGACTTCAAGGAGAAGAGCCACCCCAACAGCACGGACAAGGCAGACAGAAGGGGGCCGGGACGAGCACCAGTTTGCTCCCTCAACCCGCGATCGCTCCCAACCCTACAGCTCCCTGCTCTCTTCCCAGCTAAAGCAAAGCACTCCAGTTCTAAAGTTACCTCGATCACCAATGCAGGTGGACAGAATTCATTAAATCTAAGAAGTCCAAACGTCTGTGGGATTGGCCATGCACAACACAGCGATGCTCACGTTGCCAAAATACACGAATCCGTGGCATGCTGACACCGGCCTGGTCGTGAACACTTACGCTCCAGCCGGGCAGGAACCTGCAAATCAATCTGGGTTACCCCAGTGGAAACACAAGCTACCTGGAGCAATCTCTTCTCATTTCAAATCCCAAGCTATAAAAATCAAAACCGTGTGTCCAGTACGTTTTAGCCACTGCTTAGGGAACAAACGGGGAAGGAACAATAGAGAGAACGGGTCCCATCCAGGTTCAAACCCTCAGGAATACTTTTCACCTAAGACCAGTTCCATTTCAGTTTCAGTACTTTCACAAAAGGGGACTGTCCCAGATCTTGAACTGTTCAATTATTATTTTTTTTTTCACTTCACAGTGTTTCAAGCACCAGCGTTTCCATGTATTGGTTTCAAATAACCCTTTATATATATTTATTTATATATATATTTATATATAATTTATATCAAAACTGATAGTACACAGTATAACTGGAAGAAGAACTGAACTTAAAAAGGATATGTTGAAAGAGGATGGAGTTTGTGAATGCAATAAATAAAGCCCCCTTCCCTCCCCACCCGCTCCCTACCCCAAAACAAAAAGTTGTAATGTTCATGGAAAATTGTGCACAGCAGATATTATAAAAAAGTAGATTCAGGAGCACATCCAATTATAAATGATTGTTAGGAAAATCATATAAAACAATGGAATACATAAAAGTGTCAAGAGTAATCGTTAGGGTGAGAAATTCCTTGGTGGCCAGATGCCCACGGCAAGCAGAAATTATCCTGGCTGCATCAGTAAGAGGTCGATGTCCAAGAAAAGTGTGTGTTCAAGCACAGAAGAGGCTCTCCAGGATTTGAACAGCATGGGCAGGTGGAGTGTTTGAATTTCATACCCTGATTCATAGTTTCCACAACTCCATGTGCAATTTTCAGAAAGATTCGTCGTTGACTGCTGACATGTCCCCCTTTGGTGTGGAGGAACGGGACGAGCCCTTGTCTGTGCTCTCAGAGCCCGAGCTGCTCTGATTCTGTTGTTCTGATCCTGCACTGGAGGTCACTGTAGAAGACGACGTGGAAGAGGAGCGAGTCTTTTCCTTAAAGTCTGTGATAATTACTGTGACATTTCCCACTGTGACTGCCAGCTGCTGCGCGGTACTTCTGTCCACATTTTTCAGTCTGGGTCTAAAATAAATGAGAAAACATTTATAAAAAGGATAAAAATAAACGAGAAAGGAAGTTTATTAGATAAAGCATTCAACAAACTCAGTGTGACTTGTCCTCTGCTCATGCCTGCGCAGATGGCAGTACCTGGGAGGAGAACCTAGGCAGCAGTAAGCGCTGCACAGCGGAGGAGGAAGGTCTGACCTTCTGCTCCCCACGACAGCCCAGGCTGCGAGGAGAGACCTGTCTCACAGAGCTCTGCAAAGGGTGCTCTGCTGTAGACTTATCCCTAATGCAACTCCACCAGAAAGGAGGACATGACAGCAGAGCCAGGCGGACAGGAGCCAGACAGACCGAAGGATCTCCTCCCCAAGGGGCAGATGAAAGAGTTCTCTTATCTAAATTCACCATCTCATCATGTGCCCTGATGTTATGAGACAAGGCTGTGACTCTGCAATACAAAACCACATGAAAGCATTTGACCACAGCTCTTTCATTCCCATATTGGAACTCTGCAGCTGCAAACAACACAGGCACTGGGACAACTTGGCTTCTCTTTCAACTGCTTTGAGCTTATACAAATCAGATGCCCAATCAGCCTATGTATAAAATCACTCAAAATGTTCCCTCTGGAACCGAGGCTATTGTAAATAAAATCCAGAATGTACAACGATATTTCTTTCAGCTAATGCTTCTGGTTAGGGGAAGGGAAAAAAAAAATAAGGAAAAAAAAATTCAAAACCACCAGAAAAGAACATGCTGGTATTTATAGCTCAGGATTATCTCAGTAATTTGCATGCTGTGCTATCTTTCAATTAGTAATGTAGCTAATAAGGGTCTAGACTCTAGGAAGCTGACATTCATGCACATTTCAGGGGCTGGTCCAAAGCTGTGATACAACAAATCTTGGACACTCCTCCAGCTACCAGCAAATTCCAAGTCAGCTGCACCGACTGCTGCAATTTACAGCTTTTGCTCCTAATTAAGGGTCAGGCTTAAGCAGCTGAATACTCCCAACAGGGAAATTAAAAAGGAGATTCTTTATACATCAGTGAAAAGTAGCTTGCTGAGAACTGCCCTATTCCAAGCGATGGAGGGAAGGTTAGTTTACTTTGGGATCAAGCTCCAGCTTTTAAACCAATCTGCTTTTCCTCCTCCTCTGCAGCACACTAAACTAGTGTGGTCAAAACAAAAAAAAAAAAAAAAAAAGAGGAAATTAAGCCAACTTTGTATTTGTCATGCATGTCAATGGCTTGCAGCGGTAAATTAACAAGGGGAAAGTCCTTAAGTAGTAGTTATCCAAGTGGTATTCCAGAACTAGACAGAATAGAAAAAAGTATTATGTACAGCTTCAAAAATAGAACAAACGTATTTCTGCAAACTTCCTTGCCAAAAATGAACTTACTGCACCAAAAATAGTATTTTTAGTATCATATCTAACCTAGGAGGCTGTTTCAATTTTTAACAAGTAACACAGGAAAAGCATTTCTAACAGATAGAAAATACAATTAAAATATTGCTGTGCTGGGTTTTACCGTCAGTAAAACCTCTGACTTGAAAGAGCCCCTTCATTTAGTGCCCGGCCTTTTCAAACCCGCAGCTGCACTTAGTGAATTCCCGCAGCAGTGAGACACGCACCCACGTCTATGCGTTGTACGTATGTGCTTGCAGGAGTTGGCAAATTCAACACGTAACCACACGCTAGATTAAATGACATCACCTTGTTTGTGGGTAAGAAGAAAGGCCAGCTAGCTCAGCAAGTTTTGGGGTTTCCGTCCGCTTTCAGATAACGTCTCAGCAGATAAAGGCTGCCCACAAGGCATCGCCAGCAAACACAGCAGCAAGCATTCCCGGAAGCGTAGTACGCGTACGTATTTTCCTCCCTAAGGCCCAAGTTCCTCTAGGAAACCCAGTTCTTCCTGTAATTTGCCTGGGTCATTTGTTTTCTGTTGTACTCAGAAACAGCCAAAAAATGCTGGCCCAGATACCGGAACAGACCTTACTGCCTCCACCTTTCTACAGGGTTGAACACACACTCTTGATATTGCTTGTCAAAAGCCAGCACTGATAGTCATAATTAGAAAAATAGGAAAGAAAAATTAAAAGAAGAGTTCATACGGCCTAATCTGCATTAAGTTCTGCCCACAAAAAACTCACACTAACAGCAGCTTTTGAGCTAATCCATGCACCAAGCACTTGAATGAAGCTGCCCCATGCATCTTTTAAATGGCGTGACAAAGTAACACGGAAGGACTGGGGGGGTAGCAGGGCTGAGGTGCAGGATTTCTCTACAGTCCCGCTCATTCTCAATGCCAGTTTTAGAACCAAGCCCTCCAACCATTTCTGCAGGAGGTTTTAGGGGTCTCCCCTCTGCAAAGAGCTGATCAAGCCCAGATGGAAACCTCCAGACAATCTCTTCAGCACACGCATACAATTTTTGCTTTCTACAAAAGGCAAAGGGATCAGCCCGTTCACATTATTTTGCAAAATTAAACAACCTGATGTTTTGTCTTTATAGCTACAAATGTTTATGGCCAAGTAAGAAATATGTTTCAAAACAATCAACCACAAAGTGCACAGCAAGGCATGGAGTAAACTGAGATACCATGCCTGTTTCTGACGAAGCACACAAGAAGTACAAAGAGCATTCCTTAAAAATTCAGAGATCCTTAAAAGACAATTTACAAAAAACAGTTAAGAAACCCGGGCCTGAAAAAAACCTGAACAGATAACTTGTGACTCTGTAAAACTCAGATCTATAAGAGACTCTTGACAGCACTCCTGAGTGCAGTGAATGGAAAGAAAAGTTCCACTAAACACAACACTTAAAAAGACAGTTTAAGAACTGAAGGAGATGATGTATCTTTTATAGATATCCAGCTAGACCTGGTACGATTAAGGATTAATTAGGAATGACAAAAGCTTGCCACAAAACATGGACTAAAAGACTCGGCAGTAGACAGAGTGACTCCTTCAAGGAGTAAAAACGATTATTTGATGTAATCTATCAATTTAATATTATGTCATTAGTCAAGTGCATCAAGTCTCCTGCATCCTCACTCTCAAAATAAGTACCATTTTAAAAAGAACAGGACAAAAACAAAATCGTTGCAATAAAGCTATATTCCTCTAATCAAATCAGAAATGGACAATTTGATCTTTGAGGGCTGAGGAAGAGTTAACAGCGGTCTCTGCAAACAGCTCAGTATTCTATCACAGCAAATCTCACACTGCCCTCACTACATTTAAGTGAGTTACTGTGTAAAGGATATTCACTCTTATCAAACATTTTCATGCTATTATTTAAAAACTTTCAAGACAAGTTTTCTGCAGTCACGTCTTGCGAACTTTAACACTAACAGCACTATTTCCCACGTGCTTTACAACTGTTTGCAGCTAATTGCTTCAGCTCACGTGGCTTCACTATAAAATACTTATTACAGCACATTTTGAAAAGGGATGCAATTCCTATATAGCCCACATAGACAAAGCGCCCAGATGAGTTCTGCCTCTTGTAGTTAAGTTCAATAATATAAAACCTGTTCTTTGATGCTGAATTTTTGATTTAAGAAATAAAGCATAAGACACCGCTTAGAGAGAACAAGCATGGAGTATCAGTATAGGCAAGACTAGGAATAAACCACTCTCCACAGACAGCTACTCATTTCAAACTTAGACAAATATGAAACCAACCATTCATGCTTTTTGTTGACACCAAGATTCCAGCAAATCTGTTCATTCAGTCTTATTTCCTGTAAACTTCGAAAATTATCTTGACAGTTACAGTGACTGAATTATGGATAAGGAAGTAAAAAGGTAACCTTTGTTACTGCTATGGAGTGATGATAAGAATTTGGTAAAAACCACTATGATTGCTGGTTAATGTTTTTCCCCCGTTGTGTTTTATAAGCAAAAGCATTGCTGTCCACTTTGACAATATGATTGTTGTAGCAGAGAAATGAAAACCGAGTGGACAACAGAACAAATATTTCCAATGCCTGAACCTGTCCTCACCAGCAGAATGTGTGAGTGCTTGGACATGGAGAAGGCTCCTGGCCACTGCTGATCTTGCCATACTAATGCTGGCAGACCCATCAAAAGAACAGTGTCTGCTATTTAACACAGTTTGCAGATACCAAGAGTTTAACTTTAGTATAAAGTTACCTTGAAGTGTGATTTGAGTCGCTGGTCTTTGTTGTAGTATTCCCAGACTGTATACTGTTCGCTTCGCTAGGAGGATCTTTCACAATATCTGACTTTGGTCTGTAAGAATCGGAGGGAAGAGGGAGAGTACGATGTTAGATTAACCACACAATTAATCAATGCACAGTGCTACTGAAATCACTCCACATTCAATAGTGCATCCTTCAAACTTACTTAGTCTTCTTGTTAGTGTTCTTCTTTGTAACACTTGGACTAATTTCCTTCTCTTTGTCAGGTTTTTCTTTGTCTTGTTTTTCCACTTTCTCCTTCTTCTCCTTCTTAGGCGGTGGTGGGGTTGCATATTGCTGGGCAACTTGTTGTGCCACCAACTGAGAGTTTATTCTAGGTTTTCTATAACGACAATGAAAAGAAAGATCTACAGTCAATTTTACCCAGTAAAAATTACTTCATCAAAAGCCATATAAAGATTTATTTCAGCAACCAGAGAATACTACTCCACTTAAAAAGAACCAAATGGATGTCCTTATTTAATGTGAAGTACTACTGCTGCTACCAAACAAGACAGAAATTTTAAAATTAAGAAATACTCCAAACCGCTGTTTTATCAGTTTATAGCCTCATCTAGCATCCTTAAGTATAATGCTCCCTTTCTTCCATCCATATCATGAGATCACAGCCAATTTTGGGGGGGACAATAGTGAAAAAGCAGCTTTCAAGCAGCTGCCAGCCACACACTGTGGCTACACTTTAAGAGAAAGAACAGAGAGAGTGATAAAAATAAGTTTCCTGATAAACATCGGTCTCCTTCATACCTTTCAATTTAATTTTTCAAACGAGATTCTGGTTCCCTGAAGCAGCAAACCTCACACAAGTAACAAAGAACAAGGGAAGGTAACTGAGATGACTTTGTGCCTGGGCCGGAGCTCTCTGGCAGGAGCGCAGAAGACAAGCAGGCATTCAGGCTTCCACGGGCATCGGCTGTGCCAGCCTCCGACACATCATCTTCACACAATTGTCTGCAGTCCTCAATGGCGCTCAGACCAAATACACAAGCGCAGTGTCTTTCAAAGACTACCTCCATTTCAAATAGCGATTTGTACAAAAAAATAGCTTCATATGTAACCTATACCTTGGTTACCGATCCTCAGATAGTCTCACAGAAATCCGTACGTTCCTCTTCTGCATTCCTCATCCAAACTCTCATCTCCTCGCAGCTTAACAATTCAAAACGTCTCCCTCCTGGCCTGACATATCAAAAAGCAGTTTATACTCTGACTATTCATGATTGATTCAGCCTCTTCAACATGCCAGAAAGATCTACGCTCCCTACGTCCACACAGCTTAGGGGGGAAGAAAACCAGGTTATCAACTCTATTAGTGTTCCATTATGAGCTGAATACTAATTGCAACAGTTGCTCATGCTTGTCCATAGCCGTTATATTGGTCATAAATACAATTCAAATTTTCTGCCTAGATTAGACCACAACAGATTGTCAAAGTAGTACACAAGTATCATTAAGGCTACAACTGAAACACAGGAATCCTAGGGTTTCTGCTGCAAAGCTCTGTACCTGCAGCCAGTTTTTACTACAAGCATCTAGAAAGACTTTCTGAAGAAGCTACTTAGTGGTTTCATGTCTTTTTTAAAAAGAAACATACAAAACACTAAGTACTCACATGCAACATCTGCATTTAGAGATGATACATACAGATAACAGAACACCCAGAGAAATTCTACTCCCTGGCACAGGAAAATCCAAGTATCTAATAAGTATCTCTTGGCACTGGTTTTCTGTTTAATGATACCAAGATGCTCTTACTGAAGGCAGATATACCCAAATATTTCATTTCACTACCATGGCTTATTATAAAGTCTATGCAACAGGTTGTAATCAGGCCCCTGACCCGCCTCAACACCCCGGCAGTTGGATTTTTCACCCAACACAGAAACCATAACTCATCTCATGCCACAATCTGTGTACATTTCTGAGTGAACAAAGATGATCTGGTCTTCAGCTATCACAACGATGATGCTGAAACGTTTTGCAGATCAGATCAAGCAGTTACCTGTTTCACAGAACAGTGAAGATATTAAGCATCCTCACATTTAAAAATCCCATATACAGCAATTTCTGTCTGTATGACTGAGAATAAACACGTAAGAAAAAGCGTTTTGGTTACACGGAAAACATTTTTCAGATTGATGCAACCACACTAAAAGCTGACAACATTAGCTTGTGTCAAGCAGCCTGCTAACCGCCTACTCAAAAAAAAAAAAAAAAGGGGGGGGGGGGAAAGAGATAAAGTGTCAAGAAATCTTCAAAGAGAGGGCAGATACCATCTCCCTACAGGATTATACATAATTAACCTCACTGCTTGAAGCTGCCACTTCTGCCTAGACTTACAGTTATTTGCTGCTTGCACAACCAGCTAAGTCAGAAACTTGAGCCATTCATGGGAAATCCCCATTCAAGAATCTGAGAGCACCTTCACCGTTTTCCTACTGCACACAACCGATGTGTCTGCTGGCGATGGTATTTCCAAGCCTTATGTCCAACCTCCACAGCTACCGAGCTGCCGTTCCTGTTGCAGGAGTGCTGCACTGCTTGAACGAAGATAGAAATTTTAAAATGGAAACTTCAACTAAACATAAATAAGCCACATTGCATTTCCCTAGGGAAGGCTGGAATGCACAGACAACCAGCCTTAAAGTGCTCCTGCGGAGACATTTCGCCCTCTGCTCTCCTGCTCCTTCTCTGTGCCTGTGACAGCACACTACGTTTATTAAGTTTTATCATTTTTTTTGGCCAGCCACTGACATAACTAGCACAACTTCTCCAAAATCCGTATTTGCATATTCCTTCTACAGGCCAGGATGGCTCCCTGGAAAGGGCAAACCCCAAACTGAATGCAAAGAGAGCAGGCAGCAGCGCACATGCAGGGGACCTGCCAGCGGGGCTTCTCCTGCTGCACCAAGGAAGGGAGCAGAAAGCTGCCAAGACTTTGGTCAACACCGAGCATGTTTCAGCATCTGCTGTAGTACTAGAAGATATTCAGATGGTGGTTTTTTTTAAACTAACGCAAATAACCCAATAGCTTCCCAATTCCTAATCTGGCCATTTCAGTCACACTAGCAGCATGCTTCGGAAGGCTAAAAAGCAGGTAAAGCTAAGCAACTGGCATACTAATAGTAATAATAATAGGAGTAATAAAATCCTTCAAATAAGGCCCACACTGCCAGTACAGCCAGGATACACTGGTTACAAGCCCTTTAGAAAAAAAGCCAAGCAAAGCAAGTAGAGCAGCGCGTTTTTAACCACAGCAAACTATAACCATAGTAACCACAAGCAAGTAAAGTAGCTGCAATATTCCAAACTTGCTCCAAGTTTCCCTGCCTACCAAAAACACACTTCAAGGGCTACCACTGATCTAGCCCAGCACCCCTCACACAGACCATCCCTCTGGACACGGCTGCTGCCTCCACAGCCATGTGTGCCATCTCCCAGTCACACTGTTTGCCAAAGCAGCCACCCTCCACGTGAGTGCAGCAAGTTCTTCTCCAGCTGTGGCAGCAGGTAAGCTCACATTGCCTTCTAGAAATAAGGAAAAATGCAAATTCAATAATTCTTTGCAGTGGATACTAGTCATCTTCCCTTTCAGAATTTGAAGAAGGAAGGAAAAAAAAAAATATCAGTGGAGAAAAAGAAGCCTCATTCCCACTTGGGCTACAACAATTTAATACGCTCTGGCTTCTACTGCAGAATTCAGTCATCAGAACAGCAAGATTCCTTTTTTCTTTTTCTGTTTTTGAACCCTGCAACGTGTCTGAGACTCCCTGCCCCTAATTTTGTCCCAGCTGGCCTTTTTTTTTTTTAATGATTTGGCAGGGGTTGGGGGGGAGGCAATCTCCAAATAGAATGCTTCAAGCCAAATACACCACTATTATATTAAAAAAAGTTATCACTTGAACACAATAATCTGAACAGAAAGTTGAAGCCACTCCTAAATTTTTTGGTAAGAATAAGATGACTCAGAAACAAGTATTAATCATTTTTTACCCTGAAATCCACTCATCAGCTTACTTTCTGTAACATTAAACCATTCATATAAACAAAGACTACACCTAAGTCACAAAAATCAAACCTCAACTCAGCCTCTCCCAAGCTGCCTAACCAGCACTCACACTCAAAGAACAACTATATTGTCATTTACTACAAGGTTTACATTATCAACATTACAGACAAACTACAGTAAACAAGTCCCAACTTCCGAAAACTTATTTGAAGAGATTCAATACTTCGCATTACACCTGGTTCTTGAATTCCTATGCAGACACCAAATGCTGAGCCAGGGTGTTCTGCTGCTTCTCGCAGGCCACCATCTCTTCCCGACAAGAGGAAGAAGACGCGTGTTTTCCATGACTGTTTCCTGGTCCGTGCTGGGTCCCCTCTAACACCTGCGGTGCCCAATGTCTGCTACAAGAGACTCTTGCTTGATCCCCCTCCATCTCTGTCCCCACAAATCAAACTGTGCTATTACACCTTGGTGGCAATCATTACTTACATCTACTCTGCACCCAGTATCAGGCAAGTGCTTTCAGAGAAGCCAGTATGGTTCAATTAACACATATCAGCAGATAATGCCAACAGATGAACACTCTAGGAACCAATTTTCAAGGCAAGCATCTGAAATTGGTACATTTCCTTCTACCTAAACATTTAGATAAAGTTATGCTCTGCTTGTACAATTTTCCCCTAATTTAAGCAACAGTCTAGGTAAAGACTCAACCATCAAGATCTAACACTGATGCAACAAATAATGAACGTTATCCTTTTTCTTTTTTCAACATAAAGGGGATTGTCTTCTCCTCCTCTAAAACTAAGAGCAATTAAACTAAATTAAACTGTACTTTCAAAGTTATGTTCGGTCAAATAAATTGTTTCTCATTAGTTACAGCGTAGTTTCAATCACAGGAGCAGATATTTGCACAACAATTCACAGTCACGGATACATAAGAAAGCTGAAATATATTTGTCTATTCCGAGTGTTTAGCACCTAGGTCTTTACTATCGACCACTGTAAAAGGTAGTAAAGAGTATCTGTGTGTGTCATTTAACAGCAGACCTGCACAGAAGTGTTACGACTGCAAACAGGGCTCACTGCCTACGTTACTGTGCCCTTGAAAACAGAAAAAATACGTACTTTAAAGGTTCTGGCAAGTACCCTGCAGTGCTTTCAGCACCTGCATTTTCTTCCGTACCTCAAAGATTCCCTGTAAAGCCTGTCTTGGGACCAAATCCAGAGCACTGATGCCCAGGAATTGTGCTGCTCTGCTCCTAACCCCTGCAACCAGGCTGAGGAGTAGAGCAGCACAAATCACACCGCACACCCACACATGGTAGTTACTCGGACCCGGACCTCAATGGGGACAAAGAAGGATAAGTTGCACCATATTTTTTCATGTGACCCTAATTTCTGTATCTGTTTGGGATTTCTTTGGCCCCGCTACCTTGAGAAAAAGCGCGCCTCCCGCCTCCTGCCGACACTGCGGAGCAGAGGCTCCATACCCACAACAACACACACAGACCTTGAGGAACTCCAGCAATCCCCAGAAACATGGATCTAATTACGATTGCTCTTACTTTCCTCCAACTATGTTATCAGAAGAATGAAAGTGGCATCAAGTGGGATTTCAGAGCCAAAAGCCTCATGTAACGTGAAGTACTGAGGATTTGGATAATTTCATGCTGTTCTGGCTTTGATGCGAGAGGTGATACTGGCAGACCTCTGCGGCTCGCCGTTTCCTTGAGAAAACGTGTTTCATATGCTGTGCAGTGTGAAGTACGTGATTATTTTAATAATCCTAGTCACACATGAATGTATCTTTGCTCAAAGAAAAACAAGAAAACAAGACTAAAAGTATTTACATGAGTGTTTATAAAACAGTTAGTACCGGAGTAATAGTACAATAAGCGTACTTCTGAGTGATACTGTTAGAAACTAACCCATGAATACATTAAAAAAAAAAAAAAGAACATCACCTTGAAAGAATCTGACATCCAGAAGAATCAAAGTGTTGGAGAAATTAAGCTATAAATGACATAATGATAGGGTAAGCACTCATTCTCGCATGCACATTTTCCAGCTCATTTATGATGACCACACAGTCCTTTTTAGCAACAAGAAAAAGGACAAATGGACAAAGTGTCCATAGTGTACAACTGCAAAGCAGTATGGAAGCTGTGTACATTTAATGAAGAAGTTCTCCCTGTAATACAAAACCACAAGGCAACAATAAAATCTGTTAAAGACAACTAGAAGGACAAACAGCAAGAAATAGATTGAGCAATATTTTGTTGAAAGAACAGGGTTTTCCTTAAACACTGATGTGCTAATGCTGTGTTTTCATTTAGAAGATAGATGTTTAAAAATAAAGAAGTTAATCTAAGGAGCGTCCACTTCTGGGCTGCAGGTGTTGTTTTTTCACAGCATCGCCAGCAAGACAGGGTTATCTTCTAGCTGAAGAAAACAGCATTTGCTCTAACCTTATGCAGAAGGACACAGCTACGTGTTTGAAAGATTCCGAGTGTTAGGCCTGAACATTTGAGGAAAAAAACATGGAAGAAAATAACAGCTTCACACAAACCAAAAAAAATTGTTCACCACAAAATAAACTACATTTAAAAGTATACAGCCACCTCCAGAAAGCCTCCAACAAACTGTTCAATGTCCTCCTTGACCATTCCAAGCCCGCTGTCTCCCATCTCCTTGGAAGAGCCAAGAACAGGCACCGCAGAGATAAAGGAGCCTCAGCTTTGCAATAACTGTTCCTGGCCACGACAACAAACCTTGAGCTGTTCAGATTTCAGAAGAAGAGTATTTTAAACTTCATGTTTGTCTACCAGAAGTTTTTAGACTTCAGGACATTTCTCACAGTTTGAATACCCTTCCACAGTACTTATGTTTTTAAACTTGAAAAAGTTCAAAATTATTTGCAGTACTTAATGTTTAGTGATCTCACAAAGCTACCAGCTCCCCTGCCTTTTAGAGTCAAATCCTGCTTTTCTTCAACTTTTCCCCCCCCTTTTCTTTTTTAATCAAATCAAGAATGGGAAAGTTTTTAAGAGAAATGCAAGCTGCCACCTCCCTTTACACAACAGGACAGGCATTACTAGTCAGTGCCTCTGTGCCACTATAGGGGAGCTGAGGCTCTGAACGATGCCTGTAAAAAGAATACTCAATTCTTACTTGTTACAGAAGCCTCAGCATTGCTTATTTTTAATTATTTGTGCGTATTCACAAATCAAAGCATATAAATCAAAGAGTTTTATTCCAAGAGTTGCCACTGTACAGATTCTGCAGCTCACATTTCTGATTTTTTTAGTGACAATATGCTAACAATCGCAAATCCAGCACTAAGCAAGTTCCAGAACTGATCTATGAAACTATTTCAGTATGACTGCTGAATAGCATAGTGTAATAGCGTTTTCAATACTTTTACAGTTCTTTATTAATATACATTATTTCATATAATCCCATTACAAAATAAGCTAAAGTCAGGGCTGTAAGATCTTTTTAGAAGGAGTTTGAACAGAATTTTTGCCATGCCGAAGCTGCAAGTAATCACGCAAGTTCTCAAAACACCCATTCTAATACAGTACAAGACTGAAACCTGCAAATAACATTTCTTGTAATTGGTCACATAGGCATTACCACAAATCCAAACGTGAAAGCAAACTGTGACCATTAGTACCCCATCAAATTAAATAAAAAACATCCTATATGGTGCTCCTTGCATGGCCAGACTTAGGAGCTGGTGGGCTTCCAGCAAGAAAAGAGCCCGAAGCCAGAGAAGGGGGTGATTTGGGAATTTGTTGGAAGATTTTCAGTGGAGAAGCAACACTGTCTGCATTTTTGCAAGTATACAGAACTTGCAGAAAAGCTCTCCCCCGGCCCCAAAGGGAAAATAATTAAGAAAAAAAAAATAATCATAGAATCATAGAACGGTTAGAGTTGGGAGAGACTTTAAAGATCATCTAGTTCCAACCCCCCTGCCCTGGGCAGGGACACCTCCCACTAGACCAGGTTGCTCAAAGCCCCGTCCAGCCTGGCCTTGAACACCTCCAGGGATGGGGCACGTTGTCTAACGTTGTGTGGCTGCACATGTTTTGGACTACAGGTTTATTCTGATACGCCTCTGTGGAGGGTTCATGATACCAAGTAGCGTAAGACAGTAGCAAACAAAAGCTCCTGTACACTCTGGAGAACAAAGAGTCATCTGTACAAGGTCTCCTGCAAAACAGCACTTCTCAAGACAAACAACTCTCCCTTTTTGCAGCTATTTAATTTGAAATCACTGAGATGGCAAAAGAAGAGTTAAACACAAGTCGTTCTTCAGCCTTCTTTGATACCAGAGCATGGAGGGAAAATAGCGGTGATGGTGAATAACAACACTGAGTGTCAGTTATTGGAAGAGAGCTTAAGGTTTACTTAACCACTAATAGCGTAAAAAAACCAAAAATCACGCTGAAGTTTTGGAAGAACTACTGCTCTGCTTCTCCTTTTAGAGAAAGAACCTGCCTGGAAGCCCAGGAGGCGCTGGCAGCCTCACCCATCCCCTCATCCGCAGCACCTATCTGAGCTGCAACAGGAGATAATTTCATATCTAATCGGCAGCAGCTAATGAGCGCCAGCAAAAGCCCCAAGGCTGTCCAACAGATGCTCACCCTGCAGTTGCCTTCTCTGCTTAGTCCCAGTCCCTGGCAGAGACCCGCTCCGATGATGGGACTGCTCCCGGCTCTGTCCCTGGAGTTACAAGCTGGGGCTGCAGCCCCCACGCACAGCTCACTGGCCACGGGCACTCATGGAGTGCATATATATATATATATATATATATTTATACACAATAGCAAGGCAGCGCTGAAGAGCTACATACACTGTTTTAGATGCACCTGCATTCATCTGCTTCAACTACTTCCAATAGGAATATCCTTTAAGGACTAGAATGGAAAAAAGTCTGAATTACTTTTTTCTGCGTGTTTCCTTAAATAAGGAGTTCAACACACTTCTAAATAAATATAAAATGAGTAAAGAGTTAGCAAAACACCAAATTTACCACCTTTTAAGCACATCTTGTCTTGTTTGATGGGGAAGCAGAACTGTCCAAATGAGCACAACTTCATTACGCTTACAAATATTGTAAGGCAACTTCTGATTCATAACTATATAAGATCTAAGATAAAAGTACATAGCCAGAACTACAGTTTTTCAGATGCTTACTTGATCCACTATTTTACATAAAAAATAATTTTCTACTAAGAATTTTTAATGCCCCATCAAAAAAAAAAATCAGTAATTAAGAAAAAAGAGCACAATACACCTTTGCTCTTAAAAATAAATTTGTAATATGTAACAGATTAAAATAGCATCAATTCCCGATTGCAACATCACCCTAAATTCCAGTAGAACTACAATTTTACAACTCTCCGTCTTGCTTTCTGCCTAAGTATTTGCTTACAACCAGTAGGAGACAGGTCCACAGCTACGCATTCAGAGGAAAAAAAAAAAAAGCATTGCCTCCTATTGCATTTGTAGGGAAGAAGTTCTACAGCAGCAGAAAAATTGTGCTAATATATACAAAATCCACAACCAAGTGTTTACGAAATGAGATGCAACCATAAATGTAAAGATCACACCAAGCCCAAACTTGAAAAGATGGCCTTGAGATTACAAAATCATTTGTCTTAGATACGCAAATTTCTTTGGGCACCAATAATTTCAGTCATATGTTGCAAATGCTGCACAAGCTTCAATTCTAGAAACTTATTGCAACCACCCTCATCAGGCTATTGACCCATTCGCTGATACGCTCGGCACTTCAGGTTAATCCATCACTGAAAATTCAAATAGGCCCTTCAGCAGGTTTTACGCCAAAACGGTAAAATTTGTTATGCAGCTGCTTCTGATGTTTTCACCTACAGACATACCTTACTGCAAAATATCAAGTGTTCTGTGATTTACAAGGACTTACAAAATTGCTATGAAAAATTCGCTGATCTCAGCACAAAATTTACTTGCCTACTACACCAGAATGATGATAAAACTAAGGGGTTTTACTTGCTTGTCAAAAATAAGCTGCTCTCACTAGCAAAAATTTGAAAACAGTTCATAAAGCCAGCAGCAACCAAGATGTGTATAATAAAATACTCAAGATTTACAACAAAACCAATTACTTAAATATGTCTTCCTATTTGACTGTTTATTAAGCTATGTATAATCCTGAGGAAAGTGAACAGGCTCAAAACTTCCTGTTGAGTAACAAGGTGGAGTTGGCAGCATGAAGGTATGAGTCTGATGAAAATTTAATATGTAGATTCCCCAAAGCAACTGCTCATGGTTATTGTTATCATAAATTAAAATTATGAAAATCTAAGGAAAATAATAGTTTTAGCAAATCTAACTAAAGCTGAAAACTAGGAATACCAGACTTGATGTTATAAGAGTGCTTTACCACTGCTGCTAAGGTGTGTGTGTGTGTGTGTGTGTGTGTGTGTGTGTGTTTCCATTTCAGTACTAACAGAAATCATTATGTATACACCGTCCTTTAATCCAGCCTGACATGTCCCATCCGGAGCATCTGCCTCCAGGTTTTGGGATACTCAGGTTTCACGCTTCAAATTCATACCGGGACAGAGACCAATCTTGGAAAACGCGCAAGAAAAAGGAAAGATGCTGAGAAAATGAGCTCCCTACAGAAAAAAAGAGATGTCAGTTAAATTCTGAAGTTGATCCCCTCCTCAAAAGTTTGTACTAGATCCAAAACGTAAAATACATTTCCAAAAGCACCTTTCTCTAAAAGCATGCTATTGGGTAAGCACAAAGGAAAACATGTACTTTTTCTCTTACAGGAAGATGAGTTATAAGACCATTCTCTCTTTCAACACACTCAAGCATCTCCAAATTTGAATACATATTGACATACAATGCCTAATAACATGGCAGCCCATATATAGTACCATTCCTGAAGAAACCTGTCAATTATTTTTTTAAGAGAAAATTTAATATGGTTTAATCTATATCAGCAATAAATCAACATTTAAATAATAGGTCTAAAACACCACCTGTTGTACAGCTAGAGTTGAATGAGATTTTAAGGTTCTGAAGCTGCACACCAAAATCATCGGTCCAGAATTTGTGTTTTGACAACACATTTCCAACATCCAGAACTTTTATTAGCAAACAGAAGGTAAATTTTAAAACTTTGAAACAAGATGAATTTCTATAAATTGGGAGACTGAAATTTCGAAATGTACAAGTCCAAGTTTTAAAATTGGGTCTGATGCAGAGATCGAGAATCTGTCCTAAAATCAGCACGGACAGGATTGAAACAGCCTATGAACTACATAACAAGGTTTCCAGCCACTTAAGCATAATGCTTAAATTTGCATAACACATACTCTTTGAGAAATGCAGATAACCCCAATAGCTAACCTGTGGATAGCGAGGGAGGATAGCTTTGCTTAGAAACAACTAAGAAATTTCTACCGAGTAACTCCTTTGCAGAGTCCCCTGGCAATGAAGGGATGGGCTGGTTTATCAGAGTAAAATTTCGCTGTGTGCTTGCATGACACTGGAACACTGTACACTTAGGGAAAAAAGGCTTCTCTATCGTTTACCAGATAGGCTAAGTTCACACAGAAGCAAAATGAGAAACTACCATTTCTACAGCAGATGCTGAATAGTCTCAATAGGCCCTAAATCTCTCAGGATGCCATAAAAAAAAAAAAAAAGAAAAAGAAAAAAGCCAATTGAGCAAGGGAGTAATTTTAATTCAGCTACATCAGACACTGCAGACTTCATCTAAATGAGAGACGCTGAGTTTTTCCAGCAAGCAAACCCTCCTTTTTATTAAAAGAATCATCAATGCTAGGATTTCCTTTCATATGAAAGCAACGTTTCAAGAGTCCTTGAACAACCAGGAATGTAGCTTTGCGACAAAGCTCCAGCCTGCAGCAGCTCTGCCATTTGAGACCCATCAGGACGCTGCTCCGCTGCTGCCTGGGAAGCCAACACAGCAGCGGGAAGCCAACACAGCAGCGGCACAGGGAGCTGGCACACACTGGTTCTGGTAAGCGGTACCCTACCTACTCCTTCCTACCTCTGTCCCAGCACAATCTGTGGTGAAACGGTCACTGTCAATGGTTTAAGAGGAAACCTTACTGTTCAGTAAATCAGTTTGCTTTTCTAAACACGACAAAAAAATAAAAGCCGCTCTGAAGGATGATGAGGCAGGCAGACATGCAATTTCAAAAGGCCACCATGTGCTCAGAGGAGCATTTTTTTCCCCATTGTGTCCTCTGAACATAATCTGATAAGCAAACACAGATGTATAGGTGACATGTCCGGCTCCACGCAGGTGGCACAATGCGCAGCAATCCCGCGTGTGCGTGCAGTGCTGCCCAGGGAAGCCAGAGGAGAAGTCGGGCGCTGGGCTGCCATCCATAGCTGCTGCTCCAGCATCGTGGGAACAAAACCGCCCCAGAGCACAGAAACTTTTGCTTTCAGAATTATTACTCCTGGGCGTGAGGAACTGACCCAGATGGTTTCAAAATTTGCCAGGAAACAATATTACAATACTCAATTCAAAGCTCTTCCTCCCCCTAACTAGAAAGCCTTAGGAGAAACCTACTGAGTAAACTGTTAGTTCCCTACTTGGGGTACCAGCGCGAGTTTCCCATGCATGCCTAGCACATCGTAGAACAGGGAAACTCAACTACCTTTATAAACAAAACAAGCAGAGAGCACTATCCTACAGAACAAAAAGCTAGGAATAGTTAATTAAAACAACAGCAACATTTCGGAGTCCTCTGCAAGACAACTTCTGATCAGCAGATAACAGTAACTGCTTGTCCAGAGAGAACTATCACTTTTAAAGAAAGTTCTCAGATAAGGTAATCTTGAACTTAAAGCGTTCACTTTATTGTATTGTTGACTATACTACCACTGCTATCACCCTGATGACTACTAATTTGCAGTTTTGCATACACTCACATGACTTGTGTTTATCTGTATACAGGCAGACACACACACGTGCGCGCAAACAAAATCATGAATTGCCATCGTTCTGGTACAAGCCCCAAGAAGGGAAAGCAAGCAAAGGCAGTTCAAAGTTCTTTTTTTTTTGTTTTAATTCTTCAAAGCAATTCTGGTGCTCCATTCTAAAGAAGTAGTTAGTCTCACTGAAAACTACCAGTTACACCGTGAACCTGTGCCAGCTGCAAATCACTCCAACCGCCCTGGCACCATCATTTAAAGTCATTTTCCATTTAAAGAGTCTCACATCAGCGCCAGCACAGCCTTTCATTACCCATCCCACTTAATACCCACAATCTCTCCACAGCTTGCTCGCTCGGTCTCCACTGACCAAGCGGAGCACACGGAGACTGATGTGCGGATTATTGGGATTCCTAATGCCTTTTCTCCCCGCTGGCTGAGCGCTTGGCAGCCTGCCTGGCCCGCAACACGTGTGGCTCTGTCAGCCTAATGCACTGTGTCATCTGGAGAGTCTCCGGACGAAGCGGGACCCAACGGCGTCCTCATAGCAACGGCCGACGGCTCCCAAAGCTTCCAGCTACTACACTTCCCAGCACTGGTGGAGAAAGAGACACAGAAGTGAGTGCCTGGGTGTTTGCCACCGTTTGCTTTCCAAGAGGCAAACATACAAGGTAAGAGCAACCGCATTCAGTACAATCCTTTAACCGAAGGCTGGAGAGTCAACACTGGGCTTTCCCGTACAAAACATCGTCCTCACTTCATTGTTATCTTGCAATGACTCAAAATCTGCGCCTAAAGATTCTGGATTTGAGTAATTATTTTTTTTTCCCACGCAACCCACCTTCTGTTACCTAAATAACGACAGTGAAAATTCACAGATACGTGCTCAAAAATGAGCTGTGACCAAGTCAGTTGTCATCAGTTTAAAAGGTTGCTATTAAACTGTACCTATGCCTGGCATTTAGTCAGGACAGAAAGAAATAAGGCTTGGGCATTTTTCTATATAAAAGATATACTGAGATATTTTGAAGTGTGAAGAAATACATCAGCCCTGTAAATCCCACCGTAAATTCTTACAGGATGAGTATACAAAAGGAAATACCACACAATGTGCAAATATCAAATAAATGCAAATTTAACATCATGCCTAACAAAAAAGCGTAGTGAAAGTGAAACTGGTCTGTAGATGAATGAAATACAGAAGCTGGCAGAGCTCTTACTTGGAAATGGAAGAAAAGAATACGCAAAATACAGCCGAAGTTTCACTTCCTCTGTACAACAAAATACAACAGAAAGCTCAAGCTCAGCACATGGCGCATCCTCTACAACCTCCTCAGACATCACCCGCTGTCCGTACACACCAAGATTTCCTACTTTATATCTGATGTTACATTACAGATTTTTTGTGAATTATCTGAGCAGAGAAAGATAAAGATTACCAACTATATGACTAAGTACAGGGATTTTTAGACAACATATTATAAACCTATTTTTCTGCTAATAAACACATTCTAGTTATTTTATAATAGCAAACACAGTAACAAAACAACTAAAGGAAAAATCTTCAAAAGCACCAGTAAGCAGTCCAACTGTGTTAGGTTTGGTTCTGGTTCAAGCGTATCATCCAGCTCTCAGCATCGCAATATCCAGGCACCACAGTCTTGGGTGTATTTATCATGACACCCCTTGTTTAGGTTTATTCCCATTTAACTATGGGGAAACCCTGACAAAAAGCGACTTGCTTGCTTGAGGATGACTACAGCAGAAGAAAATACATGAAGTTTTTCTGAGCCCCGGGACTACACCACACTGGCGACACACATCTCCCTGACTAGAAAAATTACTTGCTTCTAGAGATTTGCAAAAATGACTCAGTGAGATTCTACTATGTTATGTTGCTTCCTCCTCTAATTTCTTCCTGGATTTGTGCAGCTAATTGCTTATCACCAGAATTTCCAAGTTAAGGCAAGCTAAAAACAGAACCTCGTTTTTACTCAAACGCATCGCAGAAAACAGCGTGGACCGAGTTGGGCAACCACTTCCTAAAGAGCTCATACCCTTGCTCTGCACCAAAGCTGGGGAGTGAAAAGAGCAAAAGCTTTTGGGGCTAGCATAACTGTGTGAGTAACTAGACACATACAAACCATCTAGAGGAAAAACCAGAAAATATGTGCTCATCATCATCTCTTTTCACAATCTCTGAGGTCACTTGCAGCAGCAGCAAGTGCTAGGATTCAAACCAACACAAAACTTCCCCGTTGGGCTGCAATGCCCACGGGAGACAGCCCTGCCCACTTCTGCCACTGGCTTCTCAAACCCACTGATTCCCCCTCACCAGCGCTGGATGCAGCCACCAGCACCAGCCACAGCTCCGGCATTCGTGGTGAACAGTGACAAGGAAGGTTGTGAGCACTGAAACCCTGGCACAAGTTATTTGCAGCCTGACCTGCAACCCCAAAAGGTCTATTTAACATCTTTAAAGATTGAGTGGCAGCTTAGGAAAAACATGCAGGCTCAAGTTCACTACCTGAAAATGGTCACTTCGTCTAGAAAACCTGGGGGTAGGCAAGGCAGAAAAGGTTGAAGCAGCCATCTTAACATTGCAATAACACAACTGCTCACTTTTCAAGTAAGTTTCCTCAGAAGAAACTGAAATCAATCAAATAACACAGGAAAACGCATGGAAATTATCGTTATGGCACAAAAACAAAGGCAGAAAAGCTTTTATGTGCCTCCTTTTAACAAAAGAAAGTCTAATTTTGAAACAGCTGCTTCACAGACTCAAGCCCACGCCCTGAGGCAGGGGCTAGGTCTGGTTTTGTTTCTGTTTATTTCACAGTTTCCCTGTTTATTCAGCTTCTTTCCTCTCCCGGTGGCAGCCAGGGCAGCACAGGGCAAGTAGCTTCATCCAAAACCAACAAGCAGCCCTCACCCCCAACAGCCGTTCCACGTTGCATTTTGAAACACAGGTAGCTATGATCTTCTGAACTTAGAAGAAGCTTCAAGTCCTTCCTAAAGGAAAAGGTAGTAAATCACCTCAGAGCTTGCTTGAAAAAAAAAACAAAAACCAACCTTTTTTTATTTCCCCCAAGTGTCATATTAGGCTGAAAGAAGGTAATGAAGGTGAAGAGGGGAAAGACAACAAGTTACACAGTCTAAGCTCAACGTAGCTTACATGCTACTTACACAACTGTTAAAAAAAACACTAGCATGAGTTGGAAGAGAAGTCTCTGCTCCTTCCCCGGAGGCTGCAGCCATTTCCCAGGGATGCTGGGTCACCAAATGCTTGGGAATCATCCGACATCTCTGCTTAGGGACAAATGCACTTCAGATGATCCATCCCACGCTGAAGTCTAACCACAGTGATACCAATTCCACCAACTTCAAGAGAACAGCTTTTGCTCTACACGGGCAAAGGACTGACTTATTGAGGGATCAGGGCTGAAGGAAGAGTAACAACATAAACCCTTCAAACACACAGTTGTGGCAGGAACCCTGGACACCAAACATCCTTTGCAAACAAGTACACTCATTCTGACACCAATGGTAGAGCTCTCCTGCACGGATTTCCACAGAATGCCGGTGTTTTGACAGAGCACAAGTCTTGTTCTACTTCCTTCGGGAACAGTGCGCTTGCATGAAAGTGAAAATACAGTTCTCCTACCCTCAGGTACACCTAGCCAGCAAAAAAAGGAAGGTGACTGCAACATATATAAAACACCGTGCTACTTGCGATACTGTAATGTAACTAACAGCAGCAGTGCTGTGATTTAACACATCTGACACCAGGAGGGGACTTCAAACCCCTACACTGACCACAGCGCAGCCTGTGTGAGTATGTGCTCCCACTGGTGATGGCCATAGCCAGAGGACAGGTGAGCAGTCACAGCCACTGGCTGAGCACACCCGACACTCTCCGCAGGCTGTAGTCCACGTTCACGGTTGTGTTTTAGGCAGCAAAATGAAAGAGTAATTGTCACATGGGGCAAAGCGAGCAGCGAGGACTTGATGGTTGGGGCTGTGGTGTGGACTGAGACAGAAATCACACTGGCAGGAGAGTATACAGATGCTGTGCCGCTCCATGTTCAGCATTGTCAGGAATTGTTCTGTGGCCACGCATACATTCGTTGTGTGGATATACCTTCAGTCCAAACAGTGCTCTTCCATCACCACACTGCATCAATAGTCCCCTGTTCCTCTTGAGCAAAGGTCTTCGCAGTAAAAGCTAAAACAAGTTTCACCAAAACAGACTCCCATCAAAGTATTTCATAAAAGTAGTCACCAAGAGAAGGTGTTTCTCTGAAAAGCGGATTTTTAATTTAAACAGACATTGTCTCTTAAAGGCTACCATTTCAAGGACATACATGTAGTGACATAAAATACCTGATAATAAGCTTACAAAAATAACTTGAATCATCAAGTCTAATGAAGCTGGCCTGTTAGTGAGCAGCAGACAAAGCATGCCCACGCACAGTGCCCACTGCAAAACCAGGACCAGGGCCTTCCACAAGTTATTTCTTCACTGCTTCAAAAACAAATAAAACCACCACAGCAGTTTCACAGGCACATTCATCCACCACTTTTATAAGACAGGTTCCAGCAACAAAATCCTTTTTCTTATTTCTTTTTTTTTTTTATGTATCAGTAAGAACTTCAAGTCCTTTATTACCCTCTGGTCCATTCACAGGAGAAAATCATTCACCTAACATAAAGTGGGGGGGAGGGGGTGTGTTCAGAATTTTACAAACCAGCGAAGAAAAGCTCTCCATGCAGTTAAACTATTTTAATCCTATATGCGCACACCTTCCACACCGTACACAGGTGCACGAACAGCCTGCCTGGGTTACAAGTGCTCAGTGATGAGTAAACCTTTTGGATGCTGCAATACCTATAACTGCATTTTGCAGAAAGCAGCAGCACCAGCAGTACTAGGGCTGTGATGGTCTGCTGGTTTAAGTTCAACAATTTCTACAGGAAGACATAAGCTTAGTCTAAACCAGTCCCATGTAGTTAAAAAAAAAGTGACCCGCAGACTTGGAAGCCTGCTTTCAGGACAACCATACTTCATAATTATTGCAATCACAGCATCTCCCAAATTCTTTCAACCTGCATAAGGTGTTTTTACATCAGCTGGACTGATTTTGGTACTCCTCTATACTTCCCTCCCTTGTCACAGCTCTCAGGAGCAGCCTGTTCGTTACACAGGTCTGAGTGGGTAAGGAACATCCCGGACGCCTCGGGACAGAGGCAATGGCAGAAGACCGGCAGGCAAACATGCCTGGAAAAGTAAGAGAGAGTGAAAGAGACTGTGAATAACTAACACCTGCCTACCCACTGAAGTACACTAATTATAGAGAATAATTGAATGTCTGCTTTCCTTACTCAGGGAGGTGCAGATAAGAGCTATGGGTCTTCTCATACTTTGGATGTGAGTTTAAAGCGCTCTCAGTTGGCAGCAACACACAGAAAAAAGTCACTGGCTGGGACAATTAACAGCTTCATTTTAAGTCGCTTTTGTTCAAGTGAATAACTCGTCTACTCAGACACACTACATGAAACAACCCTTTTTCAACTGAACAGATATATTCAAGGACTCAGCTAAAACCTGAATGTAAAACCTGTAAGGCCCCCGACACTGGGAAGCAGCCATGCCATATTAGAACGTGGTGGAGCCCGAGCCTCGCCAGTTCTGCCCACAGGCGCTGAAGGTGGGAAGGGGACGAGGACGAGGGCTCCAGTGTCCTCCCACCACCCCAGCAACACTCCATTGTATCAACTCCTGCTTTTTTTAAAAACCAGATTCCCAGGGAGACTCAAAAACAAGACCATGCACCAGCTTGCAGAGAAAAAGGAGATGGCTACAAAATGAGTTATTTCAGTACATGCACAGACATGTGAAATGGGACGTAGAACTTAGTGCAGAGCAGTAAATCCTTAAATGAGACGTTGTAAAGTAAGGTACAGATAGATTTCACATAAGATGTTGTTTACTAGAAATATTCCAGGAAAAATGTATTTCAATTTAATAGACCTATGTTGATTTTATCCATAACAGTGTCTGTCTACTCAATCACTATTTCTCAGAATCAGATGCACAGTGGGAATTGAATTTCTTTCTGGAAACAGGTGTGAACAGTGGCTGGAGCTGTGTTCAGTTCTGCCTCACCTCTCTTATAAACAGAATACAACCTTCATTGAAACCTCTCTTCATTAAAACATCTCAGTTGTGGCATTTATTTTGTGACACTTGCTGCCTGAATTTTAAAAAAAAAAACACTTTTTTCTATAATATACTTTACACAGTGGCTGAAAAGACTGCTTGCATAATGAGTATTATGCATTTCCCAAATAAATAATACCCTTGTAGGGGGGAAGATTACAAAGCCTTGAAGATTTTCAAGGCTGCAGATTTGGCTTCGAAAGCAAAGAGTCTGTGAAAACCACATGCCATCCCAAATCTTCCTGATAATTACATCACATCAGCACCCAAAGATCCCATCAGGAACGGTGCTCCACTGTGTATTAACAAAAGACAACCTGGCAAAATACACAATTTACCACCACAGTACCGTCTCTAAAGGAGGTGAAGAGCTTGACACCAGCTAAAAAAACAACCACAAAACACCCAACACAAAACAGCATGGATGCAGTTACACTTATAAAGCTGTGCTTTGGTTTGGGCAGCTTCTAGTCCTAAGATAGTTTTATTACACCAGTAAAAAAAACAAAACACAAAAAAACCTTGAAAATGCAACTTTATTAGCTATCTTCAGCCCAGAGTACTTTGCCAGCACAAATATAGTTGTAGAGCATCTCAAGCTGAAAACCTACCCTAAGAAAAAAGCCCACCAAAATACCATGCAACTGAGTGATCGTCATGGAGATGTTTAAAAAACAAACAGTTCTCACACTGTAAACAAACACGTACTTTAAGTCACAAATGGCCCAAGTAACTCATGGAGAACAAAGACAGAAGTAAAGAAGGAAGTCCAAGTGGCAGCACAGATAAAAATAAGAGCAAGGGATTTGACAAACAGACCCCAGTGCCCACCAGTCCCCTACCTTCACATTTTGACAAATAACTTTCACAAGCCTGAAGAAGTTTCGCCTCTCCTTAAGTTTTTGTTGCTTTTATGATTCAGCCTTCCCTCTCCACTGGTGTTCCTCTAATCTCCACTCTGTCCCATATCAGACCCCAGCGCTAGTGGTCCCGGCACGCTCCAGCTCTCAACAGCCAACTCGGACACCAACCCTGTTCTGGGAAAGGAAAGTCCAGGTGCACCAAGCCCTGCTCCAGTCACCACGCTAGCCGGGAAACTTGGGCCCCCACCCAGAACAAAACTACAGCCTTGGATTTGCACTGGAAATAGGCTGACAGTGAAAAAGTGATTCAGTAAGTAAAAGAAGTCCGTATTAGTTTAAAGTAATTTCCGTTGAAAATTGAAGAGGTCCATTGCACATTTCAGATCTTGGAGTCCTGGGAGATTTTCACCCACAACTTCAACTGGTATCAGGGAGCAGAGAAGTGGGGCACCAAGTTTTGCAAAGGCAGCATCCATCCCACCAGAAACTACAGCCACAAAATTACACTTTCAACTGAGCTAATCAGCCACGTTCCAAACACAAGCTGCATTTATCTCCTCAAAACAGCAGACTTTTTTCTTAATTATTCAAGGTCAATGGCAGTGAATATTGAGCAAACTGACACTCGGGGAAGCACTGTAGATACAAAACTGGAGGGCAGGCAGCCTTAATAGTATCACATTTTAATATAAAGCTGCTCTTTCTAGACATGAGAAATACTTTTAATTAATCACCAACCAATATGTTTGATAAGGTACCTTTTTAGAAACAGAAAAATCAAGTTCTGTACCAGCATAATTCTCCCTTTTTCATAGATCCACAAACTCATTTAGGTTGGAAAAAACCTTTAAGATCATTGGGTCCAACCATAAGCCTAACACAAGTCCACCACTAAACCATGTCCCTAAGTGCCACATCTACATGTCAACTAAGAGAAAAAGTATTTTTAGATGTCGGAGTAAAGCAAAAGGGGTTAAGCCAACAGAAGCCAAGGGAATAATAATTACACTAATTTTTTATCAAATTCACCCAGAACTACAGTAACACCTCAGAATTTTGATCGTCTCTGTGTCCTTAAGATATTCACAGAAGTTAGTATAAACAACTTAAAGCATCACACTCCCAGTTCAATACGTACGAGACAGGAGGTCTCAGGTGCACAGTGCTACCTTGCTGAAATACATGGCTTTTCCAGACAGGTTCGAGCTTGTCACAAAACAGAAACTACTTTGGAAATCTCAATAACCATTTCAGCTTCTCTAGAAACACATACGGTAAAGAGCTGACAGAGTTTTACTCGCACTGTATAACAGAAAGGTAGTGCATAATTTCCCTGAAATTTCTATTCAAAAGCACAACAAAAATGCGTATTATTCTCATGAGCTATAGAGTTGTATTTCGTGCAGCATCCATAATTACACAGCAATTGAAGATTTCTGGAATCACAGAAGGAAAGAATAGCTCCAACAAGCCTCAAGTGAGCAGGGTTCTTGGTCTGACCCTGTCCTGATGCTACAGACATCAGAGAAAAAGGGGTGGAAGGGGAAAGGCAAGAAAGGTGCTTCCACAGTCTCATGATGGAACCAGCACAACAGCAATAAGCCTGCCCTGACCATAACGGTCCCAGGAAGAAAAGCATCATCCTTTAAATGCCCGGTGCAGGGACCGCATGGGGCTGTATTTCTTTCCAAGTTACATTCCAGTTTCCTAAGCTTGTTGATGACATTATATAACTATTAATTACACCACTGTTCAGCATGCTTTTAACTGCAACGATTCAAACTGCTTCCAGTAGCTCACTAATCCAAAGTACAATCCTCTTGACAGCAACTGACAGATTCAGAGTATTCAGTTCTAGCTGAAAGGAAGAAAAATCAAACCCCTCATCTGTCCACCGAACAAACAGCCAATATTCCTGCTGACCAGACTCGCAGCTTGGTCAGGGTCTGGGACAAGCTGCCGACAGGACTCCAAGCCTTGCATTACTGCACTAAGTGGCTCTCAGCCCAACGAACAACAGATGAGGAGCAGCCCAGACCTACAGAGGGGCAAAACTCAGAATGCGGAGGAAACAGAAAGAAGTTAAGAGTGGTGGGCCAGGTGAGGCAGTGAGCCACTGGGATCAGCACCCTGACGCAGTGGCATCTTGGGGGTTTTCCACCCTTCGAACGGCAGAGCTGGACCCTACCAGGTGCCCGCTCCACCACTCCAAGAGGTCCTACCCCCAAAGGCTGGCTGTGCTTGTGCCCCAAAGCCCAAATCCACCCATCCAGGAGCAGCCAGGCGGCTCCGAGAGGCAGCTGGAGTCAAGCTGTGCTAACACAGCCAAGGAAGATTTCTTCCCAAAGGCCATCTTTAAATTTAAAGGAAAAAACAGAAAATCGGGTCTCTGATGCATATTCGTTATCACAGGCACTGAAAGGTTTCAGTCATCAGCTACCGGCCCCAGCAGACCCCCTCCTCAGAGCCGTGCTCTGCCTTGGCCCTTCCCACCCACCCTGCCAGCACGAATCCTCCTTGCAAGCTCCAACACAATTCTACATGCATTATTTATCCCTCTTGCTAAGTCATGCAGTGGGATAATTACTTAACTATTGTAATGATATTTTGCAATGGCTGTACTCTATTATTCTAATTGAGTTTTGTAGGATTGCTTTTGCTGCATGTTTTGAGCAAAAGAGCATATTTTCATGGAGTATAAAAAGATGAGTTTGACATTCATTTTAAGCCTAAGAGTTGGATGTCAAAAGTGAATTTTTAGGAGAATACCAACGTATTCTTAATTAAAACAATGTTGATATGTTACTCAGATTTTTGCCATCTCTGCTAACAACAACTGAAGACATGTTTTTTCATAAATCTAATGAAATGTAAAAATAGTTATTAACTAACTATTTGTAAGTGTTAATCAGAAAGTTTCTACCTTCCAATAGGATGTTGTTTTCCCGGTAAGACTCTTCCTTGTAAGACTTCAGTTAGCATAATTACCAAACGTTTGAAAGGTGAGAGATTTGGACCATTTCTATTCACAAACTAAAAGCTTAAGTCAAAACACATCTGCATGTCTTGCTTAACACCACATTAAATTTTACTAAGATAAATGCTTGGCTTAGGACTATGAGAATTGTTACAGTAAAACACTAAATAAAATCAGTCCTTTCCATATACTCAACGTGATATAAGCTACACGGCAGAGCAGCCCAATTAAGCAATTATTTATTTCTCACTACCCCCAGGATATTCTTCAGGCTATGCATGATTCAAGATGTACTTGTAACAGTTTTGTGAAGCGATGAATAGGATTTTAAAAAACACAATAGTCCCAGTAGTTCAAAACTGGTAAGAAAACTTCTTCTGCCTCAAGCCAGAAATTCTTCCAGGAGGAACCTCACTTTAAAAGCTGCTAATGATAATACTCGGAACTAGAGCAGGGAGGAAAAGCAGGAAGCCACTGATAATCGACCATCTTACCTATTAATAATCTGCCGGCTCTATAAGCAAAGGCATGGATACAACTCCATGGAGAAGGAATATAATCTTTTTGATCCAAGTGAGCACACAGATATATGAATACTAGCATATTTGTACACTAACATCAAAACCAAGAATTTTATACAGTTGGCAGGAGAAAGACTAAACTTTAGACAGATGAGACTCATTGAGAACTACAGCCCTGCAAAATTTGATTAATATGTTGGACTTTCTGGGTATTTTGTTTGTTTCTGCTTAAAAACAAAAAATGTTTGGTCACCATCTAAGACGCTTACTTTGAAAAAAATAGTTTTATCAGTCTCGGCCCCTGTTCAAACTTTAGAGGCTCCAGGATGACTGCGTGCAACAAGCAATCTGAGGAGTCCTGTGCTACAGACACAGATCAAGCTCTTCCCCCGAGTCTCATTTAGGGCTTTATACAATACAATTCATTTCTCAATTCTTTTTTATCTATTAAAAATATCTCCCTGGAAAAAAATCAGTCTCGGAACAAAGCAAGATCACAAAAGATAACCACGTTAAGTTTCATGTCAACTTATTCCCTTCTCGATGCATCTGTCTTTGAGCCCTGATCCAGCCCTTGCAGCTGAAAGCAAAGTGCTGCACCAACTTCTGCAGCCTCTGGACACAATTCAGAAAAATCAATGCAAAGAGCAAAAGGTCACATTCTCCACAAGTGTCAACCACCTGTCGAACCAAGATGGAATTCCAAATGCTAGTACACTCCGAAATAAAATGACCAACTGCTATTAAAGCAATTTCGGTGCCCATATTCCCACACCCATGACTAAGTAAACCTGTTCCTTACACTATATGCCTCTGTGTACAAAAATACAAAAAAAAAAAAAACCACTCACGCTTGTGACAGGCTTTTAAAAACAAGTAAGTGTAGTACATAGCTGTACAATTTCATAGCTTTGAATTCAGAGTGCCAGTGGGAATGTCCGTCTGGCTTACAACGCAAAAAAAAAAAAAAAGACAAGAGGGGAAAAACTAAAGAGATGGAAATAAAAACAAACTACTCCTAGGTGTTATCCCTCACTCTCCCTGCACATTAGGGAAAGTCCTGAGAACTGGCACAGAACTGTAACAGGTACCTTATTATAGAAGGTTTTCCACGACTTGCTTGACACATCTAGCTGTTGGCAGAAGTAGCCTCTCCCAAGCACAAGCTGTGAGACTGCCCTCACATCTTACATCGTTATAAATGCATACGCTGAACACAAAGGTGTGATTTCCCATGCATTTACAAGGGTAGGTAGGCAGCATACAGGCACGATGTTCTACTGCCCTGTTCACTGTTGATTTTTGTATCAATTCATTAATTTGTAATTGGAAAAAATGTCATCCTCTTCATACAGACAGGGAAGCTTTTGTTTATAATAAAGTTTCACTATCACTTCTTTGAATGCTGGTTGAGTAACAGTGACTCTCAGCACAGCAGCATAAATTCCCAGCACACACTTGTACGTTCCCAGACAATGCAACCCAGGAGTCTAAACGAACCCTTCATAGGTCTAAACTTCTGAATACGAATGCGTGGTCCCAGCTTGCAGAGGCGTTGCGAAACTGTCACTGTCAATAAGTCATTTAACAAACCTCAAAATTCCTGTTTGAGTTGTGGCATTACAGACTGTCCCTGTGGATAGCCCCGTAGTCCCACAGACACTGATAATGCGCATCTCAGATGCATTAGATCTTCTTGACCTCAGAAGTTAAGCAACTTACAACTAACTTGAGTCACATCCGGTAATAAGTACTTCTAATTAATGACTCTTAATTGCTGCCAGAGTACTGTATTCCCACACCCATGATGAAGCATGTTTCTTACTCTGCTAACCCACATGTAAAATTGTGCAACTCTAACAATCCCATGCCTTTAGCAACGACACAGCACAGAGCTGTGCCATTCCTCAGGTGCTTTAGGAGCGGAGACATCGCTGTACACAATGGTGAAATGAAGTGTACAAAGTCTACCCACCACATCGTCCCAGCAGTTGTATCATCATTTTTCTTCTTGTTGCCTGTGCCCTTATTTTTAAACAATTATCTATATAGTTCAGAGAAAGGAATATTGGTTTTTAAGTCTGACTTCACATGCAGTTTTGAGATGACACTTCAGTATGTGAAAGTGTTTTCCAAAAATTAACTTAACGTCCGATACGCCACATGCGGTAGGGACTTCTTACTACCTTTGCTTTACAGACAGGTAAACCTATTCACGTCAGTGACCTAAGGGTCCAGAGTCATAGCGAGTTAAAAAGGGGGGGGAAGGGAAAAAGTCCCCACAACAGGCGATGCCCTGGGTGCCACCTCTGTGGTTGCAGTGCTGGCAAGTACACAGAAACACGCACCACTCATCCAGAATGACGTTTTTCTGACAACAGTTATAGTTTCATTATATGTCACATGGGAATTAACCATCTCTGGACGCTGAGATACTGCTTATACAAGGTTCACAGCCCTCTATCCCATAAGAGGAGCACTCCTGCCCACCTTGGGACAAACCCACGCTTCTTCCCCATGGAACCACCACTACACCATCTCCACTGAGAGGCAAGAGCCCTGAAAGGAGCAAAGCAGCCATGAAGGAACAGCTACTTGCAAGTTAACTTGTCCTCCCTGGCCAAATGATGATGCCCATCACCTGGAGCACACCAAGCTACCTTTAAGCTAACTCATAACTTCCACCGCACAACAGCACACCACCCAGCCGGGCCTTGGACAAGCCACCCGATGCCATCAGACACTATTAGAGTAAATTCTGCAACCCACCATCTTCACTTGCAACATTTCTCCTCTGATTAAGACCCACCGTCCTTCGAATCTCACGCTGACATCGGGCAGCTGCCAGTCTTTCCTACACAAGTCAAGTTACTTGTGTCTAAAATGTAATTTTAAAAGCTGACAGGCTGTTCTGTTTTCCCTCTACATGTTTAGGGATCACCTGGGTTTTTCTCTACTCAGCTAGTTGGAATTAGTTCACATGCACTTCAGTTTGGTTTGCGATGAAGAATCCAGAAAATCTGATTAGTTTTTCAAGAGATCCTCTGAACAGAGATTCATGAGACCTCATCCAGATACTTCTTGCAAAAGTTCTTAGAACCACCAGGAAACTTTTCTCGTAGGTGGACCAAGACTTGTAACGAATGCTTGACACACGAGTCTACTCAGTAAACCTGTCATTACAGATAAACAAAACACACAATTCCTCCAAAATAATTCACCATTTTTATGACAAGCAGTTTTATGCAATACAGGTTTATGAATTGCTAACACTATGCTGAACTGGAAACATTTCCTAGAGCTTATTAAATATTGTTGTTAAATTGATCCACACCCATGACTGTTACAGATAACAAATGAAAGCGGGTTTGTTTCTCCGTAAGGCACTTGTAGTAACTGAGCAATAGCAGCAAACAGGCACCAACCCCAGCTCCCTGGCTGTATTAGCATTACAGAGGCAAACCTCCCCTTCTGCTGCTAATGATGTGCTCTACCCTGTATCCCCAGGAGACAAATGACTGCACTGGCTGATTGACTCCATCACAGGGCCATCATCCATCAATGTATTGCCTCTCTCATTGAAATCTCATCTCGGGAAGGGAAAGTGCTCAGTACCACTTCCGAAAAAACAGTGAAAGCACTTTCAGAATAAGAGCTCCAGGATACATAATTAGAGCCAAATGTTCAAGCAGAAACACACATTTCCAACAACCTGAACATATACACATGCTTTGTCCAAGCAGGACAAATGAGATTTATGTCCTTCTGCTAATCCAGATGATTTTTATTAATTTTTTTTTTAAACAAAGGAATGAAACACCTACCATAGACAGAAGTTTCTTGATCAAATTAAAACAGACAGGGAATACAATCATGCAGATTAAGGAATGGCAACTGGACGATATTTAGCTAGATGATTTGCTAACAGGTGAATTCCAGCCTCTTTTACACATGCTCAAATCATACTAACATCATACTATTCCCATTGACACCTGCAAATAAAAGTGAAAGAAAATACAAATCCTTCCATGTATTTATTTGGTACATAGCTAAAAAAAAATTTAAAAGGGAGTAATCCTATTCAATCGAGAACTACCCTTATAATTTAAAAAATACTGCATCTTCAGGGCCCAGAGTGCAGGGGATAACCCATGCTCAGCGCTCATCAGGCAACGTTCCCATCAACATTGCAACATCACTGAAGCCACCAGATCCGAGTACTCTTACATCCTACATCCACCTCCCTGACTCAACTATTTCAAGTTGCACGTGAATTACCCGGAAATAGTTCCACCCGCACAAAAATAATTTTGTTCAGGAAAAATATTTCAGATTATGATCAGTCTCATGTCTGTCTACTCAACAATATAAATCTGAAGAAGGCAGCTTTAGCTCAGGCAAGATTATTTTGTCTCACTTAGCACCTCTGCATGATACAAGCAATCCATCATAACTCTGAAATCCCGAAGAACAATCTGCTTCAGAAAACACTTCTAAACATTTATTCCTTGTTTACCGCTACACAGAATCCAAAACTGACTTATTTTGCTTCCACTTTTATTTAAAGACAACCAATCTGATAAGATCCTCAAACTAAAGTTTCTAGAACTCCTGAACATATTCCCATCTAAGTTGTAAACATAGTTTCTGGAAGTTTGCACCTCCATATAGCAACTGACACAAAGCATACACTGTGCTTACTTAGATGTGGAACATCTCAGCTCTCAGCAAATTGCCATAAAATGTATGCTTCAAAATGTTTATCTGTCTGAAGGTTAAAATCAATTTGACTATAACAAGACTACTTCTTCTGCAGTAAAGAACATAATTACAGATTTTTAGTATTTTGATCCCTGTAGCACAGGGGGTTAGTCCACAATCTCAGGCCAGTGCCCCAAATAAGGCCACATGCGCTTCAAAATCAGGTCTCCTGGTTTCACAATCCATACTTTAGATCCCTACAACCTCTTTTTATCACACCTTTCCAGTATTACTTAACAGAAGATCGGCTGCGGGTGTACTTTTAACTTTCAGAAATACAGGCAGCACTTCAATAATAAAATACTATGAAAACAATGCCCAGTTTTAGCCAGTTAGTTTTGTTTTTTCTAGGAAGGAGTTGACACTCACCTGACTGAAGATACCAAGTTACTGAAGAGTCAAACAAAAACCACCAGGCCAGCAAGGAAAAGTGATGCTTTTCCCTCTCATTTATATTTGAGCTAGTCAGAACTACAATCTTTCCAACGTTTAACAGGCAGTGAATTTGTTGATGTACCAATTAGCACTCTGCTACAAAGAACATGCTCCTAATTAATAGCCAGCTTACGGGAAGAGCGATGTTAAGGATTTGGTGGTACCTCCAGCCGCGCCAAAAAAGTGTGAAATGAGCTCTGGTTGATGCAAAGAAAGTCTGTCTGTACAAAGAGACAATCAATGTATTTTGCATGTGTCACTGTAAAAGGAACTCACATAAATGTAATGAAGGCATTTCCACATTATTTCTGTCACACTGTGTAATCCTGGACATCTGCTTAGGATAGCATGTACAGGCTACTGAGTATTTGAGGTCTGCTTTTTTTTTTTGCCATGTCCTTAATAGACATGAAGGGGCAATAATGATAATTTGCCCTTACCTATCTGAAACATGCACACTTTAAACAAATCCTCACAAACCCTCCTGGTAAGACCCCTTCCCTCTGGTAACACCCAGATTTCTCTTTTTATCTTGTGAAGAAGGCAGCCAGTGCAAAGAGAGACGTAAAGTACAGCTGCAAGACACAGCCACAGAGTTTGTATGAATCTTATTTCAGGTCAGAGCTACGCGTTACGAAACTCCAGCACACCTTGCGAGTGACCTACATTGTGAGACTGAAACACACTAACCTATAGAACCACCTGAAATCCCGCAAAATAGGTCAGTGGGTTTCCTCGTAAGAAGAATTATGCAGACAAGGAAAGATGCACATAATAAAGGACATGCAGAGCACATCCTTCGCCGAACCCAGGAGCACTCTGCAAGCCACTGTCTCTCGCCCTGCTGCCATATTCCTGAACACCAGCAAGACTTCCCAGAAGTGCCGTGAACTTCTGTGTTTCTTATTGATGGACCATGAAAGGACCTGTCTGCTTGTTCAAGTAAGATGGAGCAGGAAGAAGAGGAGCAGCACTGCAGCAAGGAATGGCAAGCCTACAAGCAGCAGAACTGTTTAATTCATGTTGCAGCAGCCCAAGTACAAGTGATACCTGATTCACAATCAGCCTGGAGTTACAGCAGGGTATCCAGGCAATAGCTGGATGTGGCCAGCTAAAATAACCCATCCACAGCACACTACTTGCCAGCCTTCATCCCTCACTGGTCTTGGATCCCATGCATTGCTTTGAGGGACCTAACAGTTCAGCCAAAACAGAGTCCCACAGCACTACGAGCTGCTGGGGAACACGAACAGGCAACACAGGTCAGCCAAGATCCCACAGGAGCCGAGGGTGGCCGCAGAGAACCACATTTTGCATCCACCACCTCCCTGCTCTCAGCTATTGCAGCCGTCAACACCACAAACACGCTTTTATATTTCCAGTTCATACAAGGTTCCACTTACTAGGTGAACCCTACATCAGCGTGCATATACACATGCCAGTCGTGCAAATGCAGCAGCCCCTCTGCAGCCAGCTGACAGGAACATGAAACAATCAGGGCAATTAAGAAAGGCACGCAGAGAAAGTTGCTCAGCATTCCTCTGCCTACCAGTTCCCCACGAGGACCTGCTGAGAGCCAGGGCCAGTATCCCAGTATCCCAATGTCTGTTTACAGCAATAAAAGAAAGTTACATGCCCCTCTCCTCCTACACGCACATACATACTTTGACTTAGATTCCCATCTCCCAAAAAAGCAGTCTCTGGAGGAAGGGAAAAATTAATAATATCCATGCTGCATATTATCAGCGATAGATTAACACGCTCAGTGTCACAGTTTATCTATTAGATCTTTATACAGTTTCCAACAGAAATCAGAGATTGATCTTCAAACCCCATTATCCACAATCTTTTAAGCTAGATGGGTAATCCACATGAAAACTGTAACACAGGTTTTACTATGTTATTTTAACATTTTTCCCTAATTAAAAAAGACCACAACAGGTATAGCTATTATTATAGGATCCTCTCCAAGTGATAGAAGCAAAGTGAGTCACAGCAGCCACCACACTACCTGCTGTGTTTGACACCTGCAGCGTTTCAAGCACACAAATTTGACAACCATAGCAAAGGGATATTGCCAAGGTGCTGCATATCAATACTGAGGATCCCCACTGCTGAGAATGATTCCCCAGAGGTGCTGAGACCCAAGAGAAATCCTGGGGTAACAGTAATGAGATCATTAATACCAGAGCCAAACACTAGCAAAGAGCAAATCAGGACACAACTCTTATTTCTTTCAAAAGCGCTGATGTACAAGACATCAGTGTTATGCTTGCACCAGAATGACAGACAGTAGCTGATCTGAAACTGAACAGCTTCATCTGCTCAGATGAAGTCTCACAGACTAACTCTATGCTAGTTAAAAAAATAAGTGTAATATGAATCTGTACCAGTAGCCAGTTTATAAGGGATCAATACCCCAAGCCACATGGCTGAGACACCTGCGGTCCAGCAATACAAGTCAAACTTGGTGTATCGTCAAACCTCAGCCCCAGAATTTGGGGGTTGCTGTGAACCATCAGCATCGTCTGCTTGTAAAAGGTTAGGTTTGCAAAAGGCTCCTCCTGTCCTTAGCTCCCATGCCCTGGCGGGTTTGCCAGACCTAGCAAAAATACTCAAAAATCTACAAACTCAGAAAGTAACAGCTAATTACTTTTAGACAGTGCTGGTAAACAAGGTGTGAGACAAGAGAGGCCTGAAGAACTTGCATGCAGGCAAACATTTTGCAAACAGGTATCAAGCATTCCAGCACTCAAAACCACCTAGGCAGAATTATGCTGTTCCCATCCATTACCAACAAAGCTGTCCCCAAGGAGGCACGTCTCCAAGATCTGGATGGCCCTGTGGAGCGCTGGCACAACTCCAGGCTGGTACAGACCATGCTTTGCTCCACCTGATCCAACTGCCACTTAACTTCAGCGATCAACAGGAAAAATAGGGATGACTTAACCATAGATCTAAATGGCCAATTAGTAAAACAAATATTCCAGAGTAAAGGCACCGATGTCCCTTCCACAACAGCTTTTTCCAGACAAGTCACGTACTCCATTTTTATAGAAAATAACCCACTTAAAGGCCACTATGATGCTAAATAAAACCCACCTTAACACAGGTGAAAGCTACTTAACTTGAAAGAATAGAGTGAAACCACTTTGCTTCTAACCTGCTACACAACAAAGCAAGCATTTTTAGAAGAACAGTCCTACAAATAGACAGCAAATAAGCAGGGCATACTTTATTTGTATGGCGGTCTGGATCATGAGCCTGATTCCTCATTCCAGGAATAGCAGGACTATCTGGTGTCTATTCTGGTCAGCCCAGCTTGGATGCAGAACAAGAGAATACTTTTCAATGGTGACATGGACAGTAGTTTACGTCCTTCAAGGTGCTAGCTTATATCCTGCCAACATGCAAAGGAATTTTCTGGAGAACTGATGGGGAACAAAGGCCATTCCAAGACACCTGTTCCACACAAGAGAAAATTCACTTTAAAATTCTGGTGAATCGTTTCAACTCGACCTCCCCTCAAAAGAATGGCAGAAGAGTGAAACGTGGATGACGTATACTCCCCGAACCCTCCACAATGTTCAAATCACTCGATGCAATCTCCAAACTATGCACTTCTGGTATACAGGTATTGGCAACAAATACAACAGATTGCTTACTGAGAGCATGCCTTACAGAGGACACACACACTACAACTTGTTAATTTCATATTAAAAAGTCCCATTGTTTTGTTAATTGGCATATCAGACATCCAGTTGTTGCTCTCTCATCTGCCACTGACTTTTTTTGGTGCATTTCTCTGTAATCAAGGCACACTGATGATAGAGGGTGTGAAGTCTGCACAAGGAAAGCACTTGTTAGAGAAAAACTAACATCAGAGAAGCTCCATCACCTTGCGCAGCCATGCCCGAGAGGAGAGATGAAGCTACAAGAAGAGGTATATAGAACACAACATAGAGAAACCATCAGAGAACCGAAGGGGAGGAGAACTAAGAATACCATTAAGAAAAACAAACAGAAGTAGGGAACCATCATCTACCCTCAAATAGGAACACACAGCTCCCCATAACGGGAAATACAAGGCCAAATTCTACCCTCACATTCCTAGGAAATCCAAAGTAAACTTTCCTTCTGCGTTTGAAGAAGTAATGGATATTGGAAGGGAACGCATGTCTGTGGAGCAAAGTTCCTGGCAGAAGTTTTAATTCAAGCCTTCTCTTGTGTGCAGGAGCTGGTGGGGCTACACCAGAGCAAACCACCAGAAGAACCACAGGAGGCAAGTGGAAGTGGTGACCAGCACCAGTCCCGTGTGCCCTTACACCAATACAAAAACCTCCCGGAAAGAAAAAATTATTGTATACCCCAGCAAAGACACTACCATTGCTCACTCCCAAGCCAACCAGTTAAATCATTGTCTCACCCAACTGAATGTTGTGTTGAACATAGCTTGTATCTTTGCTGTGACTCTCACAGAAGGGAAACGGTAGAAAAATTCAACATACTTGCCTAAATAGGGCATAATAATGTTTAACCATAAAATAGCAAGAATAAAGTTGAGGAAAGCTGAGTTAGTGCCATACTGTAACAAATCCAGTATTCAAGTAAGTACTACAGGTTTAATGCAATCTTTGCACGACATCTCCCAATTCTCTAGAGATGGATTTGACCTCATTTTTATTTAAAAGTGCAACTGAAATATTTATAAACAGCCCCGTGAAAAAGTATTCAGGTGCAATTTAACTGTTTAGCATCTGCAGTGACTTTGACTTGGCACGTCAACTCTAAAACTCCCTGTGTTTGAAGCTCCTTTTACGAGATCCTAGGGAAAGAGGATAGTTGGATCTAAGAAAGTGCCAGCCACCCCTCCCACACACCAACATATTATATCGTTTGAAAAAATATACACACAGTGAGAATTAGCTAACGTCCTAACTAGTTCTCAAATCAGAGAATATTTATCAGCGAAAGTAAATTCTACAGCAAATAACTGGCTTCACAGGGGAAGGGGTGGGGGGGAAGTAGGTTATACCAGATCTTAATTAAAAAAAATAGGCATATTGTGATTGCCCACAGTAATTTGGTGAAAACCAGTTGCCTCACATCTATGATGTCCTTCACTACTTTGTTGAGTTTTTTTAAAAGTGAGTTTGATCAATAACACTTATTGGAAATTTAAGTAAGCCTAATGAAGCAAGGCATCTTTAAATGTGGAAAAGTGTCATCAACTTGTCAAATTGCAACTTAAAAGTCAAGCTCATCAGACACCTTATATTTCAAGTAATAAATTATCATTCACAACTTGTTAAGTATCTTTACATCAGTCATTTATTTAAAAAATTCCGAAGAATTTCCCCAGCGTCGACTCGTACGTCACATACTGTAGCACTCAAAGCAATACCACAACAAAGAACTCTGACCTCCCAGGACTTCTCAACATATGACGATCACTCACAACGCTCAATCACTCCTGCTTTCAGTTATATTTATTCATAAATGATATAAATATGCAAGACGACATGATGGTGCATTGAATATTTTAAATACTTTCTCAAATTCTACAAACAAAAGTAATTTAAAAAGCAGCAAAAATGAATAGAAAGCTGATGAATTAAATGAATTAAAATTAGAAGCCATTCATAAGGGTCCATTAAAAGCTAAACAGAAGTACAATGTTCTAGACCTGAGGATCACATCTGCAAGTAATGCTACAGTTCTTCACCCAAAATCATCAACTGCTATCCCTCTTGAGGGCCCTTTAAAAGACAAAACATCCTACTACCTCAATAAACAGTTTGAAAATTATCACTAAAACAAAAAAAAAAAAAAGGGCATGCAAGAGAAAGCTGCTGCTCCCAAAATGAACATCAGCATGGTGTCCAAATGACAATGATCGAGTCTGATAGAAGACACAACCCATATGGACTCCTACATCTCATTAAGGCTCTCCTCCTACAAACACCCATGCACATGCTTGACGCGAGGCTGTGAGGACTCACAGCGACTGCAAGGCTACGCACTGTAGTAGCACAGTTAAAGACCAGGCAGCTGCAGAATCACCGAGTTTCACCTGAGCCAAACAGGGAAGCCAAGGAAAACAGAAAACCACAGAAATCAAGCATTGACAAAACAATATTGAACAAAACCAGTGAAGAATCAGCTCTAGGTGCATACAGAACATTACTGTCCCAAAAGCTCGACCTTACTCAATGCTATAACTACGCTACTTAGAACTGTTTTAAGCTCAAGACCTCTATATATTTTGTAAAAAGCACAGGGATACTTGTAACCAACGTGCATCATGAAACACACAGTGAAGTACTACAGCACTCTGTTGCGGTAACTCAGACAGTTTCAATGGCCCAAAAGCATGCTCCCCATTAAAAATGTAGGCACTTCACATTGTTTAAAGCACAGCCTGAACAATAACCAAGCAAACATGCTTCCACCTCCTTTGTCAATCAAGTCAAGACAGCCAAGTCATGCAAACAGCCTGCTGATGAGAGCATCTCAATACGCTGCTTCACTCAAAGGAGGAAAATGATGCCTTTCACAAAGGAAATCTTTTGGACTACTTCCTTGGCAAAGCAGAGCAACGGGAACTCAAATTTGGAAGGTACAATATGAACATAATCAGAAGTCAACATGGTAGAACAAATCAGAAAAAGAAAGAAAAAGCAGAGCACCACACGCCCGTTGTAGCACCAGATGATATTTCCAGGACAAACTTTCTGAACCCATTAACTGAGAGAGTGCAAACTTTGGGGGGGGGTGAAGGGGGAGAGGGTTGAGGTTAAATTAACTACTGTATTTCAGCTTCACCATCTCGTAAAGACTTCCACAGTTACTCAGTGCGAGGCAATCAGAGAGACCTGACAGCTAAAGCTTTCAGCAATCCGCACCATTCCCACACTGAACACAAAGCCGATTCCTTTCGGATGACAACAGACACCGAGAGATCAACATCTCGGGAAGGGAGTTGTTGTTCTCGTGGCAGCTTTAGTTTCAGCCGTTTCCTTTCTTGCTCCCTAATCCTCAATCATTTCTACTCCTGTAGAAAACATAGGTAAATCTCCACCCAAACCACAGAAAACCATCTGCCACAAAGTACAGCCAGAACATTTCTGGCTGCCTGCAGATCTCCATGAGGTCCTCTGTACATCAGCGACAAAAAGGCACAGAACAACAAAAAGATTCAGGTCGCCACCACATCCACGAAACATGTCTTCCAGCTCCAATTAAATGCTTGAAAGAGAATTTTTAAAATCCACACGCTTTTGAACGGGGACAGAAGGGACTGCATCGGGGGGGAAAGGGGGGTGCAATCAGCCGATATCCAGGCAATAGCGGAAAAAAAATCAACAAGTCGGTGGAGCCCAGCGCGGAGCAAAGGCTGTGTCGGAAGGTGCGGACGTACCTTGTGGAGGTGCCTTTCCTGACATCGCAGATGCTGCATTTGAAGGCTTCGGCGCTGTTCCTGAAGGTGCACACGCTACAATCCCAAAAGCCTTCATCGGCTGCAGGTTTGGCTTGCCTTTTCGGCCTTGAGGAGGGGGAGGGAGAGGGAAAGCGTGTGTGTGTGCGTACGTGTGTGTTTGGGGAGGAGGAGAGAGGCGGCGGGAGGAGGAGAGAAAGAAAACACACACATGAGAAACCATGTTACAGAGCCCCAAAACCCAGCGCCTGCTCTGCCCGCCGCTCTCCCCACCCTCCGTCCCCCCCGCACCCGCGAACGGCCGACAAACACCTACCGGGGCCGGCTCCCGGAGAGGTGCGGTGCGGTGCGGCCCCGCCATCCGCCCCCGGCCCCGCGCCGCGGGAGGGCCCCGCCGGGCCGGGCCGAGCCGAGCCCCGCCGGGCCGGGCCACCTCCCCCGGCACCGCGGCGGGGGCCGCCCCCCTCCCCCGGCGAGAGGGCGAGTTTGAAGGCTGGGAGGCGCCTTCCCTCCTCCTCCACCTTGTTAAACCTCCCTTTGTCTGGGAGCAGCGAGTGCGCGGAGCGGGAGTGCGAGCGAGAGGAGCCGCCATGGCTGCTCCTCACACCACACCAGCCCTGGCACCGGCGGCAGGCAGGGAGACACCGGCACTCCTCCTCCTCCTGCTGCTGCTGCTGCCCTTCCACGCTCCCTCCATCTTAGCAGCCTCCCTCCCTCCCCGCCCGCAGCGCCCCCCCCCTCAGCCCCGGCCCCCCGTGTACCTGGCGGGGCGGCGCGGGCACGCCGCCCCCCTCCCCGCCCGCTCCCTCCATCTTAGGAGCCCCTCGCCGCCACTGCCGTCCCCCCCCTCCCCGCTCCCCCGCCGCGGAGCACACGCACGCAACTACCAGCCAGGGGCCTACCCACCGCCATCCCCTCCCTCCCGCCCGCCGCGCCAGCGCCCAGCCGGGCCCACCGCCGACCGGCGGGGCACGGGCGGCCCCCGCCGCGCTCCCTCCATCTTAGGTGCCTCTCCCCGCCCGCCCCCGCGCAACCCCCCCCACAGTCCCCGTCCCCCCCCTCCCTTGCTCACCTGGTCGGGCTCTTCTTGTCGCCCATGACCATGGATCGGGGCCGCCCCTGCCCTGCGCACAAAGAAAGAGGCGAGGGGGAGGGGGGACGGGGCTGCCTCCGTCCAGCAGGCTCCGGCTGCTCCTCACCCCCGCGCCGCCGCTCCTGCCGCTGCCAGGCTCCGCTCCAGACTAGCAGCGCAGCGCAGCCCGGCGCCCTCCCTCCTCCTCCTCCCTCTTCTCCCTCCCCGCGCCGCTCCGGCGGGCGGAGCTCGCCGCCGCGCCGCGGCCAATGGGGGCGGCCCCGCCGCCAGCCCCGGCGGGGAGGAGAGCGAGGAGCGCCCCCCGCACCGCCTCCCCGGCGGGTCCCACCTCCGCCCCCGCCCGAGAGCCCCTTCGGGCCGCCTCCCTCCCTCCCTACCCCCCGCACCGGGACCCCGCCGCGGCGGGAGGGCGGGCTCCGCTCAGGCGGCCCCTTCCTCTCCCGTCCCTTCCCCCGCGGAGGGCTCGTTGCCTGCCCGTCCCTGCGGCAGCCCCTGAGGGGAGAGCGCAGCCCCGGCCTGCCCAGGGGCGGTGGGGGGGAAGCAGGCCCGCTCCTGAGGGAAGGGCTGCCGGGCCCCGCCTCGCCGCCGCGCTGGAAGTTACCCCGTAGGGCCGGGGCAGCCGGGAGCGAACTCCTGCTCCGTGCCCTCTCCTGTGCCCTCTCGAACACCTCGGCTGCTGCCTTTATGAATTTCCTTCCCCCTTTGCGTCAGGTCACTCGCCTGCACAGCACCCGATGGCGCTGCATTGGCCTTCCAGAAACGTGCCCGTCGATCCCTCGGTGGTCTATCAGCTCCCCCCAAAAGCGCAAGCTGTGGTTCTGCAAAACTCCTGGGTTGGCAAAAAGTGGCACTTCCCAAAAAGTAGAACTTCCCAAAAAACACCAATCCAGCCCCAGGCTTGGCCTTGCTCCCCCTGCACACTGAGCCTGCGGAAGCACTGGCAGGGTGGGCTGGAAGGGACGTGGCAAGGACAAGCCCTTGCCATCTTTGCTGAGCCACTTTTCAGGCGGGCGGGCTCCTCAGGAGATGTGGGACACGAACAGCTCGGGAAGGGCAGCAGTAACGAGCAATAAAGACAAAAGTTGGTTCAACCACTCCTAGCCACGCAAGCCTTGCAGGGCAGATGTTTTTTCACCATATTTTCCCAATTTCACAGTGGCGACTAAGCCAAGCGAAGAGCAAACTTCATCCCCAGGCCAGAAACTGGGGCCGGTGTCTGCCTGGGGCCGTGCCCGGGGAATGGGTCTGTAGGGCCAGGGTGAAGACATCTGAGCAAAGTAACCACCTATGGCTGAATACAAGGAAAATAAAAAGCAAACCAATGTAAGGGGCTGAAGGCAGGATACGCTCCTACCATGACAGGGGTAAAGCATAAACCTGTCCTGTGCTTTAAAGTGATCTGGACTCACTCATAAGCCACAGAAGTTTTTCCTCCTCCACTGGTGCCCATCTTAACAGTCAGATCAAACAGACTCACCTCTCTGCCTTTAATAGCTGCATGTAATCCACTTACCCTACCCAGCTCCCCCCGCCCCACACAGGTAATTTAACCCTTGCCAGCACCTCCGCCAACTGCTTTAAGTGTCATTTGTACAGACCAAGACTTCCAATGACTTTTTTTCCTACGCCACACAAGTTCCCGAACAATACAGCGAGAAGCAGACATACTCCAAGGGCAGAGTTAAGGTTGCGCAATTATCACATGTAGGAAGTGTCATTTTCCCATTGCATCTGCTGTTTTCCAAACATTTTTGCTCTTTTAGATTACAGCAGTAACGTTTGCTTCGGGAATCTGTGTGGGAACAGTAACTCAGCAGTGCTAATGGGGTCTCGTAAGCGCACGCAAAGTCCTGGTGTGCAATTGCCACCAGACCTTAATGGCAATGAAGTTTATGGGGACATGAAGGCATGTTTGGGGCCATGAAGGCATGTTTGGGGACAAGGGCAGTGGAGAACCCAAGAAGAAGCACAGAAAGGCAGAAAGCACTGAAATTTTGACTTGGGAGGAAATGTGGGCTGTTTTCTGACTCCTGTTTTCTGCCACAGCTGCTTCCCTTTGCTCCCATTGCCACATTAAACAAAGCGACAGCCACCACAGGCACAGAGTAAGTTCTTGTGGAAACACCAAGGGGCCACGGCCCATTTTTAGAAAGCAATTTATCTCCTCAAAAAAGTTTCAGGGTTGGTGTTTTCTTTTCACAGCAAAAGTTGTTTTCTTTCCAAAAACCTACTACATCCTTTCCTATCAATTCCCCTGGAAACCTTCCTTCCTCAGCAAATAATGCTTTCAAAGTCACGTGTGAAAAGCTTGGCAACCCAAGTATAGCGTGACTTCATTCAGCCACGGACATGCACTGGGAGGTGATCATTCCCAGTTTGTTAAATACTCTTCAAGCCGCAGTTTGGTGTCTCTGCCTTCACGGATGGTTCCTGGAGGAGCCATGGCTGCTGGTGGGCTCGCGCATTGATCCAGCTGGAGCTTTTGGGATGCTGCATCCTGCAGACAGCACTTCCTTGTTGGCTCTTGCAGGTACCGACCCACCAAGACAGGGGCTGTTGGCAGAAATCAAGGGCTGAAAATACAGTCAAACTGAATTAGAACTGCCTTGGGGGGGTATTTCTTTCACACCGTGGTGTTAGCACAGCCAATTATCCTGCCAGCCTCAAAATTCACCCAGGTGGCATGGGCAGTGCACCCTACTGAGCATTTGTGGGTTCTTAATGGAGTTCAGGCTCTTGTGTGCTCTCAAGGCAGCCTTGGGCAAGTCATTTAGCACTTCTTCTCATTAACTCCAGCAGTCTAGAATTGAAAAGTGAAAGCAGTAAATTTCTAGGCTCACATGTGAATCTATGGCACAAGTTTTCAAACCAAACTCATTCCAGCTAAATGTTTTAGACTCCATGGTGCTGTTCAGGTGGTGGTAAAAACACTTGAAGAAATTTCCCCCCTTGCCTCCAGAAGATGCTGCTTTCTCAGCGGTGCCAACAGTGTGCAACTCCTTGCTTGAGAGCACTCTCAACTGCAAGAGGATCCTGTTAACCCACTTCTTTCCACCTCTCCCATTCCCCCACCATGTGTATCTTTAACAACAAAAACCTTGTAGAGAGACACTGGTTGCAGATGCTTCCAGGGCATGACCAGAGACATGGCCCCACAGCAGGCACTCTCACAGCAGCTGGGAGAGCAGGGCATGAGCCTCTCGGGCCAACCTGGCTGCCACAGCCTGTGCTGGGAGCTCATGCACAGATGGCTTTGCCCAGTACATCCTTCATGTCAGGTCTGGAGATGTTGGGGTGAAACAGATTGAGCATGGTTACCCCTCTGTACTGGCTCAGCATCCCCATCTCCCTTGCCTGAATCGTCCCTCACCCCAGCAGCGCTGCAGCTGCTCCTGTTCTTTTCTTCAGCCCCAAAAGCAACTGACAGTCCATACCCTCCCCGGAGCAGCTGGCCAGAGGTGCTCGGAGCACCCTGTTAAGAGCCTTTTCAGCGCAGTGAGACCTCCAAAACCTGGGGTGCTGAGGCACAGGGATAATTCTCTGCACCTGGACCATCTGTAAAAACGGATTTAAAACTAAACCAGGATGCTACGCACACAGCCAAAGTCAGTATTTGTGCATAGGGTTCAATGCCAAACATAAATATTAACTTGAGCTTCTCGGCCCCGTTGGTCACTGTGGTAAATACGCATTTTTGTAATTTTGCATCAGATGTGCGTAACTTCTCAGAAGTGACTGCTGTCCTCAACAGCCTGAAGTCTAACCACTAGTAAATTACTTTTCTGTGGATTTAACAAGGAATTTGTTACACAGGAGTGGGAGTTGGGCTCAGGACACAGGTCTCTATTAGTTTAGCCAGAGCTAAAAGGATCAGAAGTGATGCTGCTGCTCTGTGGGGCAGGGAAGTTGCGTATCGCCACACGATTAGCACCTTTTAGTAGAAGAGGGTGGAAATGGAAATTAGCAACTGAGGGTAGAAATGGTGAACCAGCTACACTAGAGCACCTTAACAGCCAGCATTCATTTCACTGTGTCCTGCTGAAGGGGATTAAATGTGTTTGGCCTCGCCAGGCTTCCAGGATGAGGAGAAGACATCAAGGGCTGGAAGAAAAAGAGGCTGTGTGAAAGCCAGCAGACTTCACACAAAGTAGCATAATGTTTGCCATACCATGAGAGCATCCTTGGCAAGGGAAGCGTGAGCCTATGCTCAGAAGCCTGGAAGTCTTCACCACAAAACAAAATACCAAACCAGAAAGCATGTGTTGACCAGAGATGCTGGTGGCCAACTAACCGCACCCTCGCTTGCTTTCAAAGCACGGCATTAACTGCCATCGGCTTCAGGTGCCGACATCAGTGAGAAGTCAGGAGGAAACTGCTCTTGGAAGTCTCACTTAGCATTTGAGAGCATCTTTGAAAACACGGCCTAGGCTGAGTTCGTGAGCTTTTGGAGGAAAAGCGTTGTGCTAGGGATTATGCAAACACAGGACTGGCTGGTGGATGACCCTGGTGCACCACAGAGATTTGTGTGTGCTCTGGCAAAACGTACTGAATTAACAAGCGTCTCAGATTAATGCAGGGACACTAAGAGACTTCACTGGTAATTGTGGGAGAGAATCAAATGATAAGGAAGAGTTACCACACAGTGTGCCGTTTACCAGACTTCAGTAAAGACTCGGATGCACATTCATATGGGATATTTTTAGCTGAGCTGGGAGCAAAGGCATGACAAAGTAGGCAAGGGATGAAGCAAGAGAACCATGGGGCTGGAGGAAGATCGTTGGTAGAGCTCCTCAAAAAAACTGCCTTGGTATGAACATTACTTGATATTTTCCTTAGCGACCCCATTAGGAAAAGCTGAAGATGAGAAGGAGAATGTCACATTGGAAGAAGAGAATAACTTTGAGAGAGCGCAAAATGGAAATGGGATGAAATACAGTGTAACTGACTTAGGCAGCTGGGTGCTCCTAATAAAGCTTTCTGACATAGAGCAGAAGCTCATTGGAAGAAGACCTCTCTCAGGTGTTTGTGTGCCGCTGGTGTGACTTAGCTCCTGAAAAGGCCAGTGTCAAGCAGAGGGTATCAGAAGAAGTACCAACAAATGGAGACAGGGAAACATATAAAGGCAAGATCTTGGAATTACCATTCTCCAGACAATTCTTCAGTTGAAGAAAAAAAAATGCATTCAAGCTGAGGCAAGCATGGAGAAGAGTTTCTAGGATGGTCAGAGGAATGGAAAGCCTATTTTATGAAAGAAGTCTCTACAAACTCAGCCTAAGGAAACAAAGGCTGGGAGGGGATATGACCTCTCTCTAAAAAATACACCAGGGAAGGAGGCAGCACATCGCAGCAATAAAAGAGCTAGCAGAGAAGAAAGAGCACGACTGAGCTATGCTGGACATGTAGGCTGGAAACTAGACATCTGTTTCTAACCTTTGGAGGAGCAGAAACAGCCTGGCAATGGGAGGAGCAAAGGCAGTCAATGTAAAGATGGACCTTGATCGTTTACAGAAGGAATCTCACAGTGGAGCAGCTCACACGGTCCCTCCTGCCCCTGTGATCCCACTGAGGTCAGACCCTACTGCTGTCACCCGAGTCCTGCCTCTCCCTCCTCACCCACCCACACCAAATCAGCTTGTCTGACTTGTTTCCAGCCAACAGATCTCAGTAGATGCTCTCTCAAGGGGAGGAGAGAGGTACAGGGAGAAAAAACAACTCTTCATCCAGCTTTTGTGCCTAGAAATGGATTTCTCAAACACCCAGGGATTTCCAGTTTGCTTCTACATTTGGTACGTGTGTTTTTCCTCCCAGAAAACTTAAAGCTTCCTCTATTCAGCAAAATAAGGGTGTATTTAAAGTTTTCTTTTTTTTAATATAATCTATTTATAACTAGTCTTTCCTGGGTTCTTTGGAAAATACTTTTAGAACTGAATTAGTAAGTGATCAAATGCCGACTATCAGGAACTTCAAACACCAAGCCAAAAACTTTCTATCAGAAACAGCCGAAGAACAACGTAGTAGAAAAAGGATCTGAAAGATGAGGAGCAATATGCAAGCAACAGCCAGTGCCAAGAATCTCTGGGGTCTGCAAACCCTTAAAATGCCGGACAGACAGGGGTAGAAAACAGCCTGAAAAGGTAGAGAGGCATAAAAAACTCTGCGTGTAACAGCATTAAATATAAAACTGGGCTGAGTAGAAAAGAAAGCCAACAAAAACTAGAGGCTCCAGCTAAGCATCCTGCACGCTGTATTCTACAGATAGCAAAGGCTGTGCAATTTAAATCTGTAATCCCTTCCCAAGCAAAGAGGCTTTTGCAATAGCGCAATCTGGATGTCACCAGCATATGAATAGGCATCTTGGGACTGCTCTGGAGAGCAGAGGTCAAAGTTTAGTGATGTATGTAGTTGTCTCCCTAATGGGTCTTATTGATTATTATCCATAGAAACAAGAAACGTCTCCAAATCTGCCTCCCCTTTGTGCTAGATGCTGGCAACCAAGAAAAAGCACCTTGATCTTCTAGCTCCATGCTGTTTGTAGAACATTGAAGCCCACGATGAGGAAAGACACGAAGCTGCTGAATAGTCTAATGAAACATGGCAAGTGGAAATTGGTAAATAGATCGGTGTAATATCTACATAGCAATGATACATGGGAGCACATGTCAAAAAATAATATCTAATAAAATAAAAAAAAAATTAGAATAAGATGAGAAGGGGAAAGAGGAAGGGAAACCAACAAGTCAACATTGCAATTCAATCACCTAAGTCAATAATGTGTCATGGAAGGGGCTGAAAAACCCCAGTACAGACACTTGTCCAACCGCAGGTATCCCAGCAAGGTGTCCTAAATAATGCAGTGAAATTGTCATATCTCTGATACAAAATGGTGGTAATAAGTTGGTATCTTCACAGCACAGGCACAGTTCTGTTGTGGAAACTTCAACGGGACAGCAAAAATGGAAAAAGCACCAGAAGGACTGGCCCGAAAGTACCCATGCTATTTTTTCCTATTCTCGTGACCACTGCTGTGGCAGCCAGCTGGCACGGTCGCGTGGGCAGAGCCATCTCAGGTAGGGCACTCCCCTTGGGGGGAGACTAAGCTGATGAATTAGCAAGGGTGAAGGTGATTATCAGGTCTCTTCAAACTTTCTGAGTTTGCAAGACAGACCCAGAGAAAGCAGGCTTACTCTAGAGACTTCAGTACTTCCACTTCTGGCTGCTTCTAGAAACTCGAAGTGGGGGGAAAAAAAACCAAACCAAACAAACTGAACCCTGTCTATAATATTTCAGAACCTCAGAAGAAATCCCCTTTGGCTTCAGGGTTAGGAACCATCCATCTCTGGTGGCAGGAAGGTCCTGGCTCTCTCTGGAGATGTTCACCTTCCTCCATATGGAGACATGTGGCCATTAAGGCAGGCCCTGCGGATGCACTGCCTGAGATCTGGTTGTATTCTCTGTCCATCCTCATCCTCACCCACCTCCATCTCATGGCTTGCAGGCTGAAAAGGGGCAGAGGAGGTCGGTGCCAGTGCCGCTGAGCTCTCCTGGGCTGCCAGGGTCTGCACACCTGAAAAAAAAAAAAAAAAAAAAGGTGAATATAAAGAAAAGTATAGACTGTATCATCGATACTGATGCCATAGCACAAACAGATCAGCAGTAACTGCATTTATGCCACTGGAACTGTAACAACATGATCGCAGACCCTGCCAGGGATGTTGTTATTCAATACACAGCTAAGTCATAGAACAACGGCCCTGCCACACACTCAGTTTTCTTACAGGTACAGCAAATTTGTCTTGCTCTGAGGCATGTGAAGGGACCAGCTCCAGGCGGTCAGAGATGCTGTGCTCTGTGCAGCTGGCATTAGGATCACCGGCATCTGGTGGGAACGCAGCTATGCAGGACTCACCAAAACAACAACAAAAAAGCCTCTTTTCTCATAGAGTACAGCTTGAATTCCCTTCCTCCCATTCCCTTAACAGATGTTAGAAAAAGCATGAATGGCTGCAGCTCTGTGCTTTACTTGCAGCTTTCACACTTGCTGCAGAGCCGGCCTAGTGTTTCTGAACCCAGCTCTGGAACGTGTTGCTTTTTGAAAAGAAAAATAGAGAGAAAGGAAAAGAAAAAAAAAAACACCTTAAACACTTAATGGTAAACTCCTTCAAAAAGAAAACTTGCTTCAAGCCAAAAAACATTTGCCAAGTTTCAACTAAATGTGAATTTTCACTATGCTGCAATAAACACCTCAATATGGGGGTTTCAAAATGAGAATGCTGAGACAACTTTGCTCCAAGCTGTTCAAAAATATATATATAATATATGACTTTTTTTTTTTTTAAAGAAAAATCAAACTACCCCAAGGAGACATTTTATGGTGCTTCAGTTATATATATATTAAAAAAAAAGAAACCCAAAACACAGGGAAAGCAAAATGAAAAGCCATGGATTCACCCGTTGCCCATCATCCCAGTGGAGCAGGAAGATGTAGGCAGGAGCAGGACTCTCTCCCCAGAACCAGATCACAGGTCTGGATGCTATTGCAGCAGATTAACCCGGGAGCACTACAGGAAGGAGGCATTTCCAGGAGAGAGTAGTAGTATATTGCAGAAATGCTCTTTTTTAAATATCTTTTTAAAATCCCCAGAACCTACCTGGCCATTTTATCTTCTCTAGACTCCAGCCAGGGTTCCTGTGGACTCTGCAACACACAGCGCTGATTTCTGAGCCCGATGCCTCCTTTCCCGAGCACTGCACCAAGTGATGCCTGCCACGGCTGTAGGTGTCGGAGGGGCTCCAGTGAGGCTCTCCAGCAACTGATAGTGATGGTGTGAGCCATCAAGGGTTCCTTGGACTGGAAGAGTCTAAATCCTTGACTCCTCAGCTTTTGAATGGCTTCTCTTAGGCTTAGGCTGGTGCATAAGGTGGGATCCCGAGAAAGCAGAGCTCTGGGTGCGAAGCGTGAGCGCATCGATCTTTTCTCAGGGCCAAGTCTGGCTGCCTGCTTTGCAGACAGCTGCCAATTGGTTTTAGAATGTACTAAAATGCTCTTAAATCTAATTTAGACATTAAAGGAAAAAAAACCCCGTGAGTGCCGTGTGGTAGCTTTGCAGACCCAAAGGCATCCACAGCTCCTGAGGGGACAGCGGTGCTGCCATCACTGATCCAAAACTGGTGTCATGGTGCTGCCAGCTACAGCATCCCTGCAGTGACGAGCAGCGGGACTCTGCTGCCAGGGCAACCAACAGCCTTAGGCTGGGTTTAATTCTGGCTGGCTCCCTTGTGCCATCGCACATAGGACAGATTGGGAAAGCTGCAGCCAGAGAACAACCTGCGCTTCTGCAGGGGAAAAGACCGTGTTTGGGACCACAGCCATGAGTTAGCTAAACTTGTCCAAATGAAAAGGGGGGGGAAAAAAGCTACTTACACTCTTTCCCCACCGTCGGGGCAATATGTTTCCCTAGGATCAATTCGTAACAGGTTGCTGCGTTCAGAGCTAAAATTAATCTTACACCGAGAGAACAAATTAAAAAAAAATGAAGATCTTACTGCATTCATTGCTAAAAAAATTAATCTTCTGCTGAGAGCTTCCTTTTCTACTTTCCAACTGGCCACCTTGCTTTCATTCAAGGAAAGCCCGAGTAAGAATGTGAAACCGTTTCCAGGTGGTTTTGGTTAAAGCAAACAAAGAGCTGTGAATTGTGTCAGAGCCTGGTTTCAGGCATGGCAGAAGGTGGAGGGTTAGCCAGAAAGAGAGAACCGCTGCTGCTGAGATACAGCCACTGGCCTAATTAGGTGGAATAGCTATTAGCAATTCCACCTAATTAGATAATTAGATTAATTATCTAATTAACTGAGATTGTTGTTAGACAAAGGCAGGTAGAGCCTCAGAGGTGATAAGAAAGATATCAGGGCAAGGTTACTCTGTGATTTATATTGATTTCTTTAACAGTTCAAGAACTCCCCTGGTTCCCACATTTATTTACCCTAGTCTCGCTCCTCCTGGGTTGTTTTAAAGTGATTAAAGCAGGGAAGGGGGTGGGGGGAAGCTATTTTTTAAAAAATAAAGAGGAAAAAAAAAAAAAAGACAATTTCACTGCAAATTCCCCCTCCTGCTGTTGAAAAGTCAGGAGTCGGTGAAGGGGAGCAGCTGGACGGGGCAGGGGGATGCCTTGTGGATGATGACTGCCTGTATCCCCCCACTTCTTGCACTTGGATTTTGCTGTGTATCCTCCCCACAGACCTTTTGGGCTTCACAGGTTGTTTGTCTTTGGGGAGAGAGATGACGTGTGAACTAATGATGCACCAGCGCCAAACGGTAGCTGTGGCGCTGGCAGGTTTTTCTCCATCACTTGCTCTTTGCTTGCAGTGCTGGTGGGAACCACAAGCCAATTAAGGAGGCCTCGTTGCGGTAGACGTGGCATAAAAGTAGCATTAGAGCATCCTGCCCCAGAGACCCAGCAGTCCTAAATACCCAAGGGCTAGTGCAAGGCAGGTTTGCAAGTTTAATAAGCCAAGTCCTCCTCGTTCAGGCGTGAAGCTAATATTATGCCAGGCAGGCCCGGGCGGAGGAGGCACAGCCGGAGCCTCTGACTTCCACCGTTTCAGCCGCCTGCTTTGAATTTCGCCATGATGGAGTCAGACCCACGATGGAGCCCAGATTTTGGGAGGCGCAGGAGGGCGTGCAACCAGATTGACCCTGCCCTTGCTATCCTACATCTATTGTTAGATGCATCAAGGAATTTGACCCACTTCGGGAGTTTCTGGTGGTTTTTCACATTCCATTTGTCCTTTCTGACTAACGTTTTGTGCTCATGTGTCACAGCCCTGGCTCTGTTCCCTGTGGTGGATGTTCAGATTGCTGGAAAAAGATCCAGCTGCTGTATCCCACTGTGTTTAGAGCTTCTAAACTCTGAGTGGATCCAAGACGCTACCCACAGTGGGTTTTGAGGCGTCCTCTCCATGTGCTAGCTCCACCTGGCATCCTCCCTTCACAGAATCACAGAATGGTTCGGGTTGGAAGGGACCTTAAAGATCATCTAGTTCCAGCCCCCCTGCTGTGGGCAGGGACACCTCCCGCTAGACCAGGTTGCTCAAAGCCCCGTCCAACCTGGCCTTGAACGCCTCCAGGGATGGGGCATTGACAACTTCCCTGGGCAACCTGGGCCAGAGAACCTGTTCCCTTCTTGCCAAGCGTCCCTCCTCCAGCCAGTAGCTTGAATTTGGACCTTACAGCCATCGCAGACTCACTCACACTGAATACACAAGCTTTGCAAACTACAACATCATTTTTGCAGCGGCCCATAGCAAGAGGTGGGCTCTTCCCTGAGTTTCGGAGCTCAGTTGGTCTCTGCTCACACCGCAGAGCACAACAGCATTTAGAGATCTGGTGTAGACACTTTAAAGATTCAGCTGGGCAGGGTGCTGGGCCATCTTGTCTAGACTGCGCTTTTGCCATGAAAGGTTGGACCAGATGATCCTTGAGGTCCCTTCCGACCTAGTACTCTATGATTCTATGATTCTATTAAATCCTCAATGTGGGGCCGGCTCTCGTGCTCACCTCCCTGTAGGAATCCACACAAATCAGTCGTATGGCTGAAGAAAATGGTTTGTCAAGACCTCAAAGGTGACTTATGGTTTATCTTCTCTGGCTTTGGTTGGTCCCACAGCTGAATCAGACCCTTCTCACTACAAATGCCTCACCATTGCCTCCCCTAACTTCTCCTGTGCACCTCTGAGGTTTCTCTTTCGTACGCCCTCATAACACTCAGCTTCTTCGTTCAGCCTTAATACCTGTGTATAATAATAGCTTAGCAACTTTATAATAGCTCCAGCCTCTCTCCTGAGAGGTACAGAAATAAACCTGTCGTTCCTAGTTGCAGAGACTGCATTAACAGACCAGTTATTGGTCAAACCAGAATCATTAAAATTATTAGCATCCCCTGCTCCAGTGAGTGTGCCTTGGCATCCTTTTCAGCAAGATGCTCCACCCAGGCCGTAGCAGCATCCCATGGAAGAGCTGCAGAGTGTAAATGTCACGCCGGTGCCTTGGGTAGCGCCTGGGGCTGGGCAGGCTGTGGGGCATGGGGCTTGGGGCATGGGGACGGGGCTTCTGCTCTCCTGCCCGCTGCCTCCATGCCCCAGAGGCCACGGCCACAATCTCTGGCAGAACTTGCTGTTTCCTAACAAAACATTTATGTCTCCACGGGAGCTAAAGGGTTGCAAGCGCAGACCAGCCACATCGCTGTGAGCAGCAGTCCATCTGTTAAGAGTATTGGAGCAAGCGATTTTCAAAGCCAACAGACACTTTTTCGCAGAGTTTTTCCACTGTAGAGAATATCACAAAAAATTCTGTTTTGTTGTGTCATAATACTGGTAACTAAGAGAGATTTTTTTATCATTTTCAACAAACTCTGAAACCTGTCCCAGGCCTCAGGGAGGGACATCTCTTCAACCAGCCACAGGACATGCTACTCGGGGAGAAGATGAGTCCCCAGCAGCCCCAGAGAGTCACCTTGCCTCCAGAAAAACTTCCTCCAACAGTTTTGGCCTCCTTGGAAATCTGTCACCAGTGTGCCGAGGCTGTCCCCCATTAGCCAGCAGGACAGAGGGGGACCACAAGCCAAGAGGAGTGAATTTAAGGCATGTCCAGCAGCAGACTTTTGATCCCTATTGCAAAATTTGGCTGTTCTGCTACAGTTTTCATCCAGTTCAACAAGTTTGCAGGAATCGGAGCGCGAGAAATCAGGTGACTTAGGCTGGAGTGCTGATCATCCACAGAACCTAGCGGCATTAATGTGCTGATCACATTTAGTGCCAAAGGGCCCGAGTGGGCAGTTATTTCATTTTCGGGGCTTGGAAATCAAGCAGCGCATCTCACTGCAGCCCCAGAGTTCAAACCCCGGAGGACAGTAAATCAGGGAATGGTGCACAGGCAGCGCATTGACACTCCTCAGCATAAATATCAATTTTCACACGGTGGTCAGGTTCTGTAAGTGTGGGGAATTGGTGTGTCAACGGGATTTTAATGAGGTCTGGTTGCGATTAATCCCTTTCTAGGCAGTTCCTCTAAACGACTCGATTCCTTGTGATCACTCAGTAATTACGAGACTAAAGCAAACTGTCAGGGACTGCAATGAACAGTTGCATGAAACTACCCAAGTCTGGAAAACAAAGTTACTTGCTGGGAATTATTAAAACAGCACAAAAACATGGAACTTACCTGAAATGGAAGGTATATTGGAATGGCTAAGAAAATCATGGACTAGATGACCTTTAAAGGTCCCTTCCAACCCAACACATTCTATGATTCTATTCTGTGATCATATTGCAATTAATGTCTTACAGGACACTGCAGCAGAATGGAGCCTACCTATGGAAGAGCATTGCAATACCGGAGCCAAACACACAGCCAAACCTGGCCACCATGGGCTTCTCCCAGCCATTCTGTCCTTTGGCAGGGGACACCCTTCCTGGGCAGGGGAGTAGGAAGCAGCAGCAGCCCCAACAGGGCAAGATAAAGCAGAAGTCTACAAATAAACTGAAGTCGGTCACTCAAGTTCCTGCTCTTACATCATCCATCCTCTTGCTTTTACCCCTGCGGCAGAGAAGATTCCCTGCCCAGAAGGCAGCCTGGCTGCTGCCAGAGTATGTTGGGAAGAGGGAGAGAGTTTGCTTTGCTGGGGAAGCAAATGCCTTCCTCTAGCCGATCTCCATCGCTCTTTATCTGCCCGCAGCTGCTCGCAATCTGGCCCCGCAGATAAGGAAGGCAGCATTCCCCATCCTTCCCATTCCTCCAGCCGGCGAGGTCTGGCAGCTCCATGTTTTCTGGAGCTGGGAGCAGCAGCGCTGTATGGCAGGCCAGCATGTGGCCAAGTCCCACGGCTTTGGCCGGGAGGTGCCACGGTGTGTCAGCCGGCCACAGGGATGGCAGGCGCTCAGGCTCAGCACACATCTGCTCCCACCCCACAGCCCTCCCTGCACTCCGGCAGAGTGGCAAGGGCAGGCGCTGGGCTGGATCCCTCTGCGCCCTTCCAGATCCATCTGTCCTCTCCATCCTTTTTGCCACCTCCTGCCCGGCTGTAGTAGTGTCTTGGTACCCTCCTTCCTTCCAGCTTAGTAGTACAGCTCTGTCAAGTGCATCCACTGTAAAAGGGCCAAATTCATCCCAGGTGTCCACGCAGAGGCTTAACCAGAGGGACACTTGGGATGGATTTATCCCATTACACAGCGTGTTAATCATATTACTGCAGAAACCTGATGCAGTTCCCAAAGCGCGAGCCGACGAATCCTCCCAGAGCCCGGTGGGCCTCGGAGCCTCGTTCCAGCCTGCCAGAGGTTCTTTTATTCATTAATCATATTTGCTTAATAACCTTGTATCTCTCCAGTGGAGGGAACTGCCAGGCTCGCATAAGGTAATTGTGGGATGGCTCTTCTGGAGAGCTGGAAGCGCTGGCATTTTCAGCCAGTGCGTGTGGCACAGCTCCGTAATAATTTGCTTCCCTGACCTCAGCCGCAAGGGCGCAGGGAGGGATGCGAAGCCCTGCGGATGCTAGGTCCCCTTCCGACAGCGCTTCTCCCTCAGCCCAGCAGCAAAATTTATGACAGTGAATTTATGATGTTCTGGGTCTGAGCTGCCTCTTGATTGACAAGCCCGAGCGCAGCAGCAGCATGTTTAGTGCAGGTAATTACTGATGATGTCAAGGAAAAAATTGCAGAGAAGATCCTGTACGCAGCCTGTTAATTGTACCTGTTCCTCTCGCTAAAAGTTTTGATAGGTGTAATCCATCAAATATGCTTTATGCAACTTTGCAGTGGCTGACTAAAGGCCAATTTTATTGCTTTAGAAATCAATGGGAGCAGCACGGTTGGGAGCAGAAGATCCCGTTGATGTTTCCTATCTCCTGTATCAGCAGCCGGCGTGCGAGAGGAAGGTGCTCATTCCAGACCCTGCTTCTCTCTGCTGCTCACTCGCTCCGTGCAGTGTCTACTGTCACTGTCCCAGGAGCACTTTATGCTCTTGTACGCCATTAAAGCTCTGAGATTAGGGCTCGTGTTGTTACAGCATGGGGTCTCACTTTGCAGCTGAGGTTCAGGAACTTCCCTTTGATTAGGCTCGTTGAGAATCAACCTTTTTAAATATCCTGTGATTATATCACCGAAAATCTTGAACCGGCACATTTTCCAAACTCTCTGCTGTTTGCGTGATGCTTGTGAATCAGCCCGGGGTTCTCCACCCCCCAGTACACCCATTTCTGTACAACATCACCTGGGTGTCAGTCCCAGAGCAAGGCAGAGTGACACCCCACTGCAGCCCTCAATGTATTATTTTCCTCACTGTTGATCAGGGAAAGGATTCCCAGCTGGCAAATACTGTGGCCAGAGCATGGAAGAAGTGGTATATTTGATTGCTTGTTCCCATTCAGTATCATCCACCTACCCCATGATTCAGTTGCACCTCAGCAGATGATGCACCATTTCTTGGGGGGGCCGGGGGACTCGGAGGGGCCGTGCAGTGCCCATGGGGATATGGGGACCGTCTGGCAGGGACGTCTGGGAGCGCTTCCTCTCTCTTCCTCCTCCCAGGCGAGGAGCGGTTTCACATCAGCGGCCTCACGGATGCAGTTAAACTGCAGACCGGGCCGGGTTTAAATCAACCCCAGATGGGCCATCCCCTTCTTCCAGGGGGTGGGAAATCCAATTCAAGTCCCACTGACCTCAGAGGCGCTGGGTGAGGCCCCTCAGACCAGCAAGAGGCAGCTTTTACCTGGCGTCCTGTGAGCCCTGCGAGCTACTTGTTGATCCTCACAAGATGAACAATGAACTGCCATCATTTCCAGTTCACAGCTGGGAAAATGAGAGCGGAAGGGCACCCAGGGACACACGGGGAGCGCATGTGAGGGGCGCTGCTCAGGGCACAGTGAAACACTCCTCCATTCCTCCTCCTTGGCTCATCCCACCGGAGCAGCACATCCCGCTCCGACACCAAGCAGAAATGATGCTGACAGAGTACGATGGGAATGTCAATGTTCTTCCCATCAACGGCACACGGGGACCAAGGAAGGCATATGTGTCTGGAGCTGTGTCACTCTTCTTTCCGAAATGCACGACCAGAGTCCCTGTTCTGGAAGTAGAAAATCAGGGATCTGCTGGCATATACGTCTGGTGGGGAAGAACTTGGGAAATTCAATTGAAATGCTTTTAAAAAGCAAAGGGAAAGCAGACACCCTGCCAAGGCAAGGAGACTGAGAAGTGCCTCGGCTACTGGGAACAGCTATAAATACAGCCAGGCTGGTTCTGGGAGAGCCATGATATCGCTTAATAACATTGCTGGAAGGCTAATTGCGTAGTTTAAAAGCAAACTTAATAAGTAGTAACTATGAAAATGTTAGTTCTGAAGTTACAGGACTGCAAGAAAGCAGACTAGTCTATGCTGTATGGTAATGCCTCAATCAACGTATGAGAGCAATAATCTGCATTTGGTCTAGCTGTATAAACCTGCTCAATATTTCAGCAGCGAGATATTTTTGCCTTGGTTCTCACGGAGAAAAATACACTCATTTATTTCCCCGAAATAGCGTATTATGATGGATGCAACTGCCAAGCTATAGCTAATGGATGTAACATGATGGAAAACATCATTATTTAGGTGTGGGAAATTGTTCTTTAGGAACCCAGTGTCTGTAGCAAACCTGCACTCCTTGAACCTCAATTCCACAACGCATTTCAGATGTGGATTTTAAGTGACTGTTTCTAATTAGTGTATCACAGAGCCCTGTCAAAATACTTTTTGGTGAATAGCAATAATGTGCGCGCAGGATTTTAAATGGGATCTAGAGAGTGGCTGCGGAACTTGACGCCTGGCCGAGCAGCAAGGAGACGAATGTGGGGACCAGACGCAGCACTCGTGGGTGCTGCGGGTCCTGTGCCACTCCTGCCCCCATGCCCTTTTACAGCGAAGGCACCTGGGGAGATGATGCAGCCAGCAGCGCAGAACAGGCTGGTATCGCTACATCGGCAAGAGGCTTCTCTGGAGGGCTGTGCATCTCCCAAGGGCTGTGCATCTCCCGTCTACCGCAGCACAGATACCCGAGGGCCACACTGCGGGGGTGAGATGCCTGGCACCGCTAAGAGATGTTCCCAGCTGCGCAGGGACATCGTAAGCTCCCCGGTGACATGCAGCACAGGAGGAAGGCTGTTTCTGCTATTTCCCGCAGGAAAATGAAAAGGAATGATCAAGGCATGTGAGTGCTGGGTACAGCCATGTGCCCAGGCAGCCCAGCTGCTACAGAGAAAATTCATTCTTGGTCTGGGATTTCTCTGGCTACCCAGACTAATGGAGTCAGCCTGGTGTAACACCTGCGGAGAGCTGCTCGCTGCCTGCCAGGGCTCAGGAACCAGCCCACACTGAGCTTCCTTTGGCCATTTATTCACGGTCCAGCAGCGACTCGCTGTAATGCCCCATCACGCCGCTCAGCACGAGTGACACAGGCCAGAGCCCCACAGCCCCGCTCCACGCGCACTTACTCGCAGCTTACACAGCACTTCCTTGCGGCGGAGGAAACCCCTCTCTGCTCCCCCAGCAAGGGCACGAGTATAAACATCTGCAGCTGGCTCCCATCAGCCGTGCAGAAGCGTGTGCTTCAGGTGTTTGATGAATGTCCCTCGCTTTCTATGAATGCTTCTGCTGTGTATCAAAAGAGGCATTAAACCTGCCTCTCCAGCCCTAGCAGGGGCACTCCTGATGGTTTCGGCTGTGCCAGAATAACACGCTTTGCTACTTCAGTGCTTGTTTGTGCTCCCAGAGGTTGTACAAGCAACTCCCATTGAATCCAGTTGGTTCAAGGGACGGGTTTCCAAGCACTTCACGGGTGCCTTAGATGGTTTTGAGAAGTGCATAGCACCCAAAAGCTGGGTGCTTTGGGATGCAGCCAAATCATCCCTGTGCTCAAACAGGAGGGAAACTCCAGTTGTAGTTGTGTGGGCTGAGCCCTTCTCGTCACCCAGGCTTGGCTGGCATCAGAGTGACCACCAGACCCGGCTCTTACCGATGCTGCTAGCATTGAAAGGGCACTAGCATCATTATCTCACATTAGCTGATTGGGAAATTAATGATAATCCACCTTACAAAACTTCCAACTCCAGCAGTCGTGTGAATCCCAATTCTTAGATCACCATCACTATTTCTAGCACCCACTATATTTTTTTAAGCCCTTGGCATAGCCACAACTGTTAGAGGAAAATACCATGCTGGATCCGTCACCCTGAGACAGGAGAGGAAGGAATGGAAGGAAAGGACGGGATGGAAGTCCGCCAGAGAGAATGCATGTGTACAGGGTGGGCCATGGACCTCTCCTCCTGCCAGCAGCAATCCCAATGCCCCACGCAGACCTTGCCGGGGAAGCTGTCACGCTGGGAGCCGGCCGAACGCAACGGCTCAGTCGTATCTCAAGCCCCCGCGCGTAGCCTTGGGAGTTATCCTCGTTAGAGCTGGTACCTGTTGCAGAGCCAGGCTGGAAGGGGAATCACATTAAGCTGTGTAATGACGAGCGCGAAGCTGTCGGGCAGAGGAGAGCCGTGCCGCTGCTGCAGCCACCCGCCGGGCAGGGGAAGCCACCCCAGAGGCAGCTTTCCCAGCCCGGCAGCCGGGAGTCACGGCCACCTGTCGCGGGAGCAGCACCCACACAGGGCCAGCCCCTTCGAACAGCCCTCGTGCAGGGGGGTCCCAAAAGAATAGGAACACCTCCTCCGAGCCATCAGCAGCACCCGGCTCTGGGCATTGTTCTTGCCACGCTTTTTGCTGGCTGGCATGCGTGGCGAGGGCTTGCCTGCCTGGGCTGCCGAGCAGCTGCTGGGGGGTTTTGTTTGGCTTTTTTATTTTCTCTCTCTCTCTCTCTGTCTCTCTCTCTTAGCTGGGAGCTTATTGTGCATTTCCAACAGCAACAGGGTGACCCAGGTGATAATTCAGCTGCCACTCGGCCTGGCACCGGCACAACTTGGACACGTTTTAGGCACCTGGCATCAGGCAAGGAGGGAGGGAGGACAAAGGGGATCGATACCCTCTGCCCCAAAGGCAAACAAACTGCATCGATTAACTGCAGCGGCCACAGCGACTTGCAGAAATGATCTGGTTTTTAGCAGGTCTCACGAAGACAGACTCCTCTACATGTTTCTCTCCTTAGGGACGTGGTTCAGTAGCCCCCTGTGCCTCCATCTCCAAGGAGAGCCGTGGGATGAGCCCCCCTTTGCTCCATCTCTCAGATGTCTGAGGCCAAACCCTCCAGGAGCACACAGAGGGACAAGAGAACCCAAAAACCTGCCAGCACTCCTGGGATCAAACATTAGGTATAAAACACATTTCTCTGCCGCAGCCTAAATATGAACAATGCAGTTACAAGCTTTGGAGACAGGTGTGCACGGAGAGAAGTGATCCCTGCCTGTAGCTGCCAACGCTTCATTTCAGCTACAGAGCATCCCTGTTTGAAGTGGCTGCGCAGCTGCCGAGATGCACACACAGCTCCCGCGGCTGCGGTCTGGGGCGGCAGGCTGGGTCCTGCTTTCGTGGAAATGGCTCTTGCTCCAAGGGTCTTTACATGCACATTCTGCTGCTGGGGTTCAGCTCAGGCTCAGACCTTCCCCTTCGCCCTCCCCTTCCCCACCTGCCCCCCAGCATTTCCTGCAATTCATGACTCCGTGATTGACGGAGGTCAGGATTTAACGCTTTTCTCTAAATTGCTCAATTTTGGAGCTGCTGGGATGCCTCTGGCACAGCTCTGTGGGACCACCCTGGCCAAGCAAGGAGCAAAACTCCCCAAACCCTGTCTCAGCACATGCCTGTAGACAGGTCTCAGCCCCTGACAGGGGGATGCTGCTTTGTAGGACAAAATCCCATCCTCACCAGAACCGCACTGAGCCTGTGTGTGATACAGCCACGTAAAATGACGAGCAGCCCTTATACAAGCTCACCCTGCAGGTAAGGTACTGATTTCTCTCAGCGCACCCCAAAATGGTGCCGGGTGGCAGGGTTTGTGGATGAGGGTGGCTGATAACCATGGCTCCCAGGGGCCGGGGCCAGGCCAGCCGTGCTGCTGGCAGCCCCTCTGCCACTCTTGGGGGTCCCAGGGGCTTCCCCACAGAGTTGTTGTGCTCCCACTGCCTTTCCCTCTCCTCTCCCTTCACCCTTACACTGTTCTTCTGGCTGCCCGGCTTGATACTCAGCCAGCGAGGACATAAGCCACTGATAAAAGGAGAGAGGCTTTTATTTATTATTCAGCCATCTCCAGGGTTTCGGTGCCACAATGCATTACCCTACTTCCCATATACATTATTTATTTCCTGGTTCAACACAGGTAAAGCTGAAGTGAATGTGAAAGATGTTTGAAGCCCGTACACAAAAGACTAATCCAGCCCAGCTTCCCCAAGCTGAAATCCCTTCCCTGCTCAAAACCCAGCCTAAAGAAGAAATCCTGCTCTTGCTGAAGTCAAAGAGAGTTTTTAATAATGGATTGCCAAGGGCTCAAAGCCTTAACAGATGTCTGAAGGAGAAGCGGTCCTGGATGCAGATGTCCCCTCCCAGGCAGCCCAAAGCGGGTCTGCCCAGCCACCGGTCCCGTTTGGGGCAGGGCTGCCCTCACCGCCTCCAGCACGAGAGATGACGAGCTCTCAGGCAGCAGTGACACCAGCCTCACAAAACCAAAACGTCTTGGGATCTTGCTACTTCTTTTTTTTTTTTTGGCATCGAGCGTTCGAAGGGAAGCAAATTCAGGAACCGGAGATGTTCCCGAGCCTTTGGGTCACAACCTTACTGCCATCTGCAAAGGAAGCAATCAAATTTCACCTCAACCCCGGTGAATCCCAGGCCAGCGCTGGTGGCCGTCCCCGCAGGCTGCCTGCACGGCAGCTGCCACGCTCCCGGCTCCCCGGGACGGGCACCGGCGCCAGTCGTTAGTGCTGAGTTCCTGTGGACACCATTTCTTCGGAGAACAACGGGATTCCTTTGGATATCACCAGGATTTCTTTGAATAAGCTGTGTTTCCAGGAAGGAGGGAGAGGAATTTGATCCTCCACGCCTCGGTCCCGAGAGGGGTGTGAGAAAAGATCAGCTGAGATTATTCAGGCATTTACTTCTTGATGAAAGCCGGCACTCGCCGGGAGTTACCGTGCCGAGGAAACGCTCCTTTTTCTGTCGTCTCTGATGCAGAGGGCTGAGCAGTCAGACAGGGTGGGCTTGGAGCACCCAGCCTTCAGCAGTGTGCTTTGCCACCCCTGCGCAGAGGCAGGGACGCTGGAGGGGACCTCCTCTGCACAGGGACGCGCTGGGCTCCCTCCTCGACTTCTCCCACCCCTTCCCACCTGCTGTTCCACCAGGCCCTGGCACCCTGACGGGTAATTATCAGAGCAATTAATGCACAGCATTTAGAGAACACTTCACCAGCATTCCCCGTCCTCCTCCTGGGAGGTAAATGAGCCCCTTACCTGGGCCTGGGGGCTTGTCCCCTGCGGTGGGGGCTCCCTGGGCAATGTCTGTGCCATGGAGGGCTCCAGGGATCCCACCTCCCCATGCCACCTCCATGCCTCATCCCATCTCTGTCCCCTGCCTCCTTGCTCCAGGACTGGCTTTTGAATGCAGGCCAGCTCTCTAATTCAGGCTTTTCCTTTGCCCAGCAGCAGCAGGATTTGGGGAGATGACCCACAGCTGCTTGCACTGGGTGTGAGCATCACGGAACCCCCCAGTCCCCCTTCTGGGGCCAGCTGGGAGGAGAGATGCCCCTCACGCAGGCAGGCAGCAGCTGGCCACCAGCTCCCAAACCCTGTGTCCTCCTCCATGTCTCTGCGGCTGCTCAGCCAGGGCCTGCTGAAGAAGCATGGCAGAGGATGGAGATTTGCTGGGCACCTCCGTCCCCCACCCTTGTCACTCCCCCTGTCCCTGCCACCCACTTTGCCTGTGACAAAGCGTCACCACGCCAAGACCAGTGGCCCTCCCTGCAGCCAGCTCGCTGGGGCTGAAACCCTCCTCAGATATGCAAGATCTCCCAGCCAGGAGTGTTGATACAATGATTACCGTGTTTGTTATGTTAAATACCACTATTTAAACAAGCAGTGCCCTTAAGCATGGTGTTTGGGAGCCCATGTCAATATTAGCTTGTGAGCAGCAGCGAGCAGATAAGCCCGAGGGGGTGAGGACGTCCTCTCCCATGCGCCTCTGCAAGTAACACCTTCGCCTTAACTTTCGAACCTTTGATCACTTCCCACAATTGTCTTGTCATCAGAAAAGGAATGTGGCTCTTTATAAATAACATTTGCTTTGATGTAATATCTCTACATTTTCTGCTAATAAAATGGCCTTGATTCAGCCCAGCCCTGAGTAAAGCCCATAAATATTGCTTTTTCCCTTCTTAAGAGCACGCTTAAGTCCCTGGGATTGCAAGGGAAGGTGAGCACATGCTGTGACGCTTTGCCGAACGTGGGGAGGATTCATCATGCGCTGCAATTTAACTGTGCACTTAAGTGATTTGCTGAACTGCAGCATTAAATGGGAAGCAGTGATTTCTTTTAACTGCCTATAAATACCATAACTTCTTCTCATAGCTGGAGCTATTTTTTAATGACTGGTGCTTAGCTACATTGAAGTTTAAAACCCCATGGAAAAAAAAAAAGAAGAAAAAAGCCCTACTTCAGCACATGGCTAACACAAAAGCAACATTTCTTGTCCATATGGAGAACATATTGGCTGAACTCAGCTATGAAGCGACCTTTATCTTCGCTCGTGAGATGAGACCAATTAAGTCGGTGGTGGCAGTGCTGCCGGTGAGTTATCGCTCTCCTTCCTCAGGCAGATAAAGGTCAGGCACGAGGTGATGCTGGCTGCGTGGCAGCTCACTCTGCTACCTGTTGCCCTGAGAAGACTGCAGATACCCACGGGTGGGTGGCCCAGAGGCTGATTTCCAGCTAACTGGGAGATTTTGAACTCCCCCACTTCAAGTGGGACGCTGCAGAGAGGGTCTTCAAATGCATGTGTATGTATATACATACATATATATATACACACACACACAACATGGCACTGTGCCTACATGACTGAGCAGCCTGAACCCAACCCCTTCTGGAGCTCTCCCCCCACTGCCAGCCCCATCCGACCATGGGGCACGGCTGGGGACCGCAGGGCACGAGGTGGCCTTCGAGCCATATATCACCACAGGCGGGTATCATGGTCGGGGCACGGGGCAGCCGCCTCCCTCGGGGGATGAATTACGGAGCAATAAACCACGCTCGTCTCAGCAGGAGGGTTTTATGCCCGCCATCAATCAGGAGACACAAACAGCTCCGTTCCCAGCAGGACTGGCAGAAAGCGAGGCAGAAATGGGTGCACGGGGATCCTAGGGATTTACTGGGGGGTTCCTGGCCAGGATAGGAGTGCTGGGCACCTCAGCACCCCCCAGCCCTGGTGTCCCCACAGTATAAAGCCTTGCAGCATTGGGGATGTCGTAGAAACTCCCTTATTACCTGTCCAGCTTCTCTCGGCACCTGGGAACGGACGAGGTGGAGCCGATGGCTGTGGTTGTGGTGTCCTGGCTGCTGGGCTGCCGTGGGTCTCAATGAAGCCACTCACATTTAATGTGATGAAGTGCCAACAAGCCCAGCGGCTCCCAGGCGGGGGGCTCCTGGGGCTTGTACCCGTGTGCCCAATGCTGCCCAGATCAAAAATTCAAATCACAAAGTGAAAACCCAAAGCTGCCCCGAGGAGCCGGGGAGGTTTCAGGAGCTTGGGCCGGAGGGGCCGCGGCAGAGGCTGGTGGCAGCCTGCCCACAGCAGAGGTGTCGCAGGCAGTTTCACCAGCAGACACCCGTCTCCCTGCTCCTCCATTAGATCTCTAATTAATAAAAGAGCATCACATGAAAAAAAAAAACCCAAACAACCCAATATCCTCCTTGTAGAGATTTTGAAGGAAGGGAGTTAAAATGTGCGTTCGGGGCTGGCAAACCCTACAGCGGCAGTTAGATACCTAAGTGCCTTGATAAATATGGCCCTAAACATCTGCTTTCCCATTACTTACAATTAGGAGAAAGAGCAAAATCCAAGCCAGCACATCCAAACGACTGTATCCTAAGCACAAACACCTGGACGGAGAGAACATCTCGAGGTCCCTTCCAACCCTACGATTCTGTGATTCTGGGTAATATTTCTCACCTGATACCTGCTCTCTGGTGAATTTGCGTTTTCCTGACAGGCTTGTTTCACCAGCCGAGGGGAGCTGCTTTCTGAAGCATCCCCGGCAGCCCTCTGCCAGCTCTCTGGGGCGCTCAGCTGCCCACCAGCCTTCTTGTCAAGACCTTAACCAAGACGAAAAGGCAATAAAACTACAGACCCCACCTCATTCTTCAAGAGAAAAGCTCAGATACGAGCAGCAGAAAGGCTGCAAACCTGTTTCGCAGTGGTGCAAAGGGAAAACGAGCCACAGCAGTGCAGAGTCACATCTTAACCTTGAAACCCCTCGGGATGTCCCCCCGACATTTCTTGGGGCAGGAGAGCTGCCTCGCACCCCGGGGGAGCCGCAGACCATCGCCTCTCCTCCCGTAGCCCAGTGGGACGTTCAAGCCACCCTCCGCTCCCCCGCCACGGCAGCACGAGTCCCACTCCTCTCCACGGCATCCCAACACGCACTTTTTTTCCTGCAGGAGATACTTCAAGGACATGAATAAGATGGGATAACGACACAACAAAGCGCCATTCATGTATTTATGTACGGTCTTTTCCCTGGCTCCAGTTAGCTTCTATAAAGCCGTCAGTTTTAATGAGCATTTTGTTGTTACCGTAACGTTGTGGGATCTTCTATGTTTTCCTTGCTCGGCTATGAAAGTTTTCCTTGCTGTTGTATAGATGCTTTTCCAAGCTAAAAATAGGATTATCTTTTTACCGATCAAGTCTGTCTGGGATTATGTATTCAAAGAGCGTGATATAGAGACGTGGAATAAAGGTTTAATGAATCACAAAATTGAATTCTTTAGGGGCTGGCAGCATTTTTCTGAATAAAACAACAACTTAATGTCCTACGTGTTGTACTTTATGAACTGGGACCTAAACTTATCTTGTACAAAGGAAATTACAGAGGCAATCATGGGAGGTCTTTTATTAGTATTTCTTCTCTCCCCAGCACAGAGTAGAATATGAATTGATTGTCAGAGATTTTTTAAGTGCCTTTGATTGAAGAGATGATCTCTGATAAGCTGCTGGAGGAAAATAGAAGCCAACAGCTGCTCCATTTAACATCAGTTAGCCTCCAGTTCTGGCGGTTTGCTAAATAACTATTTTACATTCATAAACACATCTCTGTGTCACAGCCACACTTGCACACACCTCCCGCTTTCTGCGGAGCGCTGTGTGGTGCCAGCTCTTCAGTGGGGCTGGAGGAGAAGTTCAGTCATGATGCCGAAAACATGGGCAGGTCCTTCACTGTCTTTCTTACCAGCCTGGATGCCGGCATTTTAAAATACCCCAGCCTTTTCTGACAGCGCTATAACCCTTCTTAAAGTAGGGGAGAGATCATCGCCCATGTTTTAGAGCCGAGGGGAGAAAATAAGTCATTTCTTGTCTGCGGCATTGTGTCTAGCAGACAATTAAGACATAAATACTGAACCTTTGCGGTTAATAAATTTTGAGGGGGTTGCTGATCCCTGGATAACTCTGCCACGGTTTCCCCCTGCTTGCAGCATAGTACATCAAGTCATTGCCGGACCCATTTCATAAGCCTGATAGCTGCTTATTGCCATAAACCCCCTTCACCCACTCCACACAAATTGCCTTTATTTTAAACACCATCCCTGCCCATTCGCTTCCCAATGGCTCACAGCCCTGAGGTTCCCGTCCCCAGCGGAAGGGACTGCCGTCTCCCCGCCTGGCTAGCAGGACAGACGTGGGCACGAGCTGCCCCAACACGTGGATGGGCACCGGGGAGAGAGGCAGCATGGGGCTCCATGGCTGATGCTGCTGGGGCCGGGGAGCCCCAGCTGGGATCTGCTTCCCACAGGGAGCATCCCCCAGGGAGGCCCTTTCCTGATGCCATCTCCAGAGCGCTGCAGCTATAAAATGCATCTAAACGACCTCGAGTTCATCAAACAGCATGGCTGTACACCTGCGATGCTGGCCTTTGGGTGCAAGAGCATCCCTGTGTGAGCACAGCTATAGGATAAAAAGCCTCTCAGCCAGCGCTTTCCTGCAGTGGGCTCCAGGAGACTCCGCATCCCAGTCCCACGGCATACAGTCACCTCGTACACAAGGTCACGCCGCAGATGTGCGAGCAGGACCGGAGCGGTGGCCGGGGCATCAGCCTGCCCCCTGCTCCCCCCTCGCCGGCGGCAAAGCCTGACCCCACCGAGGAATTTATGTCCCACTGCTCCGCTGCAAGCAGTATGCCAAGGCACCAGAAATGAATCCCTCCACACAGTTTTATGACTCGGTTCAAGGCATACAGTTGAAAGATGTTGTCCAATGCGGCTCTACTTTCCTCCTCCTCCCTCCTTGCAAAGGAGAGGAGGAAAATCAAGTTTCTGGCTGCCGTTGGCGCCTTCCCTGCCCGGGGCACTCCTGTGCCAGACCCGGCAGCCTTCCGCACGTGTTGCAGCCTGCTCTATTGGCAGCCTGCAGTTGATGCTATCCTGGAAAGGCTCCGAGAAGCTCACAGCCTCCGCATTTAGCACGAGCAAAGCCTTTTCCAAAGGAAACACTTAAAGGCTCATGCAGGAACAAAGCTAAAAGGGCTTGTAATTATTTAGAGTTGGGCAGTGGTTAAATTAGGCAAGCAGAGTCATTACCCGCTTCAGATCTTCAGTGCAAGGCAAGGAGAGGATGCACATCTCCTCCAGCTACTTGCCGGTCAATTCAGAGCCTTTATTTATCCCAGGAAACCTCCAGTCTCCCAAACAAAGAGCAGCTTCAAGCCCCAGCTCTGCAGAGTGGCCACATTGTCCCTGCTGTAGCGGAGGAGGAGCTGGTGCTGAGCAGCTAGAACTTGCTCCAAACCGCCCCGGCCAGGCCTGGCCATGTTTTGCAGAAGATTTTGTGCCCTCTGGTCCCTCTCGCAGCCAACAGACCTCGCTGGGGCAGAGGGAGAGGAGCCACTGATAAACTCTGGGGTGCAGCAGCCCTGGGAGAGACTTCGCAGGCTGCCTCCCTCCCCTCGCCCCCGATCGCTGCGGATTAAAGGATGAGTGGGAAGAAACAGTGTTTTTTGGCCATCTCTCCTGATGAAGCACTCACCAAGGCAGGACTGACTTCTTCCCTCTGCTGCAGGGCTCCTTCTGCTGGAAAAAAACCCCTGGACTGTGCCTGGGATTGAGGGCGTAAAATACGTCCCACTGAGTGAAATATTTCTTCCTTATATCTAATCTAAATCTACCCTCTGGTACTTTAAAACCATTACCCCTTGTCCTATAGCAACAGGCCCTGCTAAAATGTTTGTCCCCATCTTTCTTATAAGCCCCCTTTAGGGACTGGAAGGGGCTCGAAGGTTTCCCCGGAGCCTTCTCTTCTCCAGGATGAACACCCCCAACTCTCTCAGCCTCATCACAGCAGAGGGGCTCCAGCCCTTGGATCATCTCCATGGCCTCCTCTGGCTCCGCTCCAGCGTCCTTCTGCTGTTGGTGCCCCAGAGCTGGAGGCAGCACTGCAGGGGGGTCTCCCCAGAACGGAGCAGAGGGGGACAATCCCCCCCTTCGCTCTGCTGGCCACGCTGCTGGGGAGGCAGCCCAGGATGCGGTTGGCCTTCTGCGAGCGCATGTTGCCGGCTCATGTTGAGCTTCTCACCCACCAACACCCCCTAGTCCTTCTCTTCAGGGCCGCTCTCAATCCATTCTCTGCCCAGCCGGTATTTATGCTTGGGATTGCCAAGGTCAGGTCTGCTCTTACCACGTCCTCCTAGCAGACAGGGAGAGGTGCTGTATTGGTACCATGGCAAAGTGTGAGCTTATTGCAGAGATGGTGGGGAAACTGAGGCAGCACTTTCTGCAGCACAAATGGCTCTCACGGTGCCGGAGGAGCATCGCTTTGGTGCCCTGGCCCAGACATGCATCTCTCATGGTGACAGCCCTGGGGAATGAACCTACCTGTTGCTGGAGGCCAGCCCTGTGGCTCGGGAAGGCATGGCACTGGGGCCAGGGGCCTAGCACGGTGGCTGCAGGACACTGTCCCCGCTCTGCCACTGACAGTCCGAACATGGGAGACCTCGTCTTTCCTGCAGCTGCTGAAATATAGAAACAAACCCGGCAGAATTTGGTTTCTAGACACAATTTCACCATAATTGACATCATAAATAATAAGCCAAACAAGCCCCCCCGCACCCTGCCACGCCGGCAGTGCTGCCTGCAAGAGGCGCCTGCGGCAGCGCAGGATGGATTTCTGAGCGCTGTAGTTATAGCAACAGGCGCTGGTGTTCATCGGCAGCAGGTCTGCAACTCTCAGCTGCACCTCGGAAAGTGCAGCTCACTGCACAAAGCCTCTGAGCAGCCACAGCCACCAAAAAACCCACGGGCATGGGCGAGGGGGTGGCTTGCGGGCATGGCGCCGGCCCTGTGCTGCAAGACGCCTGCCTCGGGCGCCCGGGGAGCTCCCCAACCACCTTTGTACCGTCCCCATGGGCACAGACCCACAAAAAAGCAAGCCCTGTGTGCATCTCCTGCTTGCACAGCCCCCAAAGTGTTCAATCGACGTGATGCAGAAACAATAGGGACGCCTGCTGCTGCCCGTGGAACAAAGATCTCTCTGGTACCCAGCGTGCACGGGGTCGGCAAGGCACACCGGTGCCTTTAAATGACACTTTGTTGATTTTCTCCTCTTCACAACATGCAGCCAGGCTGAAGAGCAGTTCTCTTGCCTGCAACTCAGACGCCCTGCTAGAAAATCAATAGTCATTTGGTGATATTCTGGCACTCGGCTCCCGGCATTGCAATGCCTTGGGAGGAGCAGCTCCGATTTGCCGGTCTCCTGAGTAAGCAAAAACCAGTAAGGGTTGCACTGGCCTTGGGCAGGCACTCTTGGGCCATTTGAGCAGCACAGCCTGATAAATCCATCCAAAACTTCAGGATCATGATTTTGTGCTTGTCCAAGGGACTGCCCCAGCCCATCAGATGGCAGAGAGCAGGCTAGAGGTGTCATAGGATCAATGAATGTGTTGGGTTGGAAGGGACATTTAAAGGTCATCTAGCCCAACACCCCTGCAGTTAGCAGGGACATCTTCAACTAGATCAGACTGCTGTCCCTTGGTTTGCCCACGTGCCCCGCCGGCAGCACAGTGCTTGCCCTGCTGCTGCTCACTGGCTCATCCTAAACATCCTGAGAAACAGGGTGCACCCCTCACATCAGCCTCGCTAGAGCCTGGACAGGTTTACATGTTGGATTTAGAGGAAACACATCCCAGCTTACACCAGCAACAGGTATTGCCATCTGGCCCCAGTGTGGAGCGTGGATACTGGGAGCATCTGCGGCAGGAGAGCGGGCAGAGCTCCCCGGGGCTGGACGCAGCACGCACAGACCCGCTCCCGGGCGGCTCCAGGCAAGACGGGTAGGTACCAGCTCCTTTACCTTAGCTTATCTACCTACAGCAAGAGAGAGAACAGGACTTACAGAATTCAGCGCTAGAAACAGGATCGCTGTGTCAGGGCTGGGGACTGACCATGGGTTTCTGAGTCGGCACCGGACCAGGCTAAAGCACCGTGTTTCTGTTCACCGGCTGGACCAGGGAGCCAGGGAGCAAGGGAGCAATGGCAGGTGGGCATGCCAAGCACCAGCCACGGTTTAAAACAATCAGGAAGCTTAAAATAGGTTTTGAGCAACTTTGAACCACAAAAATAAAAGCCACCAGCATCTTTTTTTTTAATGAAGAACAGAAATTCCTCTTTCCTGTGAATTAAGGACAGCACCAGCAGGGCTGCATTTCAGCAGGTTTCAAAGGGCAGCAGACATATTATTTTTAAATGATAAATAAAATGTAATAGCCTGACCTCAGGAATACAATCATCTGCTTTCAATGCACTCCGGTTTCTTTAATTCTTCTCCATCGGCGCAGATATATGAACTGCCACGGATCCCTGCCACCTCCCTGTCCGCCTGCATTACAGCCCGAGGCACAGGAACCTGCTCTGGGTTACAACCTGCCCGGGAAGCAAATCCCTCCCAGAGTGCAGGAGGGGAAGGACATGACTCTTTCCCCTGGGCGCTGTCTGTGATAAGAGGAGAATTAAGACCTCCAATCTATTTCTAATGGAGAGGTTACGAGAGGGCATTTTGTAAGCAATTGAGAGGTTGGTGAAGGAGCTCGGCCAGGAAATGTATGGAGTCTCATTACCTTTTATCTTCCGAGCACATAAAGTTTGCAGAATCTCTGTTTGGGTTAGCAGGACACCTCTGCAAGAATTATACACGCTGCCCGCGTGCTTATCAAGGGAGAAAAGAGCCGTGCTCTATCAGCCAGCTGTGGGGCTCGGCGGAGATAAAGATATCCCCCTGCCCAGCAGTGACTTGGGATAAATCATCCTGTCCTCGTGCTGCCATCGCGCCTAACCTCTGCTCAGCCCCTTCCAGCCCTCGCATGATTTCAGCTGCAGGAGCCAGGACGAAGGAGCATGGCTGGGTCTTTTTCCAGAGTCCAAGTTCCCTCACCTCTGTGTGGGAAAGAAGGGAGCGCTTAATTTACAGTTCAGCTATAAACACCTTGCTCTAGATAGCGTATCGAGGCCACAGCTTAAATACACACCTTGCTGGGCACCAGGAAAAACAGTGTTCGGATCCGGTTAGCTTTTAGGCTGGATCCCAAGGCTGGAGGCTGAGGGGCAGCTGGGGACCAGGCGCCGGCTGGGAAATACCCTTTTTCCTGCAGACCAGCTTCACGGGTGTCACTGTCCCTTGTGCCTTCAACCCCAGCTCCCTGCCAGGCCCCACGGGAGGCCAGCATGTGCTGCTGCCCCACTGCACCACCGGACACAAACCCTATGGAAACGGCTGGATCCATGACATACATTTCCGCACCGAGACCTCCGACAGCCCCAGCCCCTCCGTGGGATGGAGAAAACCACGTGGGATGAAGCTCAGGTCACAGAATCACAGAATGATAGGGGTTGGAAGGGACCTCTGGAGATCATCCAGTTCAACCAGTCCAATAGGTCTGCCCTATTGCTATTGCAAAGAGGGTTTGCTCTGGCCCAAAGCACATCGGTGTTGCCGGCAGGGTTGGGATTGCCATCTGAGGGGATGCAGCACATCGGCCAGGCTGCTGGCAGAGCACCCTGGGCTTCACATGGGCGACTTCACCTCTAGCGCTTAGGGACTGTCACAGCCGGGAAGGCAGCACAGAGATGTCCTCAAGTGCGAGAAGTCAGTGCAAATCCCAGGTGATGCATGAAGGGAGAGACAGCCGCTGCCCGCAGCGCTTGGGCATCCGGAGCGTGGGCAGGGGATGATGCTAAGGGGACTTACGGCTGCCATGGCCACCCAGGGAAATCCGTCCCTTCCAATTGATCCAGCAATGGTTACGAGGCACGCAATATTCAAGAGGCTGCCAACGCAGCTGGCTGGGCATAGATATGTAGTGTAAGGCCTGCGATATCTGCTGTTGGCCAATGCCACCAAGTCATGAAAAGTAGTGATACATATAACCAAAATCCCCGAAGACTCATTGTTTTATCTAAGCACCATCTATACACCCAAAAAATAAAACTGTGTGTGTGAAAGAGAACAAATTAAAATCCAATTTGATCTATAGCAAATAGACGCTATCAAGGGTGGGAGGATGTTAGAGATATATTGGTACGCGCATAATTCCTCGGTGAACTTTTATGGGCCAATTGATAAAAAATATTCTCATGAGAGCAATGCACATTATTTTTAGAGCTGCAGTATTTTACTAGTGAGTCAGTGCAGAGACGTGTGATTTACACGTCGAACACAGAGGGCTACCTCGACATGGGAGGCAGAAGCACGAGTGCTCCATGGGGAATTCTCCCCTGGAATCAATGCACAAGGTCTCTGTTTGGCCTGCAGAGAGATGACAATCTACACCAAGATTTAGGTGGATATCTTCTGTTAGAAAAGCAGCAGACACTTTTAACAGCAACGTTCCCAAGCAGGACAAAATCCAGTGTGATGAAAAAACTAAAATCCACAGCAGTCCTGCACCTTTTCTTACTATTGTCTTAAACGCCTTCAGCAGAGCAGAGCAATTTCCTCCAGCTCTCCATGTGTTCACAAAACCGAACATGAAATTCTAGATAAAATGTATTAATGTGTCTTCTTTCCAGATGTGTGGTACTGGGTTGAATTCTTGCAGAGAAACAGACTGCCCTGATAAGGCCGGTGCTGTTGGCTATCCGTGATGTCCGTCCTTGCACAGCACAGGGCGATAGCCAACCGGCCCATGCTGTGTGCGGGCTCAGCCACATCCAAGGTTCCTGACACCTCCCGTACTTGCTAAATACAATCATAAACTCATAGAATGGTTTGGGTTGGAAGGGACCTTTAAAGGCCATCTAGACCAACCCCTCTGCCATGAGCAGGGACATCTTCAACTAGATCAGGTTGCTCAGAGCCCCGTCCAACCTGGCCTTGGATGTTTCCAGGGATGGGGCACCTACCACCTCTCTGGGTAACCTGGGCTGGTGTTTCACCGCCCACAGCGTAAAACATTTCTTCCTTATATCTAACCTAAATCTACCCTCTGGTACTTTAAAACCATTACCCCTTGTCCTATCACAACAGGCCCTGCTAAAATGTTTGTCCCCATCTTTCTTATAAGCCTCCTTCAGGGACTGGAAGGGGCTCGAAGGTCTCCCCGGAGCCTTCTCTTCTCCAGGCTGAACACCCCCAACTCTCTCAGCCTGTCCTCACAGCAGAGGGGCTCCAGCCCTTGGATCATCTCCGTGGCCTCCTCTGGCTCCGCTCCAACAGCTCCGTGTCCTTCTGCTGTTGGTGGCCCCGAACCTGGAGGCAGCACTGCAGGGGGGTCTCACATACCGGAGCAGAAGGGCAGAATTCCCCCCTTGCCCTGCTGCCCACGCTGCTGAGGGTGCAGCCCAGGATGCAGTTGGCTTTCTGGGCTGAAATATCAGCGACATGCCAGCTCCTTGCCCTGATCCGACTGCAGCTCTCATGGAAATCCATCGCAAAGGTTCCTTGTGGGACAGAGGATGCTGGTTCAGACACCCCATACATCATATGGTCAGAATTTGCTTATGGAAAACAGATGGAATTTTTGCTGTTTAAAATAAGAACTACATTCTCTATTTTGGTCTCCTGGATCTCAGGGCTAAGATTTCAGCTGAGAAGACTCTGGCTCTGCCTGTGGCAGGCCACGGTGCCACGCAGAGCTCACAAGGGATGTTCACGCAGCCAACAGACGCGGCCGCCACTCTGCAGCACCTCCAGCGCGCTGGCTGGGCGCAGAAAGCCCTCCCTTAACTCGCTGTTCTCAAGGGACCCAAAATTTAAATAAAAGAAAACGAACATCGGCTTTCTGAGCTCACCCGCCAGGTGCGGTTCCTCATTTCTTTGAATTCACAAGTCCTCTGTATGTGGAAGAGGGCTCATTTAGTTAAATGGTGTCATTTACATAGAAAAGAGCATTCAAAACCAAACCTGAAGCAGAACAGGAAATTTACCCCGAAACTTGGAAATCAGGTGCTCAAATGATAACAGCATTTTTGCATGCTACTACACACACACTGCCCGCCCCTGCTCTGCTGACCCAGGCAAATCACGGGGACCAAGGACTCCAGGGTTGCTTTTCTGCGTGATTCTTGCCAACCGCATCCTGGGCCGCATCAAAAGAAACGTGGCCAGCAGGTCGAGGGAGGTGATTCTGCCCCTCTGCTCTGCTCTGGTGAGACCCCACCTGGAGTACTGCATCCAGCTCTGGAGTCCCCAGCACAAGAAGGACGTGGAGCTGTTGGAATGGGTCCAGCAGAGGGCCATGAAGATGATCAGAGGGCTGGAGCCCCTCTGCTATGAGGACAGGCTGAGAGAGTTGGGGTTGTTCAGCCTGGAGAAGAGAAGGCTCCAAGGAGACCTTATAGCAGCCTTCCAGTACCTAAAGGGGGCTACAGGAAAGCTGGGGAGGGACTCTGGATCAGGGAGTGTAATGATAGGACGAGGGGTAATGGTTTCAAACTGAAGGAGGGTAGATTTAGATTGGATATTAGGAAGAAATTCTTTACTGTGAGGGTGGTGAGGTACTGTAGCAGGTTGCCCAGGGAAGCTGTCAATGCCCCATTCCTGCAGGTGTTCAAGGCCAGGTTGGACGGGGCTTTGAGCAACCTGGTCTGGTGGGAGGTGTCCCTGCCCAGGGCAGGGGGCTAGAACTAGGTGGTCTTCAAGGTCCCTTCCAACCCCAAACCATTCTGTGATTCTATGATTTACTTGTCCTTTCCCTGCAGCAGGAGCAGCCCAGCTCAAGATCTTCACCTGGGGCACAAAATAGTCCACAGGCAGAACATCTCACCCCCAGTGCCAGGAAGGAGATAAGTCGCTCTTTGTGCAGTGAGGGCTGCAAGGGGAGAGGGCTGTGTCGGGAAATATTTACTGGGGCTCAACATTCACCTGGGTTTTTTTTTAATTTATTTATGCATCTTTGCATTAACACGTATCAGAGCTCAGCCAATTATTTTTTTTTTTGGCAGAAATTTAAAATAAAATAATCCAAGATAGTTAAAACCAAAAAACTGAGGGTTTTATTTCTTCCATCCCAAAAACAGGTATTTTCTTCAATCCCAAGGAATTTCATGGGCTGGAGGAGGAGGCCTGTTAAGGCACAGCACGGATCCTGGCTGCTCTGCTCTGGCGGGACAGTGGCACGCAGCCAGCGGTGCCACCAGAAAAAGGATCCGGACAGGTGTCTAAGGAAAAAAAAAGCTGAACATAACGACTTCATTACTTCTAGCCAACACGGTACTAGTCACCGTAATCAGCTTTGTTGTATTTTAGCCTATTCAGCAGTTTTGTCTCAGCTGGTCTGACTGTACTAACATATGTAATTATTTTACTAAAATCTAATCCAACTACAGAATAAAATAAAAATCCAATAGTAACACTGAGGTCTAATTAAAGACAAAAACCTGATGCCCTCTTTCTAGATTAAACTGTCTTCATTTTACTTCACAAATTTATACTCACTTAAATCAGTCCATCAGGCTTTTTTAGGCGTGTAAATAACTCCAAGGAGGGGATGGGGGCCCTGGTGAGACCCCCCCGGGGTGACAGGACCCGAGTGCTGCTCACGCAGGTTCAGGGAAACAAGGATTTGATTTTGCTGACTGCATCTTGGGTTGCATGGATCACATCTTGCTTTCCCAAAGGCATTTCCCACGGCTGCTGACGACCTTACCCTTCTGCTTCATACCGGTCAGCAGGGTTTTCACCACGAGGGTTGATCGACCAAGGATCTGGGCTATTTCTTGGATGTTTTCAGCAGCAGGAATAGCTGCTGCATCCCTCAGCCAAGGATACCAAATTTAGCATCTTGTGGGAGGCAGCACCGGTTACAGCTCGCAGGACGGCAGCCTTAGCAGACCCTCTTTGTGCACACAGATCTGAACGTTGGCGATCTGATGCCATCTGGGTCTGCCAGATCCGGACACATTTTGCAGGTCCATGCACAAAGGTCGTCCCAGGTGGATCAGAGGTAGAGGATTTCCAGGCTGATCATTCGATTTGAAATCAGATGACATTGCTGCGTCCGCTTCGGCTTGGCCCCACAACATCGTATTCTCTTCTCTGACCTCCCATTCCTTTCTTTAAATGGTAAAAGCAGCTTCTTAGAGTACCAAAAAAAAAGGTGAACTGTGAGAAAACACAAGGATGTGACCAGACACTTGCACAGTGCCGCACTGAGCAGGGACCGGAGCCTCGGGTCGCCGTAGCACCGATGATGGAAACGGCCCCAAATGGATTTACACCAGTTGCCTCCACCACGATGCGCCTGCGCTGTCCTGTGGGATTGGGGGGGTCTCTCTGCCTTCTCAAACTACCACAAACACACATAAAAATGTGTCCTAGTCAATAATTTATTATACTGAGATGGCAGCATAATTAAGTTACCGGGGGGGCTTTGGGCAAATATCTGGTAGCATAAGGTGCTACGTGCTTTTGGCACGAGCTTTATTTAAACACATTGGATCAATTTGAATCAATCTGACATGTAGACACTTCAGGGCATGGCTAGTTTCAAATCAATTAAACTCCTTATGACTTTATGATTAGAAACCTGAGGTTATAAAACATTAATATAAAATCACAGTTTATAAAGTGAAAAATAAAATCCCGGCGTAATGTTTCATGAAGATCACAGGAATCATTATATAAGCTTCATTAAACAAACAAGGTAAGGGTAATTAGGCTGTAAATTTGGTACAGTACTTAAAAAAAGAGAAACTATAATTAGGAGGTGATGGCCACTTAACCAAAAATAAGGAAGTATGGAAAAACAGGTGCCTTCTGCACGATTTCAAACAAAAATGCAACCGATTCCTTCGGGAGATAGTGCGTCCGAACAAAACCTTCCGTCATGGAAGCTGGTTGCGGCAAACGGCTGCAGGACAAGCAAGGCAAAGAAATTGAATTGCAGTTTGTCTGGAAAGAGAGAAAAAAACCACGCTGAGCAGGAAAGTACATACAGGTCTTGCAGAAAATAGTGAATAAAATCCCAAATTGTGTTATAGGCACAAGTTGTGCTGTAAAGGTGCGATTCAGCAGAGCACTTGGGCAGGTGCTCGGGCACCTTCCCATGCAGCCATCACATCTGCAGGCGCTCACCGGGAAGAGCTGGTGCACGTCCCGCTAACGTGGACCAGGACCGAAACGTGCACTGGTTGATGAGAACCGAGTTTAAGCTGAGGGTTTGGGAGCATTTCTGGGGGAAGATCTGCCAGTAGATTTCACCTTCTCACGCATTTAATGTAGGAATTGCCAAATTCAAAAGTGCCGCCCCCTGCTACACCAATTTTCTTTAACAGAAGTCCCAGGGGAATTAAATCCTTCCAAGGAGCATTCAACCTGCGAAAGGAGCACAATGACCTTGCTTCTTCTCTGACTTGGCACAAATTACCCAAACAGATCAAAATTATCCCCAGGACAATGGCATTTCTTGGGCAGATTCAGGCCTGCACACCATTTCAAATGCCGCAAAAGACCCTGTAAGTGATTCTCCTTCAGAAATAAGAATAATGATTTTGCAGATGCTTTTATCTGACCTACCCAATAAATACACATTAATACAATGAAGCGTCCAGCATTTAAAAAAAATGCCATGGATGGGAAAATGCATCTTCCCAGAGGGAAATGCAGGCTTTCCGGCAGTTCCCTCTCTTACACACGGGGTACAAATCGCTTCCTACAGCCCTCGCAGTGCGTGCCAAAGGGCAGGGGCCAAAGTCCACTAAGTTTGCAGAAGAACTCAGTGGCTTCAATGGACTTTGCACCGGGCCCGGCGCAGGCAGGAAATCTCCTTTGCTCTTTGTTATAATGCGATGGAAACGCGGGAGAGCCACACACAGCTTTTGTAGCTTAACCTTTGCTCACACCCGAATGGATGTTGGCTTAAAGATGTAGAAGGTCTGAAGAAAAAAAAAGGAAAATGTAGAATGGGACAAGAAGGAATCATAACTGATGGCAAACAGAGGAAAGCCCTTCCAGCAGACCCCGCTGTGCAGAGCTGGGGACAGCCCCCGGGCCAGCTGGGCTGCCCGGGTCAGATACCACCCTCGGTGGTGGACCTGTGAGTGGAGTCGGTCTCTTCTCCCAAGGAACAGGCGATAGGATGAGAGGAAACGGCCTCAAGTTGCGCCAGGGGAGGTTTAGGATGGACATGAGGAGAAATTTCTTTGCTGAAAGGGTTGTCAAGCATTGGAACAGGCTGCCCAGGGGAGCGGTTGAGTCACCATCCCTGGAGGTATTTAAAAGACGGGTAGACATTGTGCTGAGGGACATGGTTTAGTGGTGGACTTGGCAGTGCTAGTTTAATGGTTGTACTTGATGATCTTAAAGGTCTCTTCCAGCCAAAACAATTCTATGATTCTACAAAACCCAGGCAGAGCAGCGTGCCCAGCCTGCCCAGTAGAATAAGAGACAATCCCTGCGCAGCACAGCCCAGCCGGGAAACACCAGGCGTTTTCATGCAGCCCAGCTCCACGTCCTCCTCTCCCCGTCCTCCTCCGGACAGCCCCCGTCGCCGGACCAGGCTCACACAGCCCACGTGGGATGCCTGCCTGTCTGTCTGTCTGTCTGTCTGTCTGTCGCCAGATGGTTTCACTTCACACATGACAGCATCCAGCCCCTCCTCCTGGCTCACCAGGGGCTGCTGCAGCAGTCAGCCACCAGCACCCCGGGGTTGGTGGCCAGAGGGGGTCCACGACAAACACACAACCCGTTTCGAAGCCAAGCAGCCAGCCAGGCCAGCAGAGCCTTCCAAACCCCGTAACCACATGGCTCGGAAAATAAGGTATCAAGACTCTCATGAGGCTCAAAATAAAACCCAAATCTGGATCGCTTCAGCCTCGCGCTGCCACTTTGAACTTCTTGGCAACCAGTTCAGAGCCTTTGAAGCTGCATCCCCGGTCCCACCTCCCTCCCAGTTCAAACGCGGCGCGGCCGGCATGCCTCCCTCAGCTGGCCGGCACATTGGCGACTGCTGGATGGGCAGCCGCGGCACCCCGGCAGCATCCCGGTCCAGGTGCCGTGTCTCGAAGGAGATTCATGGGTAAGGCATCAGCTTGGGGGGGGTTACTGCAGGGAATTAATAAGCAGAAAGAAAGGATAAGCCTTTGTGGTGAGCCGTCAGGCCCCCAGGATCAGCCCTTAAAGGTCGAGGTATCCAATTCAGGCCCCCAAAATCACGACGTGGGTTTAGAGCATGGGGAGGTTTAACTCACTGCCCGAGGCTCGGCTTATTTTCAAGGGTGGGATCAATCACTTTTCCACGCTTTCCCCCCCTGCCTGGAAAGGTGAGAAACAGCTAAAACCGAGAGAGACCCCAGAAGTCAGCGATATTTCCCGTGGCTTTGCCGCAGATGCCAGAAACCATAAAAAAGGGTTCCGTGTGTGTGTGTGTGCAAAGGCGGAGGAGAAAAACTGGTTCTGTCACAAAAGCGGTGGGGACGGGGTGGCCAGGTGACACTGTCCAGCCCTTGCCACCTCCCCACAGAGCACAGAGTCTCAAGGGGGACTTGGGGGGTCCCGGGGGCCCCCGTACCTGGCTGTGCCACCCCAAGAGTCCTGAGTGGGGAGCGGGAGTGGGAGACGGCGAGGGAGGCTTCCAGGAGCCGGCGTGTGGCAACTGGCCAGGGACGCTGGAGTGCTGGCGGGGAGCCAGCACCAGGCTCCGGCATTTATTAGGGGACCCGCTGGCTTACCAGGAAATTACATAACAGTTAAATACTTTATACGTTGAACTAGTTTATTAAGGAGCTGCTCAAGATCTACTTTTTTTTTTTCTTTTTTTCCATAGAGGGACCGTTCTGGAAATTACGATGCTGTGAGCAGGAGCTGGCCCTGCGATGTGACAGGGCTCAGTGGCACGGTGCCACTGCATCGCCGCTCGCGAGGAACAGGAGCATGGTGTGCCGAAAAAAAGAGCCATAAAAGGGGAGATCTCCCCTAGAATTCTGCAAACACAGGCAGAAGAGCAAATGCCAGCGGGCAGGCGGGAGCAGGGCTGTACCCACGGCTCCCACCAGCAGAGCTGTGACTGCAGCACAGGCTGACAAACACACGTGGGTTTTTAATCTGCGAGTGTGGACAAAAACCACGGCAGGATAAATCCCACAGGGAATAAATGCTTGGCCCATGCTTGGACCAAAGCTGGGGCATGGAGACATCCCTACCGGCACCCCTGCCCCATTGCCCGTTCCAGAGATGGGACCAGACCCCAGCGCTGCTTCTCGGGTCACCTCTAATTATCCATGGGAGCAAATCCAGCTGCGACTCGGTCTGCCTTACGCACCGGGCAGGATGGTAAATGCCAGCACAGCAACTAACGAGCAATAATCCCTGCCAGCTAACGAGTGACTCAGGCGCGTACCCTGGGCTAAAGGGTGCCAAAGCCAACACAGATAAATGGCAAACAACGAACCTTGAGACTAGAAATAAAACAATGCGCTGAGTGGAAAGGTCACGATAGGGACTGACCAGAAAAGTCACTGAGGTTGCTGCAGATAAGCAAAGAAAGGAGGGATGAAAAATCCCCACACTTTCCTGGGGTGGTGGCAGGCAGCGAAGGGGCACTGGGCTCCTGCCTGCAACGTGCCGGCAGCAGAGGGACTTTGCAGAGGGACACAGCTGTGTCCAGGGGGTTGCACACTCATTCCTACAACCCACCCAGCCCAAGGAGCACCCCGGGCTTGTTCGGTGGCCTCAGGCACAGCAGCGGGGACAAGGAGAGGAAGGCAGGATTAGGCAGGAAAATTGGGGAGCCTGTAACTGCCGGGATGGCTCCGACCCGTCAGCTGAACGCGTTCAGCTTTGTGTCTACCACCACAAAACAAGAAGGTCGCCCACGGCAGGAGGGTGTGCAGCCGTTATCGGGGTAACGGCAGCCCTTCTGCACGTCCCAGTGAGGAGCGGCAGAAAATGAGTTTTCCATGGCAGGCATAACTGTCAACACAGCGTTTGCACTGCATCGATTATCGCTGGAGAAAATGGGGGCAGCGAGTGTATTGACCTTTACAGGGAAAGCACCAACTATCTGCAGGCTTTCCGCTGCAGAGCAGGAGTGCGCTGCTTGCCTGTTTCTGTAAAAAAAATGGAGTGCCTCGCTACCCCCTGCCTCCAGGGCACAGGAATCATGTCCTTCCATGCCCTTGGCTTTGCCCAGAAATCACTGTGCAGCTGCACAAGGTGTTCCTTCTCCCAGCACCCGGTCTCCTGCGCTTTCACTCCTCCGCCTTTTGACTTTGAAGGCAAGGTTGGGGAAGATGCTCGTGGAGCTCCTCAGCACTCCATCCTCAGCCACCTCTAATCCTGGACCACTGGGCACGCGCGGGCCAGCGGGCAGTTCATCATGTACAACTGCCGGAGTGTCACCAGTGAGGATGTGGCAAGCGGCGGCTACGGCCACTCACCCATGAAATGTAAATTTAATGTAACTATTTGCAATGTAAAGTGCTTTGCACTTTGAAAAATATGCTCTTATTTGCGCCTTTTATTGGAGAGAGGGAGAAAAATATATTCAGAAACAGTCTCTTGTGCATGTTCAGTTCTTTCTGCATCCAGAGTTATGGAGTTTATATTGAAATTTAGCAGCTGTGGGATACGCAGACCAACAGTGCCATCACCACTAAATCATCTCTTATTTAGCTAATGCCCTTCATCGCTCGCGCTCTCCTGCAAAAGCTACATATAGAATAGAAAATGACCTGCCAGCCTTACAGCACACTGGTCAAAAAAATTCCTCCTTCCTTCAGTTCCTCCAAAATGCACTGTCCCAATAACACCAACAATGTGTTTATAAATATTTCAGGACTAGTGGGTTTATTCTTAGGCAATAATAGGGTTTTTTTCCAAGAGTCTTTTTTGTTTGTTCGTTTTCATTCAACTTAACAAAAGTGTCCACCTCAAAACAGTTAAATCAATTGCGAATTAATATACGTAAATGCATTAGAGAACATTTAATCCACTGCTGATGTTATTACAATATTTTATTCTACTTAAAATTATGATCAAGACTTCTTAACTTTCTAGTCTCACACTACATATTAAGGAGCTGGCTTTTTTTAACCGTACATCTGTAGATATTAACAAAGCAAGAAAAAAAAAAAGGCTCGCAAATAGAATTGTTTCAGTTATTTAGAAATAATGTGGGGGTTTTGCCATCTTCTGACTTCAAATTAATCTTTCTTCCACTTTCAGGTCAAATCTCATCAATTACGAGTTTCACAGCCAAGGAACCGGAGCCACTGGTAACTCAGAAATTAACAGACTGGGGGGGAAGCAGTTGAGAAAACAATGCTTATTGTTAGAAGTAATGCAAAGAAACTTCTTTATAAATGTTACTCTGCATCCACAGACTCAAGAGGAAACATCTCCGGTAAATCCCTGCAGAAGATGGATTGAGCAGAGCTCTCACATCCCATTGCTATGGGCTATTAATGCTCACGCAATCAATTAGTTGAGTGCAGGAGAGAAGTGATAACTTCTTTGCTCCTCTAAATAACTCCGAAGCATCTGGCCGCCTCCTTGGTCTTCAATGAAAAGACAGGACTTGCAGCTGGCACGAGGTACTGACCTGCTCTGAAACGCTGACGTACATCCACGGCGGGTGGTAGAGCTTCGGCCAGAAGAACTGGGCACATCCATCCCACCTTGTGTAGGCAACGTGACATCCCTTGTTTCTGCTTAGATCTAACAAGTTACCTATTGCAAGCTAGTTACATCTTTATAAATCACCCCAAAAAAAGAACATACTTTTGCCAGTGAAGTCAAATTATGAAAGACCATGTGGCATGACCTAGAAGACAGTGCAACTGCTTGCTGAGTTCTTTTCTTTTGCTGGTTCAAAATAAATTAGCTGTTTGTATTGTATTTTTTTAAATTGCAGGCCAAAGACTTGTTTTCCTCCAGAAAATGTGAGTGGCCAGGCTTAAACTGGTGACAACATTAGTCAACGGAGGTGACAACTGCCTTAACAGTCTCAGACACTTGGTAAAGAATGTCCCTGCACCAAACCTTAATCTTTCACTAGAAGTCAGGTGTGTTAAACACCATAGCAGAGTATCTGGTATCCCAGTATGAGAGCAAATGCACTTCATCTCAGGGTGACACCATCCCTCATCAGAAACTGCTGCAAGGGACATTCATCAAGAAGCCCTGCAGAGACACCCCCCAGCCCCGTCCCTCGCCCACGTGAGCCGGAGGAGTTCCCTCCTGGGACCCACCTGTTGATACAGAAAGTTGAAGATCGATGATGGTGCACGAGATTTTCATCATTCACGGAGATAACAAGAGGCAGAGATAAATACTCCTGTAGGCTGCAAGGCTGGTGGGAGTGGTCTTACCTCGCAGTTCATTAAGTTTCAAGAAAGCTTCATCTGCTGTCATTAAGTGCTACGCTAACGAGGCTGGGTGGTTTCCCAGCGACTTGACTCCAGGCAATGTAGCAAAACTTCCATCAGGCACTTCGTTAAGCCCCAGCCTTAGTGATGACTACTATCAGAAAACTGGGAAAAGAGAGAAATGCGGGTCAGCAAAAGCTACGAGGGTGGTTCTGTCATCAATTTGCCGCCCCGCCAAGGATGGACGTCAGTAGGAAAGAAGGCGACCTGGAGAAGAGGTGTCCCAAAGCCTTATTGCAAGATCTGCAATGCTTCCAGCATAGGAAAACAAGCACACAGAGCACTGCGTGCAGCAGAGAATTATTATGGAAAACTCGATCATTTTCTGACTTACCTCAGTGTAAAATGGGGGTGCCCATGGGTTACTAAGGTAAAGCCGAAAGTAACAACTAAGCAACAGAAATACGCATCCCAGAAAGTCATACTGTGCTGAACTCATCCCACACGTGAGGACATGGCGCCAGGTGCCCTCCCAGGGTGCAGAGAGGACACGTTTCCATCTGCCGGGGGTCGGGCAGAGCGGGCTGGGCTCGGGGAGAGCCCGCTTACAGGCGTACCCGCACCCGCTCCACTGAGCCGGCCGTAAATCTCACCCCCTAATTGTCACTCCCCCAATACTACTCCCAGTGCCCTCCAGCAGACCTGCGGTGTGTAGGGACTGGAGGATTCAGATACCCAGCACTCACGTAGGAACTTGCGAGCATTCCCGGCAGCCGTCCCCGAGGAGGACCGGGGGCAGCTGAGGCACCGGCCGCACTCGGCCTCGGCTCCCCGCACCCCATGGACACAGCTGCAAGGAGACCTGGGGCCAGTGGGGTCCCACAGCATCAATCATCACCTTCGCAAGCTTCTGCCGCTTTTATGCACGGCTTTCCTTCTCATTTAGCATACACAGTGAGACGGGTTAAAACCTAAAGCCATTTATAATAATTATTCTGAAGGTTGTCTACAGATAATGTAGAAAATAACACTGGATTTGGAAAAAAAAAATCCCTTTTAGCTTTAATAAAAGCATTTCAAAGCACTAGAAGGTTATTTATAGGGTGTGTAAATGTAACTGGAGGGGAGGCAGAGTAAAGGGAGTTCAAAGGGTGTCTGTGAAAAGAAAAAACCCACTGTGTTATTGACACCACTTCCTGCTTTCTCACACTCAACAACCTTCTTAAAACAAACTAGAGGAAACAACAGCAACAAAAAGGAAAAAAAGCTACTGAGAGCTATTTGAGATTAAATAATACTTTTTGACAGCTGGTAGGAATGCATTCGTGCTTACAATAGCACGCTGCTCCTCCGTACACTTACTGGCTTGTAGAAGCATCCGAAAGCCCAGAGGGAGCCGTGGGTTGGGTCTGTCAGGGGGACGGGGACAGCAGGAGGATGGTGCCTGCGGGAAGAGCTGAGCCCTGACCTGCAGCACCAATGGGCTGGGGCAACAGTGAGGTGCTCCCACGAGGCTCTCCCTTGCTCCATAATCCTCCAGCGTCGCCTACGGCTCATGCCTGGGGTATTTGTGTAGGACAAGTGGTTTTCATTCCCTTGGACCGAGGTCAGCACTCTCCATCTCGCGAGGACCCCAACTATTTTGGGATGCAGCTGTGGCCTCCCCACCACAGTCGCTGCCACCAGACTTTGCTGGGAGGCAGCACCAGCTGCTGGGGACTGCCCACGCAGATGCAGATCAGGATGTGTGGGAGAAGTTTTCCTGGCAGAAACATGGCTTCAGGCAAAAATAAAAGCATGTAGTGCCTTCGTTTCCTCAAGGCTTTGGAGCATCTGTAGGCTGAAGGGGGCTAGGAGGGAGGCTGAGGGCTGCCCTGCAGCTCCCAGCCTCTCCAAGGAGCAACAGCATCCTCCACCTCATGCTCCCTGGCCATGCCTGGGCTTTAGGAAAGCCACCCCCACGCACCTACCGAAAACCCTCAGATTTTTCCTTCAGCAGGCTTGCCTGCAAATCCATCCGTAGCATTCTCATTGCAGGTTCTTTCCAAGCCCAAAGTCTCACCCCTTCCTTCAGGCCTGTCTGGGGAATGACCACTTTCTCCTGCACTGGCCCAAGTAGGTAAGCCTTGCCCAGGCTTGGGTTTCCCATTCCACCCTCCTTGGCATCCCCAACCCACCGCCCCCTGCAAATACCGGTACCTTAGTCAGACATGAAGCGATACGCCTATTCTGACCCACTCATTTCCCCATAAAGGAAGTTAACACCTTGAGAACAATAAGAAGCACAAAATTAAAAACTGCTAAACCAAGTCACGCACAGCACCTTATAGAAGATGAACTGCCTGCCCTCCCCTCTCCCCCAAAAGGCAATGAAGCAGAAATTAAGGACATGCAATTTTGCCACATTAACTGGGATTTCATGCATTACAGAAGCCATCAGCAAGCCAGAGGAGACGACAAGCACCAGCTGGCTGGGCACCTCCTGCTCAGAGCAGCAGAAGAAACTGCAGCTTCTGGAGGTCTCTGCACACACAGAGAAGATGCTCTGCAGATTGTGCCGCAGAATGGGAATGGCACTTCTGCATCAGGACCTCTCCTGCACTTGCAGCTCGTTAGATGTGCACCCAATAGTCTTTAGTCATTCAAAAATGCGACGGAAAAGAAAAAAACCAAACTGGCAGGTGGCTTGAAAATTTGTTTGAGAGAACACGCACTATGAAAAGTCTGCAAATGCGTGAGCATATTAGAGGTGTGTATTGGGCTGGCACGAAGCCTACACAGGGTTGTGAGAAATGTTCTCCATCCTAGTAGTAAGAAAAACAACCCTGAAAAGTGATGGCGGAGGAAGAGACAGTTATATTCCTTGCAAGAAGCAGGGGTGGGAGGGGGGCACATTTGGATAAGGACACAGGATTACAGCCCTCCCGTAAATCCAGCTCTGAGAGGGAAACGGAGGCAGGTGCCGCAGCTGTATCCCAAGGTCTCACCTGGAAACCTGCACCAATCCCAAGGTGACTTTCCTGCTTCAAACAATTTGCACTGGCTATTAATGAAGCTGTGAGGGTTTGAAGCATAGGACAGAAAAGCTTCACAAACATATACCCTTTAAAATATCTTCTCTTCCTCATCTTTTGCTATTCCCTTAAAAAAAAAAACCACAAACCACATTACACATTAGATTACTAAATGAACAGCAAGCCTTGGGGCCTGGAGCCCATATTCCAAATGAGGAAATCGCAGCCGCCAAGGCCGGCCAGGACCAGTCTGTTAGCCCCAGGCTTTCCTAATGAGCGCTAACAACGCAGCCAGGGCGCGCAACAGCAGCTGAGTTTTGGGGGCTGGATCTCGCCCCCCCCACCCCATCTTGCGCGGTTTGGGGAAGAGGCATCTTGGTGCGGGGCAGGGGGAGAGTTTGCAACACGCTTCACTGAGCGGCTCAGGGCTCAGGGCTGAGCGGTGCTGGGTGAAAACAACAGGCTACAAAGGCACTTTCCTATTTTAAAAAATCAGCACGCTGCAGGAAAGCCATCGGTTCGGCTGGCTGCTTCCCTTCTGTTTCGGGAGAGCCAGCCAGTGTATCGGATATTCATTCATTCTGGGCTAACTATCTTTTTCCATTTCTGAACAGCTTCAATTTTCTTGATGTCTCGGGGAATGGTTTATGAGGAAATACAGCCTTGAGGGTGGACAGATGGAGAAAAATCTCCCTTCTCACCAAATTGATCGCTCTAATCTTTCATCTGCTCGGCGCAGACCTGGGCTGCCAGCGTTGGGAGGTGCCGCAGCTCTGCCTGCGGAGCAGCCTGGCCGGCTGCGGGATACCCGCCCGTGCCGCTTGCTCCTTCCCCGGGCTGAGACCCAGGAGCAGGATGGACGGCACAAATCCAACCCCAAACTTCACGTGACGGATGGAAGAGGAAAGGGGATGGCGGGGGGTTCAAATCTGAGGTCCCGCTCTGGCACCGAGCAGCCTCAGGGCTTGCCCATGGACATGATTCACATGGATTTAATTGCTGCCCTTGCCCCCTCCCTCTGCTACTGCTGTTCTGTAGCAGCTTCACATCACTTCTGCTAATAACGAGAGGAAGAGAAACCCGCCATCCTTGTTATGAAGCACTTGTATAACAATATATCCTTGCCATGGGCTATATAATGGCAATAGCAGTGAGATACTCTGGGATCTCCAGTGTTGGCAGAGCTCAAGGATGGGTTAAACAAACAGCTGCTGGGAATGGTTTTGACACAGATCAACCTGCCCGAGGGCAGGAAAATGGACTTTGCAAGGTCTGTTCCCTTCCCATGTTCCCTGATGCAATGACTTTTACAGTTTTCGCTCCCCAGTCCTGGGAAGTTGTGGGGATACTGAAAACGCGACCAGCTCAAGCTGGCCACAGATGCACCAGTGGCAGAAACCATCTTCCCTCAAAGGGCAACCTTGGCTAGCTGGCATTGAGCAAAATAAATATGTAGAAAGCAGCATGCAAGGAACAGTCATGGCATGCAAAATTCAACTAGGTCTGTAGGGAAGAGAGCGAGGCTTATGGGTACGAGCCTACACACGATGTAATCCAAGTGCCTGCACCGAGATACTCAGGGTGGAGCCGTGGTGACTTGTTTGACCATCACCTTTCTGGTGCTGAGCCGGTTTCTCAATCCTCTTTTCTGGTCCTTAGCCAGTTTCTCAATCCTCTTCCTCCTCTGGGGCTCACTTTTCACTTCCAGGCTGTCCCAGCTGCTCCGGGGAGCAGCCTAGCAAACCCCCACCTGCCCGGTGGCCAGCGTGGCAGGACACTTGCCCAGCCACAGGGTGGTTTCTTGCCAGGGTCCCCATCAGCAGAAGTAACACAGACCTGAGGTGAAGGCCTTTTGTAGGAAACCTCTCAGCAAAGGGCACCATGGGGCTGACAGCGGAGCCACCCCGACAGCTCAGACCCCCCCCGCCCTTCTCTCCTTCAGCTCGTCACTCCCGTGACTCTCAATTAACATTTAAGATTTCACTGAATAGCTGGCTGATTTATTTTATTTCTCGGATGGTAATTTATGGAAATATATTCTTAAAAATCAAACAAAATGCACTTTACTAATAGATGGGCCATTCTCTGACATTTTGCAGAGTAAATGAGCATTTGTGCCCAGTGGCATGTTGTCCCATGACTGAACCCCTATAAAGGGCTTCAAAAATATCTATTAGCCAAGCTCATTAGTTTAAATATCATTAAAATAAATTGTATTGCTCCACACAGGGCTCAGATAGGCCCCAAAGTGAATACTACTCTCAGTAGTTACAGGTCAAACACTCATTTGCTCTAAGGACTCTTTGCATGGAAAATAGAAAGGGTGTTAAAATTAGTTTACACAACTGCAGTGGTACAGAAGGTCCTGGTGCAGAAATGGATCAGCCCATGCTTCATTGCTCTGCTTAAAAGCATAACATCGAACACGCAGAATTTATGACATATTTTCTTTACCCGAAGAATCAACTTTAAAGTCTTACGCTGGTTCTTCAAACATTAAAAAGATCTTTACCTTAACTGCTTTTTTAGATTGATTCATTTATCCGTTTAACCTGTTTAGAACCCTATTTTCAGGGAATACTCTAAGGCGGGTTTATTCTGGTGTAGCTCAATTTCTCATGTTTCTGGTTTCAGTTTGGGGAGGTTGGTTGGTTTGTTTTTCCATTGATCATGCCCCCCAAAAAATTAAAACAAAAGTAGCACCATCTCCATACAAAACTGCAGAAACCTAATTAGGCTGGTTTAAACCACTCCCTGTTACCAGGACTGATTTACTGCCCCCGCCAAGCCCTCATGCCGCTGCCGCACAGGAGCTCCTGGTTGTGCTCTGAGACTCCTCTGCCTTCGGCGGCAGCTTCCACTGATGGTCCTGCTGCTCCTCCCAGCCCTTGTCCCGAGCCAGGCTGTGGCCATGGGCTCGCTGGTGGCCCACAAAGCGTCCCCCTCGCACAACAAAGGGCACAAACGAGGCATCTGGAGATGACACAGCAACAGGCCACATACTTTCAACCAGAGCCTGCGTAACTGGACCACCTGCCTGACTGCTCACCCCCCAAACCAATTATTTTGAGCAGCAGAGATGTGGCTCTTGATTCATGTTTTTGCCATTGTTGGCTTTGCTGAGCCTTGGCTGCCAAAAGGGAGAATCTCCTTCTCTTCCTTGTCATACCTCACCAACAAAGTGGATTCCAAGACTCTGAATAGTCACACTTTTGTTGGAATGTGGAAGTCAATAGGATGCAGTGGCATCACTCACAACACAACCGAGGTGCATGTGGTTGCACAGAGGTCACACAACCCTTGCACTGCTCTACCCGACCCCGCTACTATGGGTGATATAAGGGAGAAGAAACCTGGGGTGGCTCCTACGTTCCTGGGCTGAATTTGCAGAACTAAGAGTTACCGATGAATAATATCGTCAAGGCAGAGCGCACCCGGCAACCTACAGAGTGATGTTCACAGCCCCGTCCCAGGCGGCTCCTAACTGCCTGCAGCAATGGGGACTTTCGGCCAGGTGTTCTCTGCGTCTCGAAAGAAAACCCTCCCAAAAGGCCAGACCAACCGAGGGAGGCGGTTACACCTCCAGCAGGTATTTGCACACCAGACCTGCAGCTGCTCTAACTGCAAACACAAATGAGACAGCCGGCAGCTCTGAAGGCTGGATCTCAGTCATCTCCGGAGTGAAAAGTACATGTTGTTACAAAAGCAATTTGTATGTTGCTATTCTCAAAGCATCGCATGAGTTGTACTTTCCTTGTTAGCAGCACCTCGAGAACATTACCGCCAATGTAACAGAAGTGCAGTATTAAGGTCCCCCTGTTAGGGCTATGACAGATTGCAGGGAGAAACAATGCGGTGATTGAGGACCTGGACTAATCACGCCAATTGATATAAATTACCGTGTCAGCTATACCGTTGCCACAGTCTGCAGGTTTACACCTCATTAAGCTTCCAAGTGCCAAATGAATCAACAGGGTTCAGCAGAACCATTCTTAATTAATTGTTGTAGCAATAGGGAAAAAGTAACGGAAAAAGAGAATCAGAACTCGCAGCGAACACGGGCGAGTTTGCACAAACTGAAACTGCTTCTCCGATTTAGCATTTGAGATTAAAGACGCCCACGTACTAATCTCTGCCAGCAAATAACTGCCAGGGGCTGGTTTTGGACTAGGGTGGAGTGAAAATACAGGCTGGCGACTTGGAAAAGTTTTTCATCGAGTTCTTCAGTTCGTTTTGCATAGCTCTTCAGGCCTCAACATTCTGTTGCCTGTGAAATCTCCAGGTTTCAGGTTCCCACCCCACCCGCGGCGGGCAGAGGCCACGGCCGGGCACCCTGGCATCTCATGGAGCCAGTGGAATTTGCAATTCAGCAGCTTATTTTGAAGTTTAAGCCGAATGTGTCCATTTTTTTCCTGTCTACGTTCCCCAAAGCAAGAGGCAAAGTTAACAGGGAGGGAAGAGGCCAGGAAAGCCGTGGTCTCACCTCTGGCAGAGCTCCCAGCCCCTTGCTCTATTCAATCTGCCATGCCAGCTTGGTTCAAAGACACAAGGTTGAGCTTGGGGGAGACAAAACATCAGCAGCCACAACAGAGTTTGAAAAGCAACAGATTCTCCTGTCCCCCACCTGAGCACGATGCCCTTGTCCTGGCAGGTGGCTCTCCTCCAGTGCCAGAAAGTCTCATCAAAGCCTGGAACACCTGGAGCTCAGGGAACACTGCAGAAAACATGAGCGCAACCTGTGGGACCACAGCATCTCCTGTGGCCAAACATACAGCCAGCCTCCGCAGACACACCAGCTTTGCTTTAGCACCTTTTTATTGCATCTTTAGGATGGATTAAACACAGTCCCTGTGCTCCATCCCAGGCAGCAAACCTGCTGCTGTGCCGCAAGCTGGGGTGTTCTCCCAAGGGGCAGCGATGTCTGCAGATGGGCAGTCAGGCTGGCAGCAGGCAGGGCTGGGGGCAGGCAGCAGGCAGGGAGGCAGCAGGCAGCTGGGCAGCATCCATCTCTCTGGAGCAGAGATCCACCGTCACAGCCGGCTCACCGACCAAATCCACCCGGGACTCCAGCGTGCGTGGCTCCTGCTCTCCAGGGGAGTTCTGTGTGTCCCCCCCGCCTTACCTCACACGTGCATTGTGCCAGCTTCAAATCCCCCCCCAAGCTCACACCTGCTCACCACACAGCTTGTAATCGCTCCTGTAGTGCGACGGTCAGTTTAGTGCTCAAACCACATTCCCAGCGTCGAACGTCCACAGGTACTTGGGTTTTCCCCATCACTGTCAGTCATCCAACCCATTTTCCCTGATCTATAAAACATCCATCTAATATTTATATCGCAGTGGGGCTTTGACAGCTACAGCTTGTAGCTGTCACTGTTTTTCTCTGACATTTTTTACACAAGATCGTCCAGTTACTCTCTACCATCGATTAACCTGTAATTTAAGTAATACGTAAGTAAAATGCAAGTTTAAGATTAAAATAGAATATGAACACAGATTTCACCTCTTTCATGTTTTTAACCGGGGAGTGCTGCTGCATGGCAAGGAAGAGTTACTATTCCCATTTTAAGAGACCAAAACTTCCCCACCCTGCATCCTCCTCCTCAACCCCTTCTTTCTTCTTTTGTGCCTGGGGTCAGACCCAGTGGAAATATCTGGCCCATTTCAGGGGAAACTTGGAGCTGTATTAAAATAACGTTAGCAGCCAGGAAAACCCGATCCTGCAACTCTAGACCTTTCCGCGGGGCCTGGGTAGGTCAGAGTCCCCGGGGAAGGCAGCCAGGGGTCCCCGAGCCGAGCAGCAGGCAACACGCTCGCGCCTCGAACGCGTGCGTCAGGGTCTGTATCACATTATCAGCGAAAGTATCTTCCCATGACTTGCTAAATTCCAACCGATTCTTTTAAAGGATGGGTCTGGGACTTCACCCGCTTCCTCAGATTAATTTGAATTATACCTCCTACCAACCTAATACATCGTTATTTTCTGTAGTTTCCCCTTTTCCCATATGAATCCATACTAAATTAATAAAGCTAATGATTCGTTAAGCAAGCAAAAATGATCTTAAACCATATTTCTAAGCCTCAGAATTCCCGTTCCAGTAACTATCAGTATTGAAAAAAAAAATAATTGCCAGTTTGGTTTTGATAAAGTTGGGGCCAAAAGTATTTATTTATAAATATTTTGTTCTTTTGCATTTATTACTGCAATCAGTGCGACAACATTTCCACGCCTGTTTTATTTTAAGGGATTTAAGGTGCAAATTGGGGGATTAGCAAACCAAATAGAATAGCAGGAGTGGAAATAGGCTTCCTAGCCCATTTATAAACAGCTAATTGCCGAAGCGCCTCCGTTAACAGCGCTGCGCGGTGAGAGGAGCGAGGAGCCCAGCACTGGAAGGCAGGTTCTTGTGTGGAAAGTCACTTCACACCTCAATTACAGCTTCTGCCAACCACTTGAGAGCTGAAGTGCGGTGTTTTCTCTGGTGAGAGGATACCATTAGCGCGAGGAGCGGTGAGAAGCTGGGCTGCGAACTGAGCAGCACCCAGGGAAATCACGGCACAGGGGGAGCTCCTCAGACTTTTGTTTTCAGCCACTTTGAAAAGCAAATTAACACACACACACACACACACGTGTGCGTGTGCACCCACACGCCTCCTTTACCGCATGTACGACGTAGATATTCAATGGCAGCCAGGCAGCTTTGCAGTGAGTACGAAAAGCGTGATTTAGGACTTTTCGTTAGGGTCATGAAGAGCACGGTATTAAGGTTCCACGAGCGTATAGTTTCAGCAATATGGAACAGGTTCAGGAAAGACATATCATGTGATTGTTCATAACTCAAATCCCTCAGGATTTGAGAGCATAATCACGTTAGCCTCAGTATCTTCTTTGAAAAGAGATTTTTCCCAGTTTTTAGACAGTACTATTCCACTTACTCTCAGAGACCCTACGTATCCTCCACTGCTGTGACTGATGAAGTTTGCTGCCGGACATCTGGAGACAAAAGGGAACTTTCCGCTGGCGCCCCACGCCAAATCCTTGCCTAATGCTTCAGAGCCGGGATGAAGGACTGGAGCGCTGCCAAGCACCTCAGCTTCGTTTCATAGCTCATGTAGATGATCCTCACAGCCCCGACGTTGATGCAGCCTGGCGTGTCACTGCGGATGAAGCAGTGATCCCTCCTGCGCAGGCGAGACCCCAGGCACGACACAGCTCTGCTGCTGCGCCTCCGCCTCGGCTCTGTCCCACAGCAGCCGGCACGCCATTGATTTGTGAGCCTGAGCAGGGTGAACATACCGCAGAGTTAAGAAGAAAAGCACTTTAAGTGTTATAACTTAGACCAGATCTCATGGAGAGGCAACTTCGGCTCACACCTTTACCCCCAGCCCTAGGGACCAGGCACGAACGCATCAGTCACTCAGGACAGGTATAAAGCAGTGTGCGAAGGTGACTGGAAGGATGGACCAAAAATCTCAACTTTCTATTGCACTCTTGGCTATGTGATCGTTTCGGACAATTTAATTCCTAAATTAATGGCAGGACTAACAACTCCTGAGTAATCTGCTGGGTACAGCAGTTAGGGTATACCACATAGGCACAATCAAACCTGCACAGATGCACACAGTGTGTCACTCCTTGCAGCGCTGTTCCAAGGTGCAGAAGCACACAAAAAAGCACTAAGGAAATTTAAAACACAAAAGGATACACACCATGACTTCAACTTTGACAGCTTCCCCCTTCCAAGTGCGTTATTCCCAGGACATTACAGTCCCTGTGCGCTACTCATTACGATGGCACACAAAGTGTTCTGGCCATTTTTTATTCCTCGGGTATTTTCCAGCTGGACTAACAGACAGACTGATCTGATGAGTTACCTGCTCCCAGTTGTTAGCAGCCGAGCAGAAAGCAACAGGAGACAAGCAACACATTATCCTATTGCCACTATTGATCCATCAGCGATCCTGAGAGCATGAAAGGGAGAAGCAGCTCTGGAGACATTAAGTTCTATGTCCAGGACAGCAAATACTGAAAAGCAATGGCAGCTCGTGCCCGTGCTCTGCCTGGTACCCCCTGCTCTGGCTCCGAGAGTCCTGACAAACTTCTTCCTAAATCCACAGCACAAAGTGTTGCACTTGCTTTTTACAGTGTCATCACTGAAACACAGATTCGCAGGCTCAGATGCTTTGACCTTGTCTCCTTTTACACTTCTACATTCAGATTTAGAATTAATCATCTAATTCCAGGTAACTGCTTTTTAAATTCGGCCGAATGGGACATGAATCCTGCTGAATGAGAAATGCAGGTCTCTATAGTGAAATAGATTAAGCACTGCTACACTCCCCATTTTGTTTCAAGACTTCAGTTGCAATTGCCTGCTCTAATTTGAGATGGGAAGTCTCGCTATAGGGTAATTAAGCACGCAAGGAGCTCAGGAGAGCTGCCTGCCAGCACCTGGCAGTGGGATTCCCCCTTCCAGAGGCACCTGCACTAAATGGTAATTCCTTCCCTCCATTTCCCACTTCACTCCCTGATGCTTCTCCCAGCAGCTCGGAGGAACAGATGGAGCAATCGCCCTCCTCCCCTCCACAGAGCGGACCCCTGCTGCTACCCAGCGCCTTATGCAGTTGTAATACACATAATTAGGCAAATCAATGGACAATGCAGCATATTAGAGGAGGAGGAGTTACATCAAGGCAAAACACGAATCCCAATTTATTTACCGCAGGAAATGGGATATTTCTGCATAATTGCCAAAAATTGCGGACAGGAGATGAAAAGTAATTACAGCCCTGGCAGGGAGGGTGCCACAGGCGGGTCACTACCTGGGCTATTTGGAGTGCAGCTAAGGGGAGTTTGTTCTCATCTTGATACGCAGTTGATTTATGCCTTAAACATCTCATTACCATTTACGAGTTACACTCACAAATCTCTCACACATCCACAATTAGAGAGAATGATGTTTACTGCCATTCACCCTGCCACTGACTCCAGACCGAAAAGCACAACTGAAGGTGGCAAAACCCTCATTGGAAGCAGCAGCGCTCCCTGCCCTTCGTGGGAAGCCACAGCTTGCATGCCAGAGGCCAGGCACACACAGCTGCTGTCTCCTGACAAAACCAGCCGCTGAACTTTCTCCCCCTGTTGCTCCCCCGGCACAGCTTTGTGTAAGGTCAAGGCTGGCTCCATGCTCCCTGCCCAGCAGCTTCTCGCGTCTCCTCCTTCACCCCACGCAGCTCCCACCTCAAGAAAGGCAGGAGATGGTGAGGTCTCACCACATCCCAGTGGCAGAACAGAGGTGTGACAAGTAAAAATATATCAACGTAAAGAGCTGGCGTGCTGTGGGCAAGTGTCCCACAAACAGACAAGGGGAGTGATGGTCAGAGATGGGACCTCCAAGCACACAAAAGCAGCGTTGTGCCTGGAGAAGAGTGGAGCAAGCCAAATCACCAATGAGAATGAGAGAGGCTATTAAATTTCTGGGCTCTTCAAAGAAGGTGATCTGCCTGCCAAGAGGAAACCCCAGGGATCTGTTTCCAGTGTTAGAAACAGTCTCACCCACCCACAGTGGGTTTTATCCTCATTTATTGACTCGAAGCAAGGCTATGCCCAGGGATGACCCAAGAACAGGACCTTTCCAGAAGACAACCACCAAAGTGGTGATGAGGCCTCACAGATTCTCCCGGGCAGAGGTCCGTTTTACAGAGTTATCGATACACAGTGGAACAGAGAGCCAAGCCTTCAGATGCATCCTTTTGTTATTTTTTTTAAGAGGTTTCTGGCATTTAATTTTGGCCAGGTTTGTCCAATTTTCAGGGATTTAGAGAAGCAGTGACTCCAGCTGCTGCGAGTGAGAACCACACCTCCCAAGGCACCGATGGCCTTGAGTCAGACACTTGGATACTGATATACAGAAAGATATTTAAGAATACATCAGAAATTGTAGATTTTAGTCTCTTGCCCTTGCTCAGCACAAGTCAGTAGCAGAGAAAGAAGTCTCCACTATCAGGGTTGAGCTTTATTCCTTTCACTGTATTTCTGTGTTCCCTTTCCTGAGTCAGGCCCAGTACCTCTGTGAAACCAGGGAAAAAGATTTGCAAAGTCACTCTGCACATCAAGAGAGTGACTGGCCACTGAGCTCCTGGGGTTACTGGTTAGCGAGGTTACAACCTTGCCAGGTTATAAACCTGAAACTCTCTGATCCTTTTCCGTGCTCATCACCAACCAGTGCTACCCGACTAAAGGAAGCTTCTCCCACAGAAGTGACCGGCAGCTGGGTCAGAGCTCTCCTTCTTCATGGAGCTCTGTCAACATCTTAGTCCTCACCTAAGGGACACAGCTTTTGTTCTTGCCCTCGAGCATCCTCCCAAGTGCCACCAACTGTGCTCAACTGTATTGCAGCTTTTGAATATAAGAAAACGTTTAAAGAAATGCAAACCAACGTGACCAAAGGCATTTCACATATGAGCTAAGTCAGGTCTTCAAATGCAGCATTTGTGGAGACAGTACTGTCACTTCTCCAAAACCTAAGAATATAAAAATAGTATGATTTACGGGTACCACAATACTACCAACCCAAGTTTATTGTGTCAGTGCAAAATCATGCCTTACGCATGCCCGCATAACCACAGGCTGCAGCCCACTTACCACTAAAAAGGAGAGAAACAGATCCATGACAGGCTCAGAAAACACTTTAAAACTAGGGACTTGGTAAGACAACTGACACCCATGCCATTTGTCTATATGCTGTAAAGGTGTAAATATCATCTGCTGCTGAAATACTTAAGTCTGCAAGTTGAGAGACATTTCCCTGGGTGCTGCACCCTGCAGAGCCCCCTGGGGTCGGGGCACCGCGTTTGCTCCCCAGGTAAACGCCCAAGCAGCACCACAGCAATTCCACATTCATTTTGTTCTCCCAGTTTATCTTCTCCCAGCTTTGGAGTGCATTCTTCCTTATCTCGGAGACAAATGGCCTCCACGGAGAGCTCTAAACAGCAGAGCTATTTATCTGTTTGACATGTGTTTCCCTGTTTGTTTTCTCCAGCCTTGAGACAGTCGGCCCAGGCTTTGACAATATTCAGCTGTGTCAGTGGCGGAGGGTTGCCTGGCCCCTTCGCTCCAGTGCCGTGAATCAATTTCTTTGCCATATTTATCACTTACTGGAGTAAACCAAGTCTAATCGATGCTTTCTTCTTTTGATATAGAGCAAAGCCTTTATGAAATTTTCAGAAAGCTGGCTGGAATTAAAAGCCATGGGAGAAAATAGTATTTAGCCAATTCAGCGCTAATTTTTGCTTTGGGGAAAGAAGTGAAAAGGTGGTAACATCCTGTGGGTCACACTGTCCCCATCAAAAAAAGGGGGGGGAAACAAAAGTTTTGTTGAGCTACTTCTGATTGTTTCCAATATTTCACTTGTTGCTTTTAACACCTTATTCTTAAGGCACTACACGAACAAGTGTCTCCCTGCCTAATCTAAGAGCATCTCCATTCTTCCAGAGCCAGCTCCTGGACGCAAAGAACTCCCTCCCCCCACACAAACACCCCATGTTGCCCCCTCAGTCCTGCCAAGCAGCGGAGCCCAGCCTTGCGAGCACCGGATTTGCCTTCATTCTCACTCACCAGGGCTCTGTCACTCTCAGGCAGCTCAAGACAGCAGGGCTGGCACATATGCCACCGAGCGCACGACCAGGGAGGGCCCGCAGATCCCTCTCCTGCTCTCCTTGGCAGGAACAGCACTGCAGGCAGCAGCGAGGAGGGAGAACAGAGTCCCCTGGGGCCACAGGCATGGATCCAGGCTGCTGCTGGGCACTTACCCAGGGAGAGCCGCTTTCTGCAAGGACAGCTCACAAACATCTCTGTGAAGATGCAGGGCTGAGAACCAGACCTTGCCTTCGCTTGGGTCTGGGTAAGAACGGAGGTCGGTGTTGTCCCCACAACAGTCTGCTCCAGTGGAGGAGCATCAGGACGTTAACTGGAGCCATCTTCTCACGGCCACCTTAGCTGGCTTCAGGGGAGCTCTGCACCACTGCCACAACACAATGCTGGGGCAAAATGCTCTACTTAGCCTAAATCTCTAATATAAAGTTAACTGATTAATAACACGACATTATACAAATTGTATTTCCAACTCCATTTAATCTCTCCCCCAGAGCACTCTGTACACCTTAGATAACCCACTTTCCCTCCTCCAGTAAAATCCCACAGCTCTTCCCCTCTCAAGCTCAGCTCACATTCAGTAGGAATTTTGTCCAGACACTGCAATTCTGTTCCCTTTGGACTGATTATGATGATGTGCAACAAATGCCTTAAAACAAAGTATTGGCTCTGCTACAAATAAGCTTGGGTGGATGGGGTGGGGAGGAACACTAGAAACATGGAGAATTTTAAAACCAGCAGAGCACAGCACACGTGTGTGGAGTTCCTCCTGTATCAATCCATTTCCAGCCTGGAAAACCTGCATAATTCCTATAGATTAATCCAAATAGATCCTCTACATAAATTTGACTCTTTATTGGAGTTCACTCACTTCTTTCAGATTAGGGGATTGAGGGGCCGGCTTTTTTTTGTGTTTCCCAAGTGTTTGTGGTTCATGGATTCAGCAAGCCCCAGTTTTGGCTAAACAAGGTTACAGAGCTTCACTTTTCTTTTAAGAACGTTTTTGCATGTTATTTTTAGAGAAGCAAGGCTTCTCTTTCGTACAGACGTTGCTCATCCTGAGCACTGTGGGTGTGATGGATAATGCACTCACATGTGAAATTCTTATCACCCAATATGGAAAAACTTCAAAAAACTTCCCACCACTACAAAGGTCACATAAAATTGCTATCAATCACTATATATATCAACATTCATTATCAGCTCCACAACCACTCAACAGAGTTTTGCAAAAAGGCAATGGTGAACATCAACACTGGACAAGAAGGGGAAGAAACCTGGGAACAGGTCTCAGGGTACAGCACAGCGCACCGCGCTCCCCAGGTGCAGATGTGCAGAGGAAGAGCAGGGCAGAAGCAGAAGGACAGACAGCGTGGCGCAGACCTGCACGAAGTGAACCGGCACCAGTATGTTTTCAAAGACAGAAACAGAGCTCAACTATGCAGGGTCTCTAAGGTGAGGACATCAATGACATCTAAGTTATCTGGGAGTTAACATCTGTGTGCATGCCATGTTCTCATCTGGCATTTACCATGGCATCACTTTCTATGGATACTATAGATATTTCCACACAAACTGGATTCAACAGATATGATGGAAAAGGCTCACAAAAGGCATAAATAAATTATGCTTTTAGGTATGTGGAAGAAAGAACAAAAAGATTAACCAAAGATTTTATCCTCACTCCAGAAGAGGCAGCCAGACCCTGAAAGTAAGCAGGTCTCTTGGAAAAAGAGGAACATTGTCCTCAACAGGCTGCCCAAAAATGGGAGAAGGGAGGGGAAAAAAAAAAAAAAAAAAAAAAAAGGACAGACAGCTGAAGACATAGGACATTACAAATACCTATCAAATTTTCACAATGTGTATGTTCTAACTCACACTAATTTAGCTTTCTCCAGCCCATGTTCAGCTGAAGGAAGTTTCAGAGTTCATACCTGTAATTTGGAGAGAGTGGGAGGAGGGTTACTTTTTTTTTTTTAAAGTGCATTTTTTCCCCTCTCTCAGACATATGCTGCATAATTGCAGCTACAGTGTAGATTTTATTGCCAGCATTTAGAAGAGTAAGTGCTCACTGACATGCAAGATGGGAAAGGTTCCTCCCCTGGGGAACCGAACACAGAGACTGATTAAGCGACCGGTAGGTATTTAAGAACATAAAAAATATTGGCAGATCAGGGTTGCAGCTCTTACTGAAGAGGAGTCAGCACAGGAACAGAGCTAGCCTGCTGATTTCCAGCAGGGTGTAGCATTGGTGAAGAATAAGTCTTTAAGCTTAGGATTTTTGTACACTTTTTAATAGTAGAAAGGTGGAAAAGTAATCATGGCTTGCTCCTCCAGAGGCATGAATCAAGCACTCCTGTTTTGCCAGCCTGCTGAACCAAACCTGGTGGTCCATATCCCCAATTCCTTTTGCAGAGACTGAATAGCAGCATTTAATTTGCAGTAGCCACCTGATTTCAAGAACCTACCTACAATTAACAGAAATTAGCACAAAATATATTGACTGCTTGGATTATTTTAGTGTTATAAAAACAAAAAGGAGCAAATGAGTTGGCCAAAGCAATGTGACGACTAATAACAAAGCCAGGTCCAGACAGCGCAGGTTTGCTTTCAGTCCTATACTCAAGACCACCGTACCATGTTGTTTCTTCATTTTGGTTAACATTACTGTGGTCATATTAAGAGCATAACAAAATAAGAAATAATAAGGATTTCTGTCTTTTAAAGAGCAACAGCAGTGTCCACATGTGAAAACATTTCAAAAACAGCACAACAGAATAAATACATGGCAAAGCTGTTGAAATAACTTACATAAGAACTGCAGAAAGCTATAAACCTTCTATCTTGCAGAAATATAAGCTATAACCCTTCTATCTTGAACTGATGATAAAGAAATTTCCTTTATTTTGTACAAAAAATAGAAAATATTTCTGTATTTTAAAATAATTTGTCAGCACTATTTAGACTTTTAAAATTATAACCATTATTTTTGAAATGGTTAGCTATAAAGCATTTTAAAATTTAAGAAAAATGCAGCAAATTCTCATAAACAAGTTTATACAAACATAATGATGCTATTTTTCAAGTAAATCCTGACAGCTAGAGATAACTAGAATGATGCTACAACTCATTTCAGTTGTATTGGATTAGCACATCATTCTACTACCAAGTAAGCTTAACGAAAAATGTTTCTAGAAGTTTACTGAAATTATATATTCCCACATGTACAGATCAAATCCGAGACACTGCTGAATCAGAGAAGAAAAATAAAAATCTAACTATGATGGTATCTATCATACAGTCCTATCAATTCTTTTCAAAGCAGTCTTGTCCTCCAAACTGTCAACACAACAAAGAAGAAAAATATCAACTTCTTCCTGCAGCTCAGGATAGCCTTGGGAACAGCTCATTATAGCAGTGAGCTGCGTTGCTAGTGGGTCATGCCATGTTCTAACACAGTCCTTTAGTCTTCATCTTCATTTGTGCTGCAAAATAAAAGCAATGGGTTTGCCTTTGAAGACACCTCCAAGAAATTTCCCTTCCCAGTAGTATCTTTTGAAAATCCATCGGGTTCAGATACACGGTTTTCTTCTTGTTCCTGCAAAATGCAGCTTGCAGCAGCCAATCCTTCAGGCTGTTCTGAAAGTCTAATTGCAGTGTGCATTTGCTTTTCTAATTCTTCTATCAATTTTCCAGGAACAGATGTAGATTGCAAAGAAACCTTTGGTTTTTCATCACTAACCTCAAACGTCGAAGTGTTTGTGCCCTGCCTTAATCCATTACAGTCAATAAGTGGAGCTGTCCTCTCCTCTTGAAGTGTGCCTTGTAAAGAATTTATTTTCCCATCTTCACTGGTTGAGGACTCCCGCTCATCTGAATCAGAGCCTTCTGTCTCAGATGATGAAGTACTGCTTGATTCTTCAGACTCACTTGTCTCCGACTCAGAGGACGGCAGCTGTTGCTTGGAAACTGTGCCAGCAGCTTTTAACATGCGCTCTTCCTCTTCTACCAGCACTGCTGCTGCTTCCAGCTCTTCCAGTTCAAATCCTATGTGGGACTTAGTGAGTGTGGTCTTCTGCAAGGATTCAGAGAGTGCAGCCAACTTTTTTGACCTTTAACACAGAACAAGATATGTTATTTAACTTTACAAACAGAACTTTCCCATTTGATAACGAGAACCCAAACCTTAAACATTTGTACTATTCGCCTGGTTTGCAAACAACTGTCTTCTTCAATAATGATCGTAAAAGTAGATGCTGCAGGAAAAAAAAATAATCAAAAGTATTCGTCATTATTATTATTTTGGGTCATTTTCCGACAAGGCTAGACAATATCCCACTGAAAGTCTTCAGTGACACTTGCAGAAAAGTTACTGCTGCTTTGATGTTTCAGCAGTGCCTGCTAAGGGGAAAAGGATTTCAGAACAAACTTTTTCAGGATTGCTGACTCTAGTGGCAAACTCTGCAGTATGTGGCTTGCTGCATTAAGTTCATATGCAGCAAAAACATTTTGGTTTACTACCCTTCCCGATATATCTGTTAAATGCAGATGAACCAATAGAGCACAGATGATCAGGTCCATCCCAGTGATACACTCTCCTTCTTTCACAGCTAGCTTTGTGCACCCCTGAGAGCAGGGGGCGTTCAATACTCTGTTTGTAGATGTGTTTTGCCTTTCGCTTGTAACTCCACTGAAATATAACTCATCAAAAATATCAGGACCTTTTAAACACTTCAATTAACATTAGATGTGTCATTACTATAGACTCTTCAATTGTTTTTTTTTTGCTCCTAAAGGAATTGTATTTAAAAGTGGGGGAAGGGAAATTCAATGCAGCTTCTTACACATTTTACGAAGAGAGCGCAACATTTAAAACGTCTCAAATAAAGCAGACGCACTATGTCAGCTTCAAGTCTTTGGTACGGCCATATCCATTTCTTCAAGAGTTTTGAAGTCAGCACGCGCTTTACCAGAAAAGTGCATCATAGATTTATAAACAGAGAGAACAAAAAGTAAAAGAGTGCCTTGAAATGGAAGGGGGGGGCGTCAAGGGCAAAACGGGTATAAAATAACAAACATACATCCTGTTTCTTGTTGTAGAGTTTTGCCTCAGACTATCAATCAACTTTTCACCGCTTCCTGCAACAGCAGGTCTACTATAAATCCTGCAGTAACTGACTGGGTTTCATTTCCTCTGCCAAACCCGCTAACCTGCAAGGCATGACACACTGACACCGGAGCAAGGAGCTGATAATGTAATACATGACTCCTGCGAGGCAAAAGTTAAAGTGCTTGTTCTCTCAGTTGAATGATTTTAAAGATCTTTATATTCTGTTTCCCAGAGGGCATAATTACTCAGTATAACACAGACGCTTCAATTTTTTTTTTTTTTTTTGCTCCTAAAGGAATTGTATTTAAAAGTGGGGGGAAGGGAAATTCAATGCAGCTTCTTACACGTTTTACACAGACACTGTAACATTTAAAAGCTGAACTTGGAATAAAACATCTTAAACTTCCTTAGGTCAACCCATAGACTAGAAAACAAAGAAATAAGTGTTTCCCAGAAGTAATTGAAGCAACAGAGAACAATTTGTATTTCTAGGATTTTTAAATCTAAAGCTAAGAATTAAATCACAGTATTATCCTAGCAGCCTCCAATATAAACATGAGTATCAATTTTTAAAAATCTGCTTACTTAACAATATTCTAATTTCTTCTTTCTGGTGATACATCTCCATTTTGGTTTTGTCAAGAATTGGAATTTTTCTTGAAAAGTTATGGAGGATTTGAAAAACTGCCAACCTAATTGGGAACAAAGAAAGCATTCTCCCTGTTTCATAGGTAAAAAGAAAGAAAAAACAGCCAAGTGATACACGGAAAGGTTCATGAAGCCTTGCAGGCAGGTGGTAAGAGAATACCTGGCTCGCAGGGAAATCTGTTCCTGAACACTGGTGAGAAGGTGGTTTATACCACAAGTCACAAGAGTTTATATCCCTTTCAGAAAGCATTTTACCTTGCCTTTGAAACAGTCTCTTTCCTTCCTTCTAACTATACGCACGTGTCACCTTCCCTGTAAGAGTTGTTAATAATATGAAGTTACAGTTCTTTTTCCTGTCCTATTGCCTGACTGTCCACAAGAATACAATGAGCTCCAAAAGCTAAATGTGCATGGTGACAGAGAACGCTATTTTGTACCCATTTTATATGTAGTTCCTTTTAATTTCATTGACAGCCACAAGCAACTAACTACAGGCACAACAATTTCCTCTAGCGATACGTCTTCAGCTCCAGCTACCTCAGTCTCACCTATCTCTTTTACTATTGCCATTATAGACAGAAAACCCATTTTGAAAGTCCTGTTTGTCCTCACATCTCTTCTAACATGTCTTTCACTTTGTTTCCCCAATCCTATAGGTATTTTTTCCCTTTTCCCTATTTCTGCTGTTCTAATTTTTCATGCATATTTTTCTGCTAGATACTCTCAGTCTTTGAAATCACTCCCTTAAAATCATAGAATGGTTTAGGTTAGAAGGGACCTTTAAAAGCCACCTAGTCCAACCCCCCTGCAATGAGTAGCGACATCTTCAACTAGATCAGGTGGCTCAGAGCCCCATCCAACCTGACCTGGAATGTTTCCAGGGATGGGGCACCTACCATCTTTCTGGGCAACCTGGGCCAGTGTTTCACCACCTTCAGCGTAAAAACTTTCTTCCTTGTATCTAGTATAAATCCACCCTCTTTTGGGTTATTAAGGAGATCTATGGCCCCATGTACTTCATGGCATTCATAAATACTTCACTATGCTACAGATTACTGAATGCCAAGCATTAAGGAAAAAAATACACATTTATATACCAATTTGACTCAACACACATTATGTTATTAAATTAGATGTGGTACTATTGACAGATAAAAGAATGGCCTCTCTAAAGAAGCAAGTGTTTTAGTCACGCAAATGTGTTTTTATCAATGAGTTCAAAGAGAATGAATGAAAAGGCTGTGCCTGACAGCTACAGAAAAACACCTGTGCTACTCGACAACCTAAGACTGTAAAAGGCATTCTTAGTCTGAAAACCTTGGGTTAATTCCTTCTGAGTGATCAAAAGACACTACAAAATACCAACAGTAACCGATTTCACAAAACAACTGTGGCTTCAAGTCTCACTTTTAGTCCTTTTTCCCCAAAAGTTTTGATAGAACTACTGATAGAGAACATTCTTTTTACCTTTACAAAGGATTACAGGAAAAAGAGCCATTGATTAAACAGCCTGCTCTTCCTTTCTAACAATAACAGCACAAACGGATACTCTGCTTGGATGAGTAAATGCCTGCAAAAGGCCAACAATTCCATCTATCCTCTTAACCTCTGCAACTGCCTTCTTTCGGCCCTCTCAGGGAGTGGTCCCAAGGAGCAGTGTGATTGCCAACACCACGCACAAGGACACGGTGCACCAACTACCAAGCAGCACGCTTTGGGAAAGGGGTCGGGGTGCGGACTTCACACAGACCTGCACAACCTTCTTTCTCTTTGCACCATCGATGCCTCAAAGATCATGTCAGACCAACCACAATAGGAATCTTCTATTTTACTATTTTTTTTAGCTCTTAGACACCTCTTAAACTGCATTTAAACAGCATTAAAAAGTCTCTTTTCAGTTACTTATATTTCTTATTAGGCTAAATGTTTCCTGCCATCTTCCACTCTGGTCATCAAGTCTCTTCCAGAAAAAAAAACTAAAACAAAACCAGGACAGAGTACAGAGCTTGACATTTGAATATGAGAAACAAACACAAACCGTCACGCTCTTGATAAATTTATACATAAAAGCAGAAAACTCCACTCCTCAACTTTCCAATCTTCCATTAAAAGAAAAAAAAAAAAAAATACTTGAACAGCAGCTTCCCCCCCCCACACCCCGTGCAAGGGACTAACAGAACCACAATTAGCTATCAGTCCATCTTGTTTAAGGCAATTATCTAATTCCAATGAGAACTGCATTTCAGGAGTGCATTTCACATCAGCCTTAGGAAAAGGTGGCAGCACTCCCTCGACAAAAAACAAGGCAAACAGTGTAAAAAAAAAATCAGAGCATTGAAATGCTTTCAATGGGAGACTGTGGGTCTCTGAGCTAACGATTTCCCTAGCTGAAAGATAAGCAACAATTCAGGAAACAAAACCGAGACATCAGAAAAGAGATATCATGTATTAGAGACTTGTAATAAACAGGTCCTGCTGTTTCCAAAGTCTTTTGAGTAGTGTTTTAGAGACTAGACAGCAAATACTTTAATTTTTCAAGTATGATTAATGGAATCGCATGATTACTTTAAGACACGCTCATTCAGTATGCACATTTGCAGTAATGATATCTTATTATTATGGTAATAGTGTTCTTACATAAACATGCATAATAGGCTTTAAAGGTGCTACACACGATAATTATTAGTTATCAAGATGTCAGTTGCTTAAGGAAAATGTTTAATTACAGGTTAAACTGATCAGATGCATGTTTTGTTTAATGTATAGCTTTGAGGAACAGATAACAACAGAGACATCTCAGGTCTTGTCCATATAGTCTGGAATTAAAATTTCAAGACAGAACTACTGTAATCCTTGTCTAGGCAGGTGGAGAGTTTCTGCACGCTCTAGAAGAAAAAAAAAAAAATATCTTGTTCCACAGGTCTCAGATTATAAGAGAGTAAAACTGGGGTGAAAAGAACAAAGAATCAAAGGACATTCAGCAAATAAAGCAAGAGGGGAAAAAAAAAAAAAAAAGATTATGGCAACAGGAAAGGGAAACCATTACAGGGTTACAGCAAAGCCCACCTGTGGCAGCATGACAAGAAGTGATGGCGATGGGGACCGACTGCAGTGCTGAGACACAAGCAGCAGCCGGGGTGGGAAGGAAGCAGGACACAACTGCTCCAGTTAAATACTAATGTTCCTATGAGCTCCGGTTTAGCTTCTGTTCCAAGGAGTAAAAAAAGGCACTAGGATTGGACGAATCAAGACAGCTGTTATCTCCAGAACATGGAGCTACTTGTGAAAGGTCTCAGAGAAGACATATTAGGGATTTGATTGTTTCCAAGGAAGATTTAACATAAGCTGGAAGGAAAGACAGAAGTCAATCTAGCCGCAGAAAGTAAAAAATAAATGCAGGACTTGGGGAATACATCCGGGCACAAAATCCTCTAATTTTTCCCAAATGTTAAAATAAAAATATGTGATTCTGTGTAATTATGCTCTTGTATAAACACTATTTTTTTTTTTTAGTATAATTTTCTTGCGAGTCCAGAGGAGGCCACGAAGATGCTCAGAGAGCTGGAGCATCTCTGCTGTGAGGACAGGCTGAGAGAGCTGGGGTTGCTCAGCCTGGAGAAGTGAAGGCTCCAGGGAGACCTTAGAGCCCCTTCCAGTCCCTAAAGGGGGCTACAGGAAAGATGGGGAGGGACTCTTGATCAGGGAAAGGAGTGATAGGACATGGGGTAATGGTTTTAAACTGAAAGAGAGGAGATTTAGATTAGATATTAGGAAGAAATTTTTCACTCTGAGGGTGGCGAGACCCTGGCCCAGAGTGAATGCCCCATCCCTGGAGGGGTTCAAGGCCAGGCTGGACGGGGCTTTGAGCAGCCTGGTCTAGTGGGAGGTGCCCCTGCCCAGGGCAGGGGACAAACAAACAACTCAAAGAGAACTTGCAAATATGAAAATCAGCATTCTACTCCTCATTCTGTGTGATGGGTGGCACTGCATACTCTATCACAGCATGGGAGTTATGTATATAAAACACTGTCCAGAGTATTTGCAACCATGGGACTAAACAATCCAACTGGCAGCACAGCCTTTCAAAGCAGGAGTCAGTAACATTTCACTACAGAATGGAAAGGGACTTTTCTTGTACAGGCACAAGCTCTAGCTTGCTTTTGTTTTTGTAAACAATAGAAACATTATTTCTACCGCCTCAGTAAGTTTGGCTTTGCATTTCACAGGTGTATACAAACATGTACTTTTCAGAAGTACATAGTGTAAACTAGGTGTAAGATGTGGCAAAACACAATTATAAGGCAACAGAATTTTCTTATTATCTACTCCTGCTCAATCACAATCAAGTCACTGTACAGTGCACAAGTGCTGTCACGGCACAATAAGCTACTCTTGCTCAAGCACAAGACAGAAGCAACAAAGCATGAGAACCTGTATAAAAAAAAAAAAAACCACAAACATTGACAACAGCTTTGGTTACCAGCCTGGTGTTTGAATGTGACCTAACTGGTCTTGGAACCAACTAAAGTCTTGTTATAGTATGTTGTTCGAATGCGGTTAGGGCCTACTCACTGTGTTACAATGGGAATCAGTCCACCATACTAGCAGTGCTCTAACTTGGCTGTAAAGGGCTGACAATCCCTACTTTAAATGTAAAACACTTTACATTAATTATCTTTAAGCCTTACAGGCAAGATAAAAAAGTCTCAAAGAAACAGTAGATACTTCAAGTGCAGACGTGCCTTTGCAGTGTCGTAGGTTCCACCAAATATGAAAATGGGCCTGTCTCATTGCCAGCAGCCATCCCCTGGTAGGCCTACAATTCCTTGAGATACATTCAAATACAAACTAGCAGCACGCTGTGCCAGTCAGCAGGGCTGAAAAATATAAAAAGGGCAGTTATTTAACTTATCTCCGCTCAACAGGAGCACTGGACACACAGGATCCATCTAATAGTAAAGCTCTTGCATTAAGCAAAAGGCTTTCTGTCTGCTGGATCACAAGGTATTCCCAACTGCCCTAATTTTATACATTTACTGCATGAGAAGCTACCAAGTTTAAGGAGAAATTGTTAGTCTATATTTAAAGCACCTTTCTCAACAAGGCCTGGCAAAACTCAGACTTGCGAGAGAAAGTTTCAGAGACACCCTCTTTCTTAGATAAAACAGATAAGATAACAAGCAAAACAACCAACCAAGAGTATAACCACTTTAAACGTGTTCTAAATTACATACCTGGCAGCACTGCTTACAATTTCCCACAATTATTCTTTTAGCCAGAGGCACTGTAAGTATTAAGACAATTCTAGAGTAAATATTATCTCAGACATCACCAGACATTATCCTAAAGTAGAGCCTCAGCAGTTCAGATATAGAGGATGTGTAAATTTAGTATCTGCAAGACATTGAAATGTCCATTAAGCTATAAGGGATAATGAAGTCTTCTGCCTTGTCACAAGGCTGGTTGAGGACTGGCTGCAATAGGACGTAACTGACATTTCTGTGTGGACTGTCACTGGTGAACAAAAGGGCATCTGCAAAACAGACAGACCCTTCAGATCATCTTATTTTACCCATACAGAGTGGTTCTTGCTGGGCTCCGTCCATCACTGTCTTACAGCCCAAGCCTTATCTGTCCAGACACAAGGGGTATGAAGAGACATTGTCCAATGTCCAGTCCCTTGATAATGCCAACATTAACTTCCCACAGGAACTCTGTCACGATCTTGATGAAAATTAATATCCCTACGGCAGTAAGTATACTGCTTAAGCTCCCTGGAAGCAGAAGGCTCAACAAGTTACAGTCAAACATGGTATCAAAAGTTAAGAAAGTAAGCTCATACAAGAATGACACAGCTGGCAAAGCATTTAACTATTCTTATATATACTTGAGAAGAAAAGAAATTGTTCCTCAATCTAAAATTCAGATGTCAGCTTCTATCTAGAACTGCTTGTGCAACCAAACTGGTGATCTTGGAGGAAAGTCTCTTAAAGCTGATAACTGAGCTCACCCTTTTAGGCCATACTGTAAGTCACTGAAGCAGCATATTCTGACACCCAGGGGTGGAGGATAAAGTGGGAGAGAGACACATAGTCTTGAATTACCCTGACATAACTTAAACTCCAGGGCTTTAGACCCACAGTAGCATGCTTCTTTCAGAAGGGCAACTAACAGAGTCAAACATCCCTCCACACTTGACAATTTCAAACAGCTGGAAAGAAAAAAAATAATACAATGATTTAATTCTTATGATAGCGAATTGAAAGACTATTTGATTTTAATAAAATATTCAAGACATAAAAGTGCCTAGGTTTGATCAACCCTGACTGGTAAAAGATAGAAGCGATAACGATGATTATGTTGAATGCAAAAGCAGACTTCACTAACGTAGAAACATCTAAAGTCAACATGCACAAAAAAGCATAAATGGTCAAACAATGAGATTAGATAACAAAAAAAATCCTCCATTTCAGGAAAAGAATCCATAAAAATTGACATTTAGCTGCAATAATAAAAACGTCATCACACTAAATGCACCATCCATTTGCTCAAAACTACTCACGGGTTACAAAAGAACACGAGCTTCAGAATCTGCCTGGAGATAAGAGACTAAGACTCAATTACACCTTTTAATGTGTGTTTTACATGAGATTCCATATTTCACCTTTTCTATTTCAGTTTCAAGGTTATTCCTAATGCATGTTCCAAGTTATACACTAGTCAATGACCACCAACCATAGTGAAATAGTTTTGAAAAAGCAAGCTCAGAATCATTGAACAAAAATACTCCAAATTAAGTTCTGGAAGAAATTTGTAGCAGAAAGTCCGTAGTCTTGGTAAATGTTAACAGACAGTGACAACCACTTTGCGTATCTGTATAGACTGTTGCATGACTATGAAAACAAACCTAACTTTACATTGCTTTTATTGCTAAGTACCTTATACATGCCTTCACCCCAATTCCACACAAGCTTGGGGAAAGCTATGCACAGATTTTATGTCATCCAGCTCTGGGAACACAACTATTCTCTACAGTGAAACATGGCTAAAGGTTTACAAATACTACCATGAAGTTTAAGGCATGAAGTGGAAAAGAAAATACAGACAGCACCCGAACCACAGGGCAACTCTTTAATGGAAACAAAAGGCCCTCATTCAGAAGAGCACAGATAATATTCTTTTATACTTGTGCCACACACAGAAAATACCACAGGTTCCTAAACAGAGAAGTCTAAAACATAATTTACATCCCTTTTCAGAACTGGCACCTCTATCCACAAAATTCCATATTGTATCTGTTAAACAGAAATATGAATATGCAACATTTACTAAATCCCTTTGCAGCCTTTATTAGCTGGTTAGCTCATCAGAACTCTACCTGGTTTATGAGATCTGAAAGAATCACAGAATAGCTAGTACAATTAACAGCCAGTGAGATAAACACAAACAGAACCATTCAGATGTTTCATGTGCTTAGTCTACTATACATTTTTATAGTAAGAGGCAGAACCAATAAATAACTCCATTAAAATCTCATTAGCTCTGATCAATGAGTACAGGAGATAATATAAGAAGAAAGCTGAATTTAATTTGTTAGTGAAGAAGAAACAGGACTGTTTTCTTCAGGATTCAGGTAAAAATTGACTTAAACTTTAACTAATATTCTACATTATCCGCAGCAAAAGACAGATGAGTGTAAAGACAACAGAAACAACACAACATTCGTCCACGTGATTTAGTACTAGCTTAACCACGGTCTTCATAGTAAAGAAACAAACCATCTCCACAACACAGCACTAAAGACTAATTTCTACACTTCCTTATGAAAAACCAACTGCTAAAATAAAATGTGCTCAGTCTATTCAAGGTATTTTACGCAACTGCAGGTATGAATTAATTCTTTCCATTTCTCAAGAGAATGGATTCTGTTTTTTAGCTGAAATAATTTAAGTTTACACAGTTATACTGTCCATGTCTATACTTACTGTTAATTATTTCCTAACAACTCTTGGAAATACCAGGCAACTTCAATCAAATTTAAGAGCAACTAGAGGTTAAAAAGGATCTTTAAATTCCTACATATTTCATGAAAATAAGCAGAGGTAGATAAAAAAATAATAACCCTCATGAGAAAGGGCCATCAGAACAGAGCTATGGTGTATTACCTCGGTAGGAGGCCACAGCACGCACCTACCAACCAGCTGACCAGCGCCAAGACCAGCTACTGCATGTGCTGCCTCTTAACTGGTGGAGGTGTCGAAGGGTGTGGTGAAAAGATTGGGGCACAAAGCATGGGTTTGTAGGAAGTTTATAGAATTTTCTTTTTCCTCCCTCCTTTTTAGACATCAGACAAAGCGGAGACTGGAAAATCGTTCAATGCACACCAAATCTTTATCTTAAATATAGGAAGACCACACTATAAAAAAGGGAGCACTGGGTTCAAAAAGAAGTCTGGAAAACAGATCTCCTCGTAAGCAAGACGCCACCACTTGAAATTGACAGGATTAGAAGAGCAGAAATCCAGAATAAAGACACTACTTTTGACAAGAGAAACCCACCACTTATCTTCAGGTGACAGAAAGCAGTCCTGCACCATAAAACAGTGGCTGATGTGGAAGAATCCAATGGGTTTAAATGGAACATAAAATACCTTAATCTTGAAAATCTGGCTTTTAAAGGGCATTACATGAATTCTGAAACTAAGAGAGTTTCAGAACTAAGAGCAACTAAGATATACTGCAATCCAACTTGCAGTCTTGTAAACATGAACTGCTACCCACGTAGCTTAAAGTATTACAGTTTGTTAACCATAAATCAAATATAAAACACAGAACCATCATTTCAATTTAAGTGACTTCTTTTAAGTTAATAAGTCTGAATATTTCAAGTGACTTTCCCTCCATATTTATTCTGAAATTCCACAGCGCTTCTTTCATAATGAATCTAAATACTGCATGAGCTGAACTTCACGTTTATAAATATTTTAAAAAAAGATGAAGCTTTCCAATATAACATCTTACTTTCATTACTTGGTCTTTTTGATAACTTGAAACCAAACATATCCTGGATTATAAAAGAAATCAAGTACAGCTTACTTATGTAGATGCTACTATGAAAATATTCATAAGAGAAAACAGACAGCATTAATATTGGACTATAAAAAGAAACTGAAAAGTATTTATATGTTTTAAGAATACTTTAACTAAGCTTAGAAGCATCTCAGTATTGCCAAAATAGCTTCAGTAAGTTGCAGACAGTACAAACATCTAACAATGGCACAGCTTCTAAAGTTATATATGATAAATACAAATAATGAAAGATGAATAGATAACTCATCACAAAACAGATGCAGAGAAAGCAACAGATTTTATAATGTGATAGTAAGTATTGGCTGCATTACAGAAATGGAATGCTGACAATTGTTCTACATTAGCCCCATGTCCCTCAAATTTCCTAATGCCATTACCTAGAATTTGGTCTTCACCGTCACCACTGGTGATCTATCAGATAGCACACCTAACACTGTAAATTATACAATTTGTATTACAATATGGGAATGAAAGGTGCTCACACAAAGCAGTGCAGAAGATGTGAATTTCAGTGTCAGGATAATGCTAATAAACTCGTGTATTACAAAAATAACAAGAACAACAATGACAACAGACAGGCTTAAAGGCACGATTAGAAACTCATTACTCCAACATGATCCTACCCCTTTACAATGGAATTTATCCACCAAGCAACAAAAGTCCTAGTGAGGTCAATCAGTGTTTTAACTCTGACGCTGCTCTGTTGCTTCTGACTGACACCCATAACACTTGAAGGCAAAACACCACCTGTAGCCTCCCCACTCACAGTCCATTCTCAGCTCACACAATCTAAACAGAAAAAGACACCAAATCTGAGCATCTTGCAAATTCCTGTCAGGAAAGCAGATTTTTGCAAGGGCCTAAACTGAACAGCCTGCTGCCATCTCCCCCCAACACCCTGCTGTGTTTGTAGAGCACCTCGTATCAGATGCTCTAGAGCATGATCATGCCTCTTATGAATAATACTAATGAATTATAATAATACCACCACACCCCACTGAATTGGCTGCAGATCTGGCTTCCTGACCATGACAGGGAAACTTGCAGGCCACACATGCAGCACCACGTAGCTGGCTCACATTGCCCAGTTCTTGCAGGAGTCATCCCCAGGGAATAGTGGGGAGTGGGCATTAGGCCACAGACTAAATTATCATCTCATTCAACATTTTTTCTCTCTCTCATTCTACCTCTGTTCTGTCTGGAGATTTACGGGGCAATCACTGCAAGGGGTGGGGGGCAGGTGGAGGAGACCGTGCTAGCTGCTGTCAAGGTTGGAAACAAAACAGGAAGACGTTACCAGCCCGCAGATCATCTTCCCACTTTGATCACAGCTGCACACTCCACCTGCTTAGAAAGGCAAAACTATACAAGCTCATCCTTCCCTTCCTCAAACCAGAAGGAGAGTCAGCTGAGATGTGCCGACTGAAAAGACATGACACAGATCACTGACCCTTCTGTAGGCAGATAGGAACTGCCTCCCAACAACTTTGGAAAATCAAAGCAGTAGCCTGAGGGGGAAAAAAATGGCTTTCTTCTTTGCTTTCTCTACCCACAGCAAGGTGCATTCAGACACAGCCTGAAGGAATATGAGCTTCAGAAAAGTGATGGAATAAATAGAAAAAAAAACCACAGAGTAAAGGAGAGGAAAAACATCAAAGGAAACTGCAGCTAGCAGCTGGGAGGAGAGATTAAATCCCTTGTTAAAAATCCATGTTTTACAGGGCTTGCTAAAACATATATAAAGGGGAATTTCTGGTATTATATCCACCTGTCTATCAACTTTTTCAGCCTTCAGGGCAAACAGTGTTTTGCTTTAAGCCTCTTAAGTCTGTAAATAACAATACACAAGTAATGTAATATACCAAGTGCTCTATGTGCACCTACTGCTTTACAGACAATTGAAGTGACAGCTCAGGCCTGAAATAAGATGCAACACTTAATGAGAGGCATGGCAGCTCAAGATGACAGTAAACAAAAAGAAACTGTATTAAAAACATGCATCAAAACAGTGAAAGAGGAGACATAAATAATATCCTAGCAATTTATTAGTTACTATTTTTAAATCAAAGAACTGTGATCTAAGGATTAAGAGCAGATGACTCGGGATGAAAATAAATAAATCTGTGTTCTCTACCAAATTCAGGCACCAACAGTCACCATACCCTTTGATAAATTGGTAAACCCTTATCTAAGTTCTAAGGAAAATGATAGCATTTCTTCTTATAAGACTAGAAAAGGCTGTTTTAAGTAGCATAATAAATTGCACAGAATCTCAGATACTTTCTGCACCAGACCCATAGCTAGTGTTTGAACCACAAGGTATTTTTTTGAGCTATGCTATCTTGATGGAAACAAATAAGACAGTACAGAATTACCTAACAACCTAGGGAGAATGAGCCAACTCATAATTACTCTTCACTAGGAAAATGTGAAAACTTATTGCTGTCTGAATTTTTCCTGTTTCCTGTTCAACTAGATGGATTTTATTTGTAATTCTTTTTTGTTATACTGCACAATGGCTAAAAAATGAAATCTCTGTCCCATCACACTTGCAGACAAGTCCAAATCAACCTTTAACATTTTTAACAATAAACTACTGAGTTTATTCAGTTTCAGGTCATTCAGACATGTACATTCATGGAACCTTCCCCCCCCCCCAATTATCTCAATTTTTCAACACCTTTTTGAACAGACACTAGAATTAGTCTGTGTTTTAGCACAGTCTCACAAATGATGCATTCTAAGGTCATGCCACTTCCTCCTCCTAAACAATACTACTCTGCTTCCTGAGCTGAACATTGCACTCAGCCTCTTACCTCCTCAGAGATAAATAGGTGCTCAGGTTCAAACTGTTCTCAAGCATCACCCAACCTACTTTTCTGGAACTGCCACCCTCAACTGTCATATTCTCCAATCCATAACTATGATCTACAATCTTTTATTGTGAATATGCCATCTTATACTTGATTGTCTTAAAATGCATGTTTTCCAGATAAGCACATATTGCCAACATGGGTCAGTCTGTGCTATTCATTTTCTACCTTCAAATAAATAACATTTAATGTCAGATAAAAATTTTTTATCTAAAAGACATATACTGTATTTTCTTACAGATTATTAAAGATACTGCACAATACTCAGACAAAAACTCTGAAAACAACAATCTTAACTTTATAAAGCAACAAAAACCTACCTGTCTTTTCAGTGTTTTTGTGGGGTTTTTTTTCCATTTTCCAGCATTTCCTAGAACACTGACATATTAGTAACTCATACAGTTGGTGGTATGTAAACTGAAATATGCATATAATGAACCTCAAAGAGCCTGCAAAGAAACCATTTGAAGTGGCCATTCCCATTATTGGTAAAAACTTGAAAACCAGCTGGGACACCTGAAAGTTAATACACTGCTACCAGCCACCGAAGTAGTGAATGAAAAGCAAACCTAATGCATCGTGATTACTCAAAGCAGTAAGCAAATGTAGTGCTGCATGCTGAACTAGCTGCCAGCAGTTGTAATGCCAGCTTGTAAAGCCTGCTAAGAAGGAATTACAATAATTGGGGATTGTAGTCATCAGCTACTATAGCAAGTCATCACAGGACAATAAGGGTGAAGCCTGTGTAACCAGATAAAACACAGCTTGCTTACCACGTTCATGGAAAAGGCATGATCACAAGCAGCACCAAGATTTTTCAGTTTATCCCTTGTATCTGTATGGCTCTTACTAAGCTGAAACACCAAAGGAAATAATAGCCTTCGAATTAAAAATCTCCCAAATCCAACAAGTTGCTTTGTTTTGCAGGGGGTGGAGGGCAGGGAATTAAGTGGCTTCAGTGCACCCACAATGACAATACCATTAAAGAAGTATAGTGAAAAATATAATCCTCTAACTACAAAATAGATCAAAATAAGAGATTTTGTGATGGTGGCAATGGGATTGTTACACTATCTGATAAATAACATAACTGGCTACATCAGAACATACACTAAAAGCATATGCTAATGGCAAGGCTGCTTTCAAAGCAGCAACGTGAAAGCAATTTGGCTTTTCTCTGCACAACCTACTTTGAATATTGGAGTTTTTTTTAATCGAACCTGAAATTACCGCAGCCTTCACTAAACTACAGTTAACAGGGGCAGCAATGAAGGTAAAGTAAAATCTAAACTACAGACAAAGCAGGGTACAGTTAACCATGCAACTGTAATGCACATAAAATACAATACTATGAGTTGTGTTCTTCCTAAGGTCTTAACTGCATGAAGTGCTTTAAACATGCTGTACAAATCAGTTTAATCCCACAGAGCCAAGCAGCAGGATTTTCATCTAGAATATATTACTGCTTATGCCTTTGTTCTTCTGAATCATGGCTGCTGAATCCAAGAGGTTAACAGCTGAAAATTAGCATATTCCTCTAACATTTGAGAATGCTTGAAAGCACTGATTGATTTTTCTTCTCTCAATACATTCCCTCCTCCCCTCATTACAGATCGAAAATTTAATAAACTAACATGTTAGCAGTACACCATTTGAAAACCTTTTAGGATAGTTTTGTTCCTGAATCCTCCTGTTAATATTTTCATAGTAGAGGTGCAGAGTCAACAAGAGATACTCTTTTCACCCCTCATTTAGCACTACAGTCCAGAGTTTCAGGTGTTACAGTTGGGTCATTCCTACGGAACATGGCAGTGCCACAGTGAAGAGGATTTCATGAATATAAACCCTACAAGCAGCAAAAAAAGCAAAGACCGAAAGATTTTTAAAAGCCTGTTTTTCCTCTGTTTAAGTATTTTGAGCTTTACAAAACCCTAAACTGCCAAAGAAAACAAAAATGCCAAGAAGAAACAGCTGCAAAAATGGCACAATCAAAATAGTTTCCACATACTTTGAAACACTTTTCAAAGTTTTCCAGGTCTTAGCAAATTTCCTACATTTGCAGATAGATGATCAGTTTCACAAATAGTTTTAACGTACAATTGGAATATATGTTAAAATTATGTTTACATTCATCTAAAGATCATAGTATTTGACTACAGAAGCTTAAAGATGTTATATGGTACAAAATACTTTCCCAAATCTAGAAAAAGCTTAAGGTAATTCTTTCAGGAAGGCTGTAATACATGACCCGTTCTCAAATGTTTTTAGCCCTACAAGCAAGCACAGCATAGGATATGGGTGAGCTCGTGTGCGTAACAAGATATGAGGAAAATAAGATGCTCTATAGAGGAGAGAACTTAAATTAATAACAGACCTGTACAGCTATACAAATACTCCTATGAAGTGAAGAGAAGGCTTTGAAGACTCAGTGTGGTACAGTGTGTTTAAATGGGCACAACAGCAGTCAAACTATCAGCACAACTCCGATCAAATGTATGCTTTGAAGAAATGTTAGTAGGCTGTCTTATACATGCAAACCTGGTCTTTTTTTGCCAATATAGAGAGATAGTAACTTGTAAAATAAACTTTTAAAGTCAGTTAAAGTCAAGAAAGAGGTCAGAATGAACATAAAGAAATCTTCCCTCTACCAAACTTTAACCAATGCAATGGACTGAAACCATGATGCTGAAGTGTGAGTTCCTTACTCCCTTGTGCACTTTATGATCCAATGTGACACAGGCAGTAAAAATCCTAAATCTCACGGATCTCTTTTTTTTTTTTTCACTGAAAGACTCAGGCTCCCTAATGTCTTTGCAACATCAGGCCTTAACACTTCTGGCCCACATTACACAATATTGATTAAAACAGTAATTCAGAAAACCTGGGGAAATGAAAAGGAGGGGCTGAACAATCACAGTCATTCTCATCACCTCAATGACATGCTGTGAATGTAATTAATCCTACATTTATTTAGAGAACTTCACACCTTACACATAAAGCAGCAACTCCCTGCTGGTTTCAGACTAGGTAATTATGTTGTAACAAGGACTAGTTTTCGATTATAAGGGAGATGAAAAGGGAAAGAGACCTATGAAGCTAGCTTCTCTTTTAGGGTATGCCTCACCTGCAAATCAAGAGAAATAAATATAACCTGCTGAGGAATATCTTAATTAGCTTTAATTTAGTTAGTTCCAATAAAGATAGCAGCTTCTACAGAGACCATAAATGCCACCAGGAATCCTGGTTTTTACTTTAAAGCAAAGAGTGCATGCTTGAACTGGCATGTTACACCTACAATGACCAAAATTAGCAAGATGACATTTGTCTTAGATTGCAGAGCACACATATGCGACTACAGAGCAGGCATACATTAAAGCAGCCTATATACCAGTATAACAAATCAAGTTGCAGACACAGTTCCACAGGACACACTGAGGCAATTTAACAACTCATCCCTCTTAACGTACAGATCTCTTTAACTGTGGGAGTTGAAGCTACTACGACAGACAACACAAAGAATGAATTTACAATTTTTTGCAATAGAACAGATAAAGGGTGAGATGGTAAGTTAAAAAGTAGAAAAATAGTAACGATGAAAAATATAATACAAATTACATGGGATGAAACATCTTATTCTCCTGCACTCCTCATAACCCATAAAACTTTGAGAGGTATACAACTATACAACTGTGCCGAAGTGAGTGTACTAACCCCTAGAAAACTGCCACGAACACCAACAGCTTCACCTCCAATTCAGGAACACAGAAAATACGCATTTACTGACACTAAAGCAATACATGTTTAAAACTAAACATGTATTTAAATGTTAGGTAAAAGTATTTTAAATTGGCATGGGCTCAGCTGTTCACTTACATAGGAAAGCAGAACAGTATGCACTTCACGGCCTGCCCAGGCAAGGACTCTCAGAAGCCGTTCAGCCTTACACATAGCCACTCAGGGCCAGCAGGCATCTTGCTGCCGAGCCACCAGAAGGCACATATGTACAACAGTGGACAACAAAAAGAGATGTGAATAGACACTGGCACAAAGGAGAATACAAAACACTGGAGAAAGACTTGGGCTACACAAAGGAACCTCAGCACAGCAAGACTCAGTGGGTAAACTACTCTGACTTCTATAAAGACACAACTCCCATGGGGTCACAGACACATAACTCCCCTCCGGCAGAAGGGAAAAAGCTCTCCTACAACAAACCCACACCTTGATTCCCCTGCTCCGAGCAGCCCATACTGCAGCTATCAAATAACCAGTGGTTCCCCCAAAGCGCCTTCTCCACTCTCTCATCTCCTTCTGCTCAGAGTAAGGTGTGAAAGATGGAGAAAAGCTCAGACTTATAATACAAATTCAGTTTTAACTTCACCTTGGAGAGGTTGCCATATGTATCATAGTGGTTTGTAAAGGCTCTGACCTAAAGAAAAAAAAAACAACATGCAAACTAGACAAATTAAATTTAATTTTATTATGGAAATGAAAGTAATACCAGAAGTGACAGCAGGGTGGATGATAAGCTCACTTAGCAAGGGGATCAAATGAAGTGATGACATGTCATTATGACCTCAGGGGTTAAAGACGCAATTTTCCATCTGGCTGCATCTGGCTTTTCAAAATAAATGTTGACACCACCTGCCGAGATTTACTACAAGCTGCCTCCATAGGTCTTTGTTTAGCTTTTGGTACCAAGGTTAACATTTACTTTTCTCCCATTTCTGGCAAGTTTGACTGAGTAACATGCTCCTTTTCTTCAAAACCCAATGAACAGTTAAAAGGACTTTACATTCCACTTAATACAATAGATCAAATTAGTAATAGTAACTTCATAAGCAGCTCAAAGAGAAACCTAGAAAGCAGGCAAAACTAGCTTTAAGATTGCAAACAGGAAGACAAAATTTTAGCTGCGCTTGCTAACATCCTGAATCGTCTAAGACTTCTAGGAATCTACTTCTCTCTTAGTAACAGGTACCTGAATTAAATTATTTTTCTGAGGAAAAAAAAGAAATCCTTAGAATTAAAGAAGTAGCTTGTACTCACCATACCCAATTGACTATTAGCCACCTGCATGTGTATTATTCAGCAGCTTAATCATTTCCAATTCCAGATACATTGTGTTTAAAATAAATCATCTTTAGCCAGCCCAGTGACACATTCACTTACTCATCTAATTTAGCCACAGCCAAACTATGATCTCAAACCAAATTTGTAATCAGCTATTGACACACTGTTGGCTATAGGTTTTTGTTTCTCCATTGAATATTTACCAGCTACCAGTGGTGTTCCTCTCCTGGCGGCTTAATCTGGAATAGGACCGTAAGCTTACTACAACTTGATATATCTATTACATTTCTGCTTGTGACAAACTTTTTTTTTTTAAAACACCTACAGCTCCCAGACTTTTCTCTGCCAGTACAGGTGAGCTAAACATATTTGTTTCCTGCTGTTTTTAAAGTGCCCAGATTCTTCACTAAAAAGAACTTACAATCTGTTTTAACTGTTTAAACAAAGAGGCCCCAGCCTCCACCAGGACTTGGTTACATACCAGGGAAAGAGGAGAAGAAAAGAAAAAACCCTCCACAGATTTTGAGAGCACCCTGGGACTACAGCTATGAAAAGACAGGAGAAAACAAAGAAAGTTAATGAAGCTTGCATGGAGCAAAGAACAGCTAAGAAACAAAACAGAGAATGTACCCAGACTGATGAGACATGCAAATAACTTCACTGAGAGACCGCAACAAAAACACCTGTAAATACCTTCCCCTCCCAAAGCGTTTTCACCACAAAGGCAAGTATCTTCTTCCCCTGGAATGGAAGATGTACCGCCCTGCTCTCCAGATGCCTCACTGGCCTTGGGGAGCTGGGAACCCTCATCCTTGACAGACAAGTGGCCACCCATTTCTGTATCTGTTAAGGTATTTTCTGAATGACAAGTGAACTTTGCTGTTCCATTCGACATCGGGAAAAAACAAAGTGTTCCTGTTCACTTCGCACATGCTTAACTTCAAGCACATGCTTCACTGCTAAACGGAACAGGAATGACTTAAGCGTATGCTGAAATGCTTTCCTGATTCAGACCCTAAGAATAGGAATGGCTTCTGCAGTTCCTCTTTCTCTTGTTCTCCTAATGACAGACAACTATTGTGCCATGTCATTATGACAATAAGATAACTTAATTGCCCTCTTTCTAGAAGCTGTCAGTTCTGCTTAACTGGTACATAATGTATGCGTCTGGGAGTAAATGTGTTAATGTATCAGTCACTTATACCTACCGTACATTTTCCTCCGCTGTATTTAAAGAAAGACTTGGGTTTTATGACTGACTTGCTAGACATTATATTCATTGTTATGGGCAGCAGTGATATTACTGTCTTATGACTCATTTCTTCGTGAAAGATGCATGAAATAACTTTCTCCTTCTTCATTTACTGCACTTTTTCAACTCAATGTCAACCTGAACATGAATTTCCCCATACCTGTATTTAAGGTGTGGCCAAAAAATGCCTCCTCAAAAACGTCAGTGTAAAATGAACTGGCTGTTCCTGTAACTAATCAGGATTGATGAATCAAAGTGTTTGGAAACGCCTGTAGTTGCTTTAGAATATTTTGTGCATTGTTTTCAAATCACACAGAGAAGATTAAGAATTAACAATACCTACAACATGTAATAAGCACCTATGAACTGAGGCCTTTAATTCTCTAAGAAGTACTGGTAGGGTTACACCTAAATATACAGCCTTTGCAAGCTGGCTCAATTCTCTCATATTCCCCTTTCTGATCATGATTATTACCAAGTTCCCTCTATATTCCTTCACTGCTTCTTGTGTCTTGTACACTGACGTTATTTTTTCTCCCATGGTCTCTTGTTAAATTGTGAACTGGAATGCAAAGACTGTTTTTAACCATTGTTATATGAGTCTATATGTTGTTCTATTAACAAACATGACAATAGCATTTTTTGTGTTTATATTACTAAAGCCTTCCTTTTCAGAGAAATATTACTTGCAACTCGTACTTTTGTGGGCCTTCAGAGAAGGCTGTGAAGACATAAACAGTGAGGGAGAAAAAACAAAAGCTGTATGAAAAATAGAGTAAGTCTGACAAGAACAATATAACGCTTAGTAAGATTTGAACACACAGCTTTATGTGCTTTTAATCCATTTCTCACCATTTTCCTACCAATACTTTTGGTTTTAAACCATTAAAGCATACTGATACTTCTAACCAGTCTGGTTGCAAAGTTCCCAAGACTCTGGAAATAAGTAAAGCCACACTAACTCCACTGAAAGAACACACGTGAAACATGGAGTGTTGACATGTCTGGAAGTGGCAGAGCCACTGTTTCCTCTCAAGTGAAGTGGAAGCCACAGCAAGCTGCCAGGGAGAGTGAGCTGGCAAGCAACTACACGTCCAAGAGGACACAGCGCAGAGCAATTTTTGACACTTATTTGGGTGTTAATAATCAATTGTTACAAGTGCTACAGTCCATAAATCAACTGTTTCATACAGATGTAAATGTGCATCCATCTGACCAGAATTGGAAGTTGTCCATTCTATTGGAATTCTATTAGAATCTGTCTGTTGTCAATTCTGTTAGAATCTGTCAGATTCTAATTCAATCTGAACTAGGAGTTGTTATCTCCTACTGTTACCTAAGTGCTATATAAACCTTTTTATATGTATGAACATGTATAACGTAAGATAGCAATAGAATGAGAATTCCCCAGAAGCTCTTTTTTCCCCAAAGAAAACATTAATATATTACTGAAAATTGACATTTTTATTTAAAATGCAATTCCTCTCTCCCTTCTCCAATGATGTCACTACATAAAAAGATGCACTAAATGTCTTCACTTATGTAGTAAGAATAGCTGGATAGCCAAGGTTACTAAATGAAAAACACTGATCACATTTCCATTTACAGGAGATAGCATTTCTTTCGATTTTACTGATCCTTGTTCATAGATGAAGTATGCTAAAAACATTTCCCACATCAATAACTACTTAAGAACTTACTTGGTTTTTTGAATCCAGATGCAATAGTCTGTAATGAAGAGATCATTAAGGATGTAGGCAGGGTCATTCTCCCTAAAAATCTTGTGAATATCCAGCAGACACTTCAGAACTGCAGCTTTTCCTGGAAATAGATATTTATTTTTGTAATTCACTAGAAATCATCATAGATAATCTTTACCATCTTCTCACCTTTGAAGCTTTAATAACCATGCTATCTACAACCATCTTGTAATTTTAAGTTGATTCACAGTCTCAGAACAGCAGTAATGTGACTATGCCCATCAGTATCCACATCGACAAGGACGTGGAGCCTCTGAATTCAGTAGGAATCTCTCTGTAAGAGTAAAACCCCCAAGGCATAGTCGTGGGTGTAATTCTCTACAGCTGAAGAAGCCCCCCTCCCCCAGTTTTTCTACTTCTCTGAGCTATGCCGGCCCAAACTTCAGCACAGTCATACAGTCCACAGTATTAAAAACAAAAAGCAAGCTGAAAAGTAACTTGCAAATAACAAAAAGTTATGTCCCACCATTTATCTGAAGAAAGAGGAAACCTATTTCCCTGTATGCCTACACAAACACCTGTGATGGAAAATAACAGGGTTGGGAACACACAGCCCACAGCAGGGTCAAGCATGCAGGAGACACAGCAATTGTGTCAGCCAATGTAAGCGTCTAACATCTAACCATTGCCTTAAATTAAGCAGAACTTTTCCTGCTTCGGTTAGTTACAGAATGATTTGGCAAACTGAGCCCCAGAAAAATTCACTTCCGGCTCAAGAAGGTGCCATTTGACACACAGTTGATAAATACAGTAAAAGATTAAAATCTTGAATGTTTTCTCATTCCACAACCAGAAATCTTTCTGTAGTCAGTTTAATTTTCTTCATATACCATCATTTATGAAGAATTTATTAATGTAACCTCCAATTAGCTGGAATCTCCTCCCTTAGTTTTCTGATGGAAGTTGCTAAAGGGTTAAGTGCTGGACCACTAAAAAAAAAAAAAAGGAGAAAAAAAATATTTTCACCGTTTAATGGGGGTGGGGGGGGGAAACCTGCATTCAAATGAAAACAGCCACTACTGCAAATGGAATCTAATAACCCTCTCCCAAGAGGCTGGCTCCTCCTAGGCTATGAAACCTGAACATGGATGAAATTACATTTTACAGATCGAAAAAAAAAAAAAAAAAAAAGAAAGAGCGAAAAGATCAGAACTCCCCCTGCTGTTCAAGCACAAAATCACAACACTTGTTTGTTTTTTAAGTAATTGCATGCTGAAAAAATATCGACAGAGAATGAAAACGAAGGGATGTGGAAGATGGCAATAAAGAGAAAGAACATGGAGCGTAAAAAGCCATGGCAAACAGAACTGAAAAACTCCACTGGTTTGGAAGAGACAAATTGAAGAAAAGTCAGAAAAAGAAAACAAAATGCCAAATATAACTGACAAGCTTTTAGGTTATATCACCATCAATACTTGTCAAGCCAAGCTTGTCAAACTTAACTATTTTGACTAAAAAGAAGTGTGCTCTTTTACAAAGAACTGATATGTGGAATTAAAATTTCGCTAATTTTTTAATGTTCTAGCTGTCAAGCTGCCAGCCCGAACCATTTACATCATCCACTACTGTTACTCATCTGCCAACAATGTAAATTAGTGACTATAACACTAATTCTCAAGAAAAAGCAGTATTTCTTCACAGATTAAAGTTTTGGATTATAGTAGCTTAATGGGCCTCTAATCAGAGAGGCTGCAAATCCAGCCAGACTTTAAATAGAGAACCCTATGTACAGGCAAACACACGGAGCTCAGCAAACTACCAAACTTCTGCTTTCAGAATATGAATCTTATACACGTACCTCATAAACAAGAAGTCTTATACAACACTGTATTTAACTCCTTACCACATAAATCAAAAATAAGAGCTGAAGAGTAAACACAATTTAAGCTTTAATGTAGGATATTCCATAACACAGAGATGATTTTTGGCCTTTTTCTGTGAAATTCCACACTGTTAGGTTCTGTCTTTGGATATCTACTTCAGTAGACATCTGGTCTTAACTTGCAGGCTGTGGCTTTGTATTCAGTAGTATTATTACTTACACTGGCTTAAGTACTCATTTGCCTCCTTCTCCACAGCTTTTTGATGTGCCAGTGCAAGTATTCGTGAAACCATATAGTGAATTGGATCAGAGAACTGATGAAGCCAAAAGATGAACAGACCAGGGGATTTTTGGACAGCTATGTCAGTTCAACTCACTGAAAGATGAGGCAAAAGCAAACCTCGCTGAAAGGTCAGTCAAAGCAAACCTCAAATGTGCTAGTTCTAGAAGTCTTACTTCTTTTGTAGCCCTAGACTTGTCATTTATTAAAATTCACCGTATACTGGAGTTAAGCAAGCCATGGAATAGCAGATGAAGACATCCCAAGGATAACCAGTTTCATTTTCTTCACATAGCTTAGAGAGGCAAGCTCTTTTAAGTTCAAGGGTGAAGAAGAAAAATTGCCTATTTTAAAAAACAGCAATGAACGTTTAAGAGCAGGCACAAAAAAAACTTTGATAATAACCTCAGGAAAATATGAATGATTTATTTCTAAGTGAGTTTGTGCGTATCTTCTGTGTAAAGTTACAGCTCTGCATTATACCAATCAATAAATACATTGCCTTTTATGTACAAATTATTCTAAAAGCCAACTAGTTACAAATAAAAGCACAAATAAAAAGTTTCCAATTTCTGTAATAGAACAAAAAATATTTGATCTTCTAAGCTATTAAGATTTAAGATGTAGAACTTAAAAATATATGATTTAGGGCAGACTCTAATACCCTCTATTTTTTGGTCTGAAGATCTGTGTTAAAGGAGGATATCAACCAACTTGAAACTGGGATATATTGCAAGGTGGGATATCAAATCTAAGTACTGACCCATGGGTTTTCTGAGGTGGTTTTCTTTTCCTGCCATTACGTCCCTACATTGCTGTTGGGGAGAAGACGAGTGGCAACTTCACAGGAGAAGCAGCAGAGTAGCTGAGCAGACAAGGCAAAAATCATAAAAGTCAAAGCATATGTCTGCAGATCACTGGATTCTTCTGGAGTTCATTGCTATGAACTGGTAGACGACAGCCCACAACTTTAATTCTACAGTTTCAGAAATCCAGTTCTCTTTCAACAGATTAGTTCAAAAAAGGATACAATTTGACCCCAGCTCCGAATCTGCCATTCGATATAACAACCTACTGATTTTACACAGCATGAAATTCTACCAGCTCTCATACTGAATATTCGGAAGCAAAATAAATTAGTAGTCCAATCATTCTATTTTACATAGTTATTTTTCCTGCAGACTTCTTTATGTTTTTCCACATTTTAAAGAAGGAGGAGCACTCATCTAAAAAGACAAACTGAACTTCACTGTCTCATTAAAAAGTGAGAACAGCAGTTCTAAACAGATCCTAAATAGCTTAAAAATGCAGTACCCTGTACCTTGAAAGTGACCCACCAACACAGCACTAGTATTTTTAAAGTCAAGCTACATAACTTGAGGCATAATAATCCAGTCCCATCAGAGTTCTTTACTATTTTTAAATATTTACTGTGTTTATTATTATTACTGAAACATTGTATTATACTATGTCCCAACTTCCGTTACCAGCATCCTGAAAGAAAGCTCAAGTCAGGACAAGGTCAACTCAAAAGTTAAATACCAGTCCTCTTGCAGCTACATGAAAAGCAATAGTTTGCAGTACTATTTAATTGAATTCATTATCTGTTACTTGTCAGTCATTTTTACCTATGTTCATCACACATGTACTGCAATACATTGCCAAACCGGTAATCCATCATTTCCAGTAAACAAAGAGGGCAACAGAGTATTTAATGCTATCTATAACTACTATGCTTTGCGCATTGCATAGTTTGCTAAGTATTTTGTAAAACAGAAATTTCTCAAAAAGCATGGCTCAACTTCCATTGAAGTTGGAAGGAAGAAACATTTTCACTCAACAAACGTGCCTCAGCAGTATGAGCATTATCTACAAACCCATTTATTTTAAGAATAGACACACACTTTTTTTTCTTCACCCAGCTTCTGATTATAGACAGTAACACATCAATTTTTTTATCTTTCCCAATTCTTTGGTAGTTGGCTATTTTAAAAACTTAGCACTTTTCAGACTATGCACACGCCATAATGGTGACAACTAATTTGATACACCATCCCCAGAACTTCCAGAAGTTAACATTAATCACCATTACTTTTATCACTGCACTGCTAACTTGCTAATGCCCCTCCCAACAGAGTTATGTCCACATGAAGGAAGTAATGTATTTGCGTCTGCTTCCCAGACATCACCTGGAGCTTATCAGGGCTTATACTCAAGATAGTGTCCTCCTCTCTACTATGAGCAACTCCAGTTTCAATGAGCACACATTCTCTTTTCTTGAAGCTTGCACGTGCCTTTTCAGCATCCTGAAGGATCCAAAGCCAGCTCTGCAGAGGAGCAGGTTGCCCCATCCTGCACTGTTTCCCAGGCAACCAGCACAGCACAGACATGCAGAGAATGGAGCCAGACCTGCTGCATTTAACTTCTTCCACTGCTTCTAAACCATTCCAACCAGCAACTAAATCAAGTTGAGTTTCTTTTAAAGCTGATGGCAGTAACTTTTATGCAAATGACTGAGGTCAGAACAAACAAGGCTAGCCTATCTCCCCTGTCAGTAGAGAATGAGTTAGCACACCCAAACTATTTCCCCAGAGAAGATGGGGACTTTGCTGTTGGAGCAAGACCATGGTGGGTGACACAAAGAGACCATGACGATAAGCACTACGGGGCCACTGTGTTTCGGAAACAGAAGAGGAGGCGGCAACAGCAGCCACACGTCCAGCGTAGGAGGATGGAGCAGGAAACCTGACCCAGGTATTGTTACCTCCCCTACCAAACTACTGAAAATATTTTCTTGGATCATTGAATGTTCACTCCAATATATTTTTCCATCATAACATTAAAAGAAAAGCAAACAGCTTACCTCTCATGGACTATCCTCTTAAGAAAAGAAATCTAAAAGGCTGGAAGCACTGTGTGATTTCACTTTTGTTATCAGAATTATTTTTTTTCCACACTTATGAACAGCAGCATAAGCCAGTGGAGATAAGCGAAGAGGGACAGCATATATCTTCCCCTCAAAACTTCACTACCCAACTGTTATAATGTAAATGGTACTTTGAATCATCAATAGTTTTTGGCAGTAGTAGAGATTAGTATTGCCATTTGCGGTTTTTTCTTTTTTTTAATCCTGCAACACACAAGCACTGAAAATAAACCACCAAAGTGCTGCTTCTCAGTGATTCTTCTGTCCAAAAAACCATAAATAACCAAACACAATGCTTATTTTTGAAAGTAGTAAGTCACAATAAATAGAAAAGTTCCAAGTAACTTTAACAACCCAAGATATAAAGATGATTGTGTACAACCACACAACTGAAGCTGGAATAATCACAGGTTTGAAAACTTGTACTGTTACATGAAAGCTGTCTGGGATGAATAGGGAATATAAAAAGAATATCGCTGCTGAAAGAATAATTTGCAGTCATTAAGATGATGACAGCTCTACTCCTGAAAGAGAAACAAAACAAAGCTACAAATATGTAGTGTGTAGTCAGTTCTTCAGTTTTAAATAATTTTTTTTTAATATTATTTATTTTTCAACAGAATGGTTTTCATGGTATTCACTGCTTGGTTTTCTTTATGAACAACTACTTGGCTGTTATTTAGAACTGTCTTATTTTCCTAATAACAAGCAGAGAACTAAGATAACATACAGAGGTCAGAGATGATGCAAAACCAGTTTTGATGCTGATATAAATTCATGATTTCTGTTCTTCCCAGACTACATTGGACTTAACAGAGTCAACTTGACCATTTTGCCTTAATCCTACAAAGAACTGTAACACTGAATGTGAACCACAAAACTACCCCTTGCCCTTCAAAGCATGATTCTGCATGTTAATACTAAACTGGCACACACAATGGGACAGTTTAAAGAATAAATATGGCTAGATGTCAAATACAGTTATTCAAAACAGGACAAAAGAAAGTAATTAATGGACTGGTTCAGTTAAAAGAAATAAAAAAACAACAAAAAAAACAACGGACGTAACAACATAAGATCTAATTCTAGAAAAAGAAACTGGCAAGGAGAGCAGGAATTCAACATTAGGGAAAACTTCCTTTCTGTCAAAATCCTAACATCACTGACAAGGGTTAAATTAAAATAACAGTTCTTCTAAACAGTAAATCACACAGGGAAACTTCCCAGATTTACAACTGCAAAACCATGATGAGCAGAACTTAATCAAACAGAACAGCTGGAACAACTGAAGATGATGCTGCTTTAAAAGCTTCCCTTAGATAGAGATAAATCATGGAAGTTATCAGAAATCCTTCCAATCTTTTTTAACAGGGTAATTAAATAACACAATGAACAACATAAAACAACAGGACTGCTGCTATACTTGTAACAATAAGTGATCCTAGTTTGAAATAAAAATTTTAGACACCTTTGGAATAGGGTCTAAAAAAAATTATAGTATCTAACCTACCATAACAAAGGCTCCATTAAAACTTTCTTTTCCAACTGAAAAAATCTCTTTACAGACAAACACAGTAAGAGGAAAATAATTTAAAGACCTTTTCCCTGGAGCTTTATAAATAACAGTTGGACTATCCTGTTTTATGAAGATACAAGATCTGATCAAAGATTTTTCTAAGGGTAAGACATTTGTAACATTACTTTTGTATAAGTTTTCTGGCATGAATAACATAGCTGAATTTACACCACAACTGCCTATATTGTCTGCTGGGTAATAAGTGAGTTGCTTCAAGGGTTTTTTCCTGGTAAGGACACTAATTTTGTTCTCTTCTCTCCCCACCCCCATTTTCACAAAACCACAAGATGTCCAGAAATCTATACAGTATCTACCAAATTTGGGTGAAACTCACCAAAGGATTCAAAAGTTATTTAACAAAACAGACATACAAACAACGTGGCTATGCAGGCATCACTTCCAATCACTAAAAAACTCACCTAGTTGCAATATCATGACTGTATCATTGAAGGCACGTGTCACTAATCCAAAATGTCTGTGTAAGGGATAGCATAACACTCTTCTTCCAAAAGATACCACGACGTCATGAATGCTAGTGAAACTCTGTGTGCATCAGTGAGAAATCTGAATTAGACGGTGTGCTTTTCCATACGAAGAAATTAGGGTTTTATTTGTTTGTTTGTTCTCCTTTAAGGAAAATTCATAGCAGAATAGAAAAAAAAAAAACCCACATTTTTATATATTATGCATCTAAAAATCTGTATTTTAATAGATACGGAAATCAAGATGTTGAATAGAAACAAGACACTGAACATTTAGTTTGCATGGCAGGATAACAGAAGTTCTATACGTTTTAGTGGTTTTGAATTCAAAAAAAGAATGTAGAGAACATTAGAATAAAACATCTAACTCAAGACTTTGCCATTCTTTAGATTAAAGCAATAAATTACATCTGTCCCACATTATTATATATATTAAGGGGAAGCTATAAAAAGCCTTTTAAGAATAAAGAAAAATTAAAACCACATGATATTAACAAAACACATGTGTACATGTAAGATCTTTAAAAATGATACATGACTCTGCCTTTCATGAAAATTATAGATATTCCAGACAGGGATAAATATATCTGCCTAGGGAAAGCAGTTCATTGTCCTCCTTTATAAGTGAGGAAGACCTCTCATTTACTCAGGCCAGAGGCATTAATGAGTTATTAAAGACTTTCTTAAGAGAGTGATTTCCTTTCCAGCTTTCGCTTTTCAAGACAAAATATTCCATTTATGAATTCAAGTACAAATACCTATTTCATCTTGAACTCTCAATTAATTAAAATTAATAAAAATGCTTTGCTGACAGCCAGCACTTTTTTCGCATTATACGACTGCCTCAACCCATTTTTCATTTTAATAGATCACAGGTAAGCATTTAAATAATTTATGTTTTGTTATTTAATATTTAGAGCCTAAGGTGTGTACATGTCACACACAGCAAAATGGCAGTCAGTTCAAACAAACCATAGCTGAGGCAGTTTTGTTTACAGATTGATGAAAACACCCGCCTCTACATGGTTTGTACAACACATATAGTTATTAACAGCTTGGTGCCAGGAGACTGAATTTTCTGGGTGTGAAATATACTGTTGGCACAGGCTGCGCCAAGAACTGCTACATTATAGGATAAGCACATGCAGAGAACTCCTTCGCTATGGATATGGATCTGAGAAAAAAAAATATCAGAGAGTTAAGGCAATCACTGCATTTTAACTGCACTCCTTTGTGACTTGCTCCTGCAGATTATCCAATTGGAAACAAATTAAAACTAACAGATCTAGAAAACCAGTTGTCACAGAAGAAGTTATGACTTAATATACATTTGTCACTACTAGAAACATTTGAAGGACTGAACCCAAAAGTCACATCAAATTTCATTTTTGATCCTGCAAACTGAGACTTGGCTCAGTAATTGCAGAAACGAGGACAGGACAGTCCTTTCTAGCTTGCTGCCGTCATAAGAAATAATGGATTAAAGGCCAGGTTAAGTCCCTTGCACTTCCAGCTCTGTAACAACTTAATTACACAGGCCTGTGTGCTTTCAGTAAACAATCTGAAAGAGCAAAGAATAGAATTCAGTTTGTTTCCTCTAATCTATGTTAGTTTCAAAGGGCTAGCAGCAACTAAATAAATAGGGATGTGACAAAAACACTGAAAAGAGGGGAGTGGGTAAAGCAACACATGCCCACTAAACTCTGCAAGAAACCTGAGAGTATTCAGCGTGTGTCTGAAAGATCACACAATCAGTAAAGCCTTAATGAAATAACAGTTCTACACCTAGAGAACTGAGGTCTTTTTGCTACAAGAATATGGAATTCACCTTCTCCACAATAGGTGGAAAAAAAAATAATAATCCAACACCTTTTGATTGAATTCCAAGAGCTTTTCCTATTTGGTTTGCATTTACTTCTGGGCTTCCCAGTTCCACTCTCCAGTGTATTCTGAAGACACACAGCAGAATGGAGGAGAAGCCAGAAGCCACCTGATTTGCAGCCAAGAAAAAGAGCAAGCTAGAAGTGAAGAAAGACTCTGCAGTCAAAACCCCCAAAAGTGAACAATAAGCTGCTTTATTAAGATCTGCCATCTCCAAAAGTTATTAAAACACATATCTGAGGTAGGACTTAAAGGACACAAGAACACTAAGAAATTACATTCCCTGCTTTTTATGCCCTTTATGCCCTTTCTATTTTAACATGCTTTAGCCAATTAAATGGGAAGATATCTACAACTTCTGATCAAGGAGCTGGAAGGCCCTGTTTTCTTGCCCTAAGCATGGAGTTGCACACACATATGCGGACATATGTGAGGAATAATTACAGTTACTTCCTAAATAAAGGTCAGGACTTGCGAATCAAGCCCAGGAGCTAGGGACAGTGTGTACATGCGCAGCTTTTTCATAGTGCCTATCCTTAGCTTTTCCAGAATGGGCCAGAAGGCAGCCCAGCACCCAGGCAGATGAGAGGTCATATTCCTCCTGCCTCTTGAGGCTTCCGGTAGCTGGGAACCCAGAAGCCACAATCAATTTCTTGTAACATTTATTAAAAAGAGGATATACATTTAATTCACCTTCAATACTGAAACAGTAAGCTTTCCACAAAAGCAACATACAATACCAAAACCAAATAAAATGGCAAACACACAATGCAAAACTTCAGTTTTAACTTACCTCCAGCCAGCACAATGTTGCACTCAGTTTCCTGATGTTCCAGGCTGATTCAACCTGATTTTAAGAGGAGGCCATAAAACAAGTATTATCTAATTCAACATTCAAGACTGCTGGCAAACTGTCTAAGATAACATTCTGGCAGCAATTTAAGAACCTTTGTGAATATGAAGTAGTAATTATATTATGTGCATTGAAATGGCCACAGGACAGCATTAAAAATTATATTGCAATGCAGATGTTAAATAACTGGTTTCCGTATTGGGAATATCTAGCTCATGCACAAAGCCTTCAAAATACAACAGCGATCACAGAAAAATGATATTTTAGTGGAATTCTGTCCCTTTCACCAAGCAACAGAAACTCGAATCAACAAAGCTCAAGCTGAAATGCCTTGTTTCGCAAAAACAGCTCAAGACTTTTGGCTTTCAGAGAGGGTCCTAAAGCCAGGAGTACATGTAAAATGTCATTATTCTTAAAATGTGACAGATTCATAGTATTTGTGTGGTAGTTTGGTCTAGTGGGATGATTAGGGCAAAAAGCCAGGGAGCCTTGATCTGTAATCCTGGCTCTAGTAAAGAGCTGTGTGGCCTGAATGTCTTGGGTTTCCTATTAAAAAGGGGAAAAAAAAAAAAAAAAAAAAAGGAAAAAACCCACAGTGTGTTTTCCACATATACCATATGGTTATTGCAAAGATCAGAAGTTGTGATCCTCATATATTTGCAATTTTGTGCAACACTAACACAGAGTACAACAACCATCCTACGTCATTCTGTTGAATACGCAGGTCTGGATGTTTCTGCCTGACATTCTAAAATCCATGCCTTGCAATTCAGTCTGATTAAGACAGAATGGTTTGGATTACATGTTACAATATTTTGATTAAAAGCCTTAAGAAAACATCTCATTGGTTAATATCAGCAGAGGAGATACTAGGCACAAAGTTGTATCTGGGAAGAAAGTCCATTTCGACAAGGCAAGCTACCCACAGAACAGCATGGAATCCATTCTAAACTTCTGCTATCTTCTTAATTCTCTATATCCTGTTAAAAGCCTAGGATACAGCACACAAAATAAAGCTGGCTGCTGCTTGAGTAAGAGATGGGCAAACATCAGAATCCTGAAAATGGAAACACACCTTTCTACTTCCCTCCAGTGTCTGAATACTAGGAAAAGAAAACTCTGCATTAGGATTTCTTTTTTTTTTTTAAAATGTGTGTCAATTTTAAAAATTTTAAATGCCTCACTCTAGTTTCCAGAATGCCTCAGGAAACACAGTGCATAAGTTTTAAAACTCAGTGCATAAGCTTTAAAAAAAACCCCAAACAACCAACACCACCAAAAAACCTAAAAAAATCAGTTTTGTTAAAGGCATATAAAGGTAGCCTATATAAAACACTAAACGCATAGCTTCAGCCCTACAAACTTGATGATTTCCCATGCTTTTTCAGAATCCAAATCAGTAGTGGTGTTACTACAAACAGACTTATTATAGCACTGTCAAAAAAAACAGAAGGAAGAAGCATCAATATAAAAGAACAATTATTTTGTGAAATATGCATTTACATAAATCAAGACATCACAATACAATACAAATCAGAAACAAACAGAACTGTTTGGAGTCTCCTGCAACTCCACTTCTCTCCTACAGCTAAAATGCTGCTCCAGAGGAATGGAAATATTTAGAAGTCACATTAATCCCCACACGCACCCCAAAAGTTCAATCTAGAGCTATAGTCTTCCATTTTAACTTACTCAATTATATATTTTTAATGCTTGGAAGTAAGTTCACTTTAAATGGCGAGTTTCCTAAATGACAGTATAGGGTCCAGCACTAGGTTCCTAAAACATACGAAATTTTTCTATTTTTATTTTTTTTTAAACTTACATTCTTGTCTCCTTCATTGACACAGATTTCATAGCAGTATGCCAGAAGGATATCAATTAAACCAAGATATACATGATGACGGCTTCTTTTATCCAGAAGATAAGATTTATTTGTGAGCTTTCTCAGCTGCTCTTTCTCTTCCTCAGAGAAGACAACTATAAAAAGTAAAAAGATAATTGATTATGAATTTAAAAGGTGGCACATTCATTTTAATAGGTGGTAATACTACTTCCAATGGTCTCTTTAAAAAGTGTATAACTAATCACTAGTCACTCATCACTCAAGAAAAAGACTAAATCATTCTTACTTTCATTTTAACTTTCACTACATTCTGAAATATTCCTTTCAAAGTCAAGTTCCGGCCCTGCAATGTATTTACTGTATGTACACACTGGCAAGTTTGAATCCCTCTGAAAATGCCAAGGTTGCATGGGTATCTTATACAGAGATAAATGCACAATCAGGATCAGAGTAAAGTGAAGTTTATTAAGTCCACATTGTACAGAATAAAAATACAAATGCAGGATAAAAAAACAAATGTATTTTCTTATTGTAGAAAAGGGTAAGAACTAAAGAAACAGGAAAGGAAAAAAAAGCAAAGGTACATTTTGTATTTCCAAGCCTCATCAATTTTGACTCGCGACGTAGGCATGATTTAGGAGCTTGTTTTATGCTGTCTGATAACATCCTTCCAGTGTGTGAGGAAGATCAAAGAAAGATCAAAATCCTGTCCCCACTGATGAAAGCTGCATTTCCTTCCAAAGAGTTACAGTATCCACCATTTAGGACCATCATATTTTGCTTATCTTCAGCGTACCTCATTTAGCTAAGAATGTCTATACTGAGCCAACCAAAACAATCTCCTCGCCCAGTACCATCTCTTTGGGATGCATAAGGAAGATGACAACAACAACATAGCAGGCATGCTTCAATAATGCATCGAAGCATTTCTCTAGGAAACAGCGGTATAGATGTGGATAGCTAAGATTGAATATTGAACGGTAACCCTTATCGAGAGTACTTAAAACACTTCAGAAACGATGGCAGTTTGCCTTGAAATAACAGTAGAGATTAAGTAGATAGCTGACTAGAAGCTGTCTCTGTACAAACTCAAAAGTAAATCAAGAGGCCATTTAGTACAATTACAACAGCCAGAAGCCAGAGCTAAGCGATTTTCATCCAGGCTGCGCAGAGCGCAGGCCTTCCACATCAACAGGCTCTGATTTACTGAATAGGACAGATGTAGTGAGCATGTTTTGGTCACACCACAGAAGAAAGTTACAGGCACAAGGTGACTTGACAAGAGAAAGCAGTGTTACTAGCTCGACAGCTGATGCTTTATTGCATTAAGGAAGTCCCACGCAGTGATTTGTTCAAGCACCAGTAACACTGGAACCAGCATAGACTTGTTCCTGTCCTGTTACACTTTCAAAACAAGCCCTAAGTGCCAGGGGTAGATACATGATGTACCCCTTAACTCACTGAATTGTAATTATTTATCTGGGGGGAGCAGGGAGCAAACTCAAAACCTTACAATTAATATCAAAATGTCTCTTCAATTATTCTTTTACCACCCCCTTGTTTGAGTCACTATGTTCTGGCATACTTAGCTGGGGGCAGAGAAAAGCTGTACAAACTTAAAAGTGTAAAACAATTAATGATTACCACACTGAGATGAGGCAGGCACCTGGGAAGGATCAGCCTTTGGGGCTCCCCAAGACAGATTCCTGAATATTGCTGAGCTGCCATCTTCCACCAGCACTAAAGACTTGACCTGATAACCCAGCAATTCTTGCCCCAACTTGATTCACTGTTTTTCCAATTTAGGATTTTATATCTTACACATTGGCATTTCCTATGTAATCCTTGAGCTACAAATGATCCTGTCTCAACAATCCTACCTGCAATTTTACTGCTCGTATTTTTCTGCAGAGTTTCTCACACTTCTTCCTTAGCAGCAGGAGACAAGGTTACACAGCTGGGCATAATCCATAATCCAGAGCCCTGGACCCTTGGGACACAGGCAGCTAAACCGCCGGGGGGAGCATACAGCACAGGTTACAGAAAGAAAAGGTTACAACTCCTAGTAAACCATGCCCCTTTTTACACTCTTCGCCCATTTTTCTATCATAAGGATGAAGATTGCAAATGTGCTTATAGATGTTCCTCCTCAAACACTGCTCATCATCATTTTACACAATCTGCCTATAAAACATGTGGTCTTCTTTATCCCAGGAGTTTTCTACAAGCTTTCTAATTTTATGACATGTTTTGAAACAAATGTTTGTGATGCCAAAGGCGTGTACATATGCACACACCTCATCTTGAGACATAAAATTACAAATTAGGAAAACCATTTTTGAATGTTTCATCTTTATGAACTTTTTTAATGTTTCTATCAGCTTCACAACCATGAAATATTTGATTTAAATTCCTATGGAAACTTCCTGATGAGCTAAACATTTCTTTGGAGTCAAGCCAGTCTCGATTTATTTACAAGCTCCCACGAAAAGAAATTCCAGCTTTTATCTCATCTTGAGAAAGCCAATCTCTTCCACTTGCTATGACCTAGTACAAAGTGACAATTTAGCAAGACTATGGCAGTTTTAATTCTGTTTTTTTTCTGTTAATGCAATGCAGTTCAATATTACTCCTTAAATCAGAAATATAGATGATATAAGGAAATTTGCTGATAGAATATAGATATAAGTTCTTAAATTGCATTGATTCTTCAGTGAGTCACCTCTATCATTCATATTAAAATTATCCATAAAACCATATGTGCAACGTTGTAGCACATTTGAAAAAAAATTAGTTTCTGAAAAACATAACATGGAAGCACTTCGTAAGTTGCTACAGTAGGGTGGATTTAACGAGGTATCACAACAGGGTGTTTACAGTTAGAAGGTCCAATTGGAAGAAAAAAGGCATTCCAATTTCAGCTAGCTGTCACTAAAAAACCCTCTCCTGGAGTACAGCACAATTTATTATAAAGTCATACACAAGTGGCACTTTTGCCCTGAAGAGAAGCACAAAAGAGAAGAGGTAAAACTGAAGCTAAAGAAGAAAAAGAAATCCTGAGAAGCATACAGCCAGAAGTTTGCTAGCAAAGACTACGAGAGCAGATCAGATTCTTAAAGCTTAAAATCACTTTTGATGACTACAGTAATACAGAATTTTGTTACATATAAACTAAATTCCTTCAAATCACCTGGGAATTCATCAAAGACAGAATACCTGTTCTGGTGGATGCAAAACAGTTATGCCAGCACTCTCAGATTTCCAGGCGCACCTCAATGTGCTTGCTACAGTTACCAGTCAAGATGCACACGTATAAGAAATGCAACTGTTCTTCTTCAGAAACTCATATGCAGTACTGGATCCACTACTGATCTACTCTTCTCAATCAGTGACTACAACATGAAGTTTGGTTTTGTCTCACAGCTGATCAAAAATCACGGGAGATAAGAAACAGTCCAACACTCAGAGCAAAAAAAAAAAATTTACTTTTTCAAGTTTTACTAACAAGTGTTTGTTAGATTCCCTAAAACCCACATGCTAGAGGAACACGTAAATGTGAACCATACTTACCTTCTAAGTAGAAAGCAAAGAAACTCCTAGTGAAGTTCATGAAACATACGAGAGAAAAGTTTTCTTCCTCTAAAATGCAAACTCTCTGAAGCACCATAACATACACAACTGGATCATAAACACAGAAAATACAAGTCTAGTAGACAATTCCCAAAGGTAAATGTTACAAGATGTTCCTTAACCCACTGCAAAGTGCCAGGTGTTCTAAATAAAATTTCTCTCCCTGGAGAAAATACTTCCAATTTTACAGACAAATATCTATCCATTCCTTAAAGTTTTTTGAAAAATAAATTATTCACGCCTGAAACTCATTGTGAACGCATCAAACCCACCACCTACTTTGTTCTCCTAATTCAAAAATACAAGTTCACAGTATAAGATTAACAGAACAAGTAAAATTGTAATTACATTTTATTTATTAAGCCTGTACTTTGTACACTTATGTCACCAATGTTTATATAACAATACTGTACAATAATTAATATCTAATGCATCTGCTGCTACTTACCAAGTACTAAATTTGCAAGTTTTCCTTAAGTTTGATTTTAAAATGTTTTGTACATTTGTCAGTGCCAAACCCATGCTTCTTATAGCCACAGTATAACTCTGTATTAATATAGGCATGTCTAAAGGAATCAGAAAAATTAATCTCCCATACGAAGTTACTGTTGGACAGTACTACAGAGACTGCCTTACTTTTTAATCGTCTCCTTTACTTATTTTAAATCAGCCATTCCTCATGTTAAAATAAACATATTTCAAATTGCTCTTCAGTACCCAACTGTCAGTAAAGTACAGCTTAATGTCTAAAGGGGAGGATGAGGTCTGACAGCTAGATGGTGTTTTGTTACGGCCTTACTCATATTTCACACTGATATCACATCACTTAGAGCAAGCCAGTGTAAGATCTGTATCTCAGAACCAGTGTGATACTTATTATTCTAAATGTGTTAGGGGTACTTAGATAAAATGTGCTATCTCGACAGATAGCCGACTCGTGGTCAGACTGAGAGAATCACAGAGAAGTATAGGCCAGGAAGGACCTCTGATAATCAGCTGGTCTAATCTTCTGGTGAAAGCAGAGCCTTGGCTTATGGTCCTGTCAAGCCAAGCCTTGAATTCCACAGCTATCTTGAAGGAAAATAACTGAACAGAACTGATTCCCTGCCGCCCGCTTTTTTTTTTAAATGTTAATTAAAATATTATGCTATAATATTAAGCTTCTTAAATGTGTACTTCTATCCCTGTAAGTAAAAGAATCAGCAACACCAGATAAAGGAGGAGATTAGTCAGCAAAGAGCAAATTTGTCAGGAAGAAAGTTAGCTATTGATTTTAATCAGTTGCAAACAAGACTCTCTTCTTTTCAACCTCTTCCTAAAACATGAAAAGAGCAAAGGCAGCACTGCTATGACTAGAAAGATGCCCAAAGGCTATGCTAAGGATCAGCATTTCCCCTGGTGCTGGATAATGCCTTAAAAATACTTGATAATAATACTGTAAACTTAAACAAGTAACTGAACTAATGAAGCTGATTTTCTATTGATTTGTCTTTTGTGCTTGAATTTGTTGCTATCTGGTAATATATGAAAGGTTACTGAAACTTTCCGCAGTGCTGACATGCCGACAACATCCCTTTCCTGCATGGACTCTACATCTAAAAAGATGGCACTGAAGATTCAGAGCCATTTTTGCAGAACTTGTAGGAAGAGCCCATCTTTGAGATCCCCATAAGCTCTGTCGAGGAGACTGCGATCAGACGAGCCTCAGTTCTTCAGGAAGTGAACTAAAAGTCTTAAAACCACAAAGCTGTCTTCCTCTGCATACCTATATTAATTCACTCTAAACTACTACCAGTCAAATCTGGTTTGTTCATCCCTCCCTTTTCTTTACAATTCTTCCATTCAAAAGTTTAGCTCCTTCACAAATAGCTTTTCTTCCATGTCAAGCTTTCACCCTTCTCTAATTCTCAAATTGAAATTTAGAGCCCATTTCCTCCATATCACTTCTGACCTTCTTTCGGGCATTCTCCATAAACTTTCCAAAGTCTCCAAAAAATTTCTTGGATCTTGTAATTTCCTTTATACTAATTTTTGTCTTTATTATTTAACAAATGTGGAGTTCCTATAAACTACATCAAAATCATACATCATTCTTTCTTCCATGTCTTACTATTCTTGCCTTTTAAAAACCAAGATACTTTATAATAGAGACCTATCATTTATATGCCAAGAATTATGCATGAATAAACAGATTTCTTTCCTCACATGAAAAACACTTGCTCTGCAGCAGAACAGTGCCAGGAAGGTACACATGCTGCAAACGCCTGGAAGACTGAGTAAAACAGGTAAGCAGAACAATTGAAGAAACGTGCTAAAAAAAGAAGAAAAGTACGTGATTCATCTTAAACTTATGAATTTACCAGTAATGGTATATATTTGAGCAGAGCCCTACTGAAAGATGGATCTTTAAAAAGAAATTACCTCTTATTCTATGAGGACACCAGAAGGAAAGAATGGTCACTGGTAAGCATAATAGGTTACTGTAAACAAAATACATTATCCCTGGAGCATACGAATATTATATTAAATACATACATCAGCCTGAGCCTTTGAAGATTATTGTGTTGCCTAAAAAGGAGTTTTTACAGTTGTGCAAGTTGAAGTAGAATAAAAGTGATCTTTTAACTAAGTTGAATGGGATTGTTACAAAACAGAACATCTTTCATCTGGAATCTGTAGAAGGAAGACTCTAACGTAAGCTTCAGTAGCAGCAGAAAGCAAGCTTTCCAGAAGTTTTATTCCCTCATGGGAAAGGCTGTGTAATTAGTTAGGCTTTATGGAGTATTACTTGACTTGCATTAGACATTGTAAACGTAAACAAAATCTGTGCCTTTCAGCTTCAGAAAATGTCCACTCCAAAAAATGATGTTTTGCTACAAACATTATGGTGAAACCTGCTCTCTACTTCTGGTTCCTCAGCCATACTGCAAAGGCAATGAATTCAGCTGCCTGGAGGCTAACAAGCCTATGGGGAAAACAAACAAATAAAAACCCACAAAGGGCAAGAAAAGAATCGTTGCAATACACAGTAAAATGTAAAAAAGCATGAAAGAAAGAAAAGACATTTAGGACAATGAAAGAAGAAATTTAAAAAAGACAAAATACACACCATACACACAGGCTGGAGAAAAAGTAAAAAGGTTAAATAAAAATAGATTCAAGGTAAAGACAGAAGAGAGCTGAAGACTTTAAATGCTAATGAGAAAAGCTGATCCAAAAAGAAAAAAAAAAATCTGGTAATGAGACATTAAAAAAACCTGATGTAAAAACAGAAGAGAGAATAGCCAGGGATGAAAATAAGAACAGTAATCAACCAAATAAAATCTTCAGTTAATTGTAATGCCATGCAAAAAAAAAAACCAAAACAAAACAAACAGCGATCTGTATTTCTAATTACTCCTTGTATCCAAAAACATTATAAAGACAAAAGTAAATGAGTTTTTGCTTCCAAGAAACCAATGAAGATATAAAACAAAAGGACATCAATATAAATCAGCAAAAGGAAGAAACAAACAACAAAACCCCATCTTGGTTCAGCATTTCTGAATAAGAAAAATATACTTTTAAAGAACCTGCCAATTTTTATGTCACTTTCCCACACTAAACTCACTCTTCCGTGTAGTAACTTGAGAAGTCAGTTCCCAGTGACATTTTGGTTCCACAGACACTGTGTAGGTGGGAACTACAGGTACCAGGTGTCAAATTCTAGTGTCAATACCTCAATATTGTGGTAGCCTGTACTATAATCTACCAACAGTTGTAACATTAGCATGCCTACCTTCTTATCTTACCAGTCATTTACCTTCAATGAACAACCCTCTAAAAAGATACACCATCTCATGTTTGAGGGTAGTGGACTTCTCCAGTATGAGATGAGATCATATCTGACAGCATGTGATTTCCATCATATCTCTCAGTTTCCGTGTTCTTGGGTAATGGCTTGGGACAGCACATGTTTAATCAAGAACATAACCGTCCTTTACACAGGACAGACAAATGTTTCTGCAAGCTGTTGATGGCAGTACAACTACCATGAGTTGTAGACATTTTAAATACGCCGATATTTGAAGTCTCTTTACAAGCTCTATGCTTGGAAGTCCCCATCGTGAAAGATGATGGAAATTATTTTAGATGCTTTCCCTAACACAAGATATGAATTTGGAACTCAGGAAGAGTAAGAAATACGGGTACTCTTAATTTTATGTCTCTTTTCCATAAGCAATAAAAAGAAACTGCACGAAGGTTTCAATCCCTCCTACTTTATGCCCTTAAAGAGGTTCAAAAGTAAACAGGGGACATTTCTATAATACAAAAGGTTTGACCTCACACCTACCTACAGGGGAATACATGCATACACAGGGCCAGAGAAATACCACACATTGCGTCACAGAACACCTTGAAATGTACTGCAATACGCATAACGTTTGTGTCCCTAGAGCTTCTGTGCTCGAGTACCCTTTCGCTTTTTATAGCTAAGCACTACCGTTCAAACGCTTCTGACTACAACCACACTGTAGTGCCAACGACGGCCTCCTTATCCTTCTAGCTGCATAGCACACTTTGCCTTAATGCAGTCAGACTTCTCCCCAGTTCTAGTGGAAATAACATAAAATTTCTCAAGTAGTAAAGAAGGTCCCTCACCTAGCACAGTCCTTGTTTCTTTTATGTGCCTTTTCTATGTCATTTCCACTTCCTAAGCATGCATACTGGAATACATATTAATGCAGATATGCAGTCAAATTGCACTCAGCTTGTCAGAATTCCTGAATCTGTAACTCCGATTAGGCAGACCACCCCTTTGATTGGATAAAGTGAAAAAGCAACATAAAACCACAGGGAACTCATCCTATTGATGATCAGATTTCAGGTCCAACAGCCTAGACCCACCTCCTGCCCTTTTGTATTCCCATTCATAAGGGACCTTCAAGTGGAACCTGTACTCCCTCTCATGGTGATTTATTTCACCACAACTCACTCCAGTTTAGGAACCTCCAATGGTTTCAGATCCTCATTCAGCTGCTTGCCATCCCCAGCTGCTCTTGCCATTCAAAAGCAGTAACAACATTATGAAAACTGAGGCCTTTCTAAGGGAAAGGGTGGGCTGTTGTCATTAACGTAACCCAAACACCAGATGGCCTCTTATGTTACCTATATTTCCTAAAGATCCACAAAACTACATACGCTTCTTCACTCAGCCACACAAAGATCAGACTAAATGTTTTTTATCATCCTTATTAAATATATATCTGTTATAACAAATGGTTTAGAGAAAAGATGATCCTTTATATAACCCCATTTTCTGAGTAACTTTCATTAGCAGGCTTGCCAGGCTTTCGAGCAGTTTGTCTGTTGTTGTTGTTGCCCCTAAGTCCCACAACACACGTATGTGGTTTTCTTCAGAATCTCAATTTGGAGTAAAAATATTCTTTATCAACAAAATCATCCAGCAGCTCTTCATGTTCCTTAACACAGGCAAACATTAGCAGTGTTTCATTTACTAAGGAGTGAATGGGTGAAAACAAACAAAAGAACCCCTCATATTCTATTTTCAAGCTTCTTGTACCTTTGTCAAATGCGTTTTAAATCAAATGCTTATGATGGATATAATTAACAATTTCTGGCTTCAGAGGCTGAAAAGAGACCAGCAATGAAGATCAGATTACATTCACAGCAAAATACACAACATTTACCCAAATTCCATTGTTGTTCTCCTGTAGAAAATTTGAAAGTGCAGGTATTATTAATGCACTAATATTTGTTAAGAACCTCTGGTGAAGGGATTATCATCATCTACTTTAGTTATATCGGATTTTCATACTACATAGGAAATGAACAAAGGACAATAAAAGAATATGCATAATAGTAATTTGTAACGCTCTCTGCAATCACTGTGTATGGAAAGGTAATCTCAGTTATCAGTTAACAGCACTGTTACAAGGTCATCTACTAAACCTGAAACCACCCCTTTTAGTTTCTAAAAGAACACAAAGATTTTGTTTTGAAAAAAAGTCTCCAAGACCCATAAAAATAACAGTAGCATAATAAATGCCACGACTTTCTGTGGTACTGCGTAAATAAAATAAAACATTCTACCAAAGGCACGCTTATCAAACAGAGATAAGGGCTGATATTAGTACAATCTTCCACAGCTAATGCTTGGAAAACTTGCTGTGAAGTGTCTGCACCATATTTGGAAGTAGGCACAAAAACGAGTTTTGACTATTTTTTCCACTGAAAATATAACTAGGAAAGGGAGAACGGTTACTCGAAAAATCTGAAAAAAAAGAAGAGATAAGCACCAGAAACAAAGGACCCATTTTCTAGCTATGACAATCACTACACAAAGATAGGACTAATTTGATTTCAGATGCTATGACTTACTGACACTAGCAGCTCCTTTGAAATCTTAAAAATTACAGTATACCTTTAAAAGGGAACTTTTTCTTCATCGATACCTGAAATTCTAGAATGGCCTTTATAAACAGTTAACTCCAAAATTTGTTATGCAGACGAAAAAGAGATCACGTGCTACGCTACATCTTAAGCATTTATCTGTTATGAAGTGACCAATTTATAATGTACTGTCAACTGCTCCACACACAACTGTCTCAAAGATTTCGGTATGTAACTGTCCCTCATAGAAATTTTTTTTTCCTCTGAGGACAGGAAAATTAACAGAATACTCCTCTAAGAATGATTAAGACTGAAAATTGTAGGATAAACCCATACTTTTTCCTTTAAGAACAAATAACTAGAACATAACATGGCATCACAGGAATTATCATTCAAGCAACAGGGGTGTGTGTACATGTATGTTCTCACCAAATGTATGACTGTCGTGTTCCTGATGACTTTCTCCCTTAAAGGCTGTCATTTTTTTATGAACATCAACCCACCATGGTTTGTACATTAAGACATGCTGAATAGCTTCATCTTCAAAAAAATCAGCTCTAGGAAAAAAAAAGTCATATGCTATTTATTTCAGTTTATAGTGTATGTGTGTATATTTTAATACATACTCAGAATAGGTTATTTTCCTACATTAGAAATATGTCAGACTTGAAATGAGAAAATAATGATTATTAAAAGCATAAACAATATTCTCTTATCTTACAGTACCCCTTCCTTACTTCCTCCATCTTTCCTGAGCCACCCAGACAGAAGCCTAAGAAATTGATGAGTTTGCAGCATCACATGAAGGTGAACAAACTTGATTTGTTCTGGATGTATCCAAAGGAAAGCATTCCAAAGAGGAGACTTCTCAGACAATATTACTGGCAGCAAACCTGATTTTACTGGGAAGCTCTCCCACTTTAAAACTGCCTATACTTTGTGGAGGAAGAGCATGCAGCTGAACGGCAAAGATAAAGTAGGGATGGAGACAGACTTTTAGGTAAACAAGGGCATAATGTAGCAAGGTGAAAAAAAAAAAACAAACAAAAAAAGAGTTGTACATAAATTCTGGAAGAGAGATTATCTTCATCTCAGCACTAATCCACTGTGGTAAAAATCTCAATATAGTAGTTCTGAGAGGATTTATACTAAAGGATTCAAGTTCTAGGCTTCCTCATATCATTTTTAGCTTTTTCTTCAAGCCAAACAATACTATAAATACTGAGAACTAAAAAAAATAATGCAGGAAGTTTCTTAATACCTTCTTAATCATCATACAAATTCTACCCAGTCCGCTGAGTACAGAATGTAATTTGCTTCACTCTTACACTGACAGATTTTTTTGTTGCTTTGTTGCTTCAGTGTCTTTACAACATAACCTAAAGATATCAGTCAGTGTACATCTTCCTCAAAGGCAACAGAACACTTCTGTTTGCCACCATTTCTCCCAGAGACGTCCTTCTCATCAGGGTACACAGGAAAACAATTTTTGTTGAAGAAAGGTTAGTATCATCTGTTCTGAAGCATCCAAAAGACAGCTATTAAACTAAATGGTTGTAGCTCACCTACCAGGCTAGAACACAGGGTCTAAGATGGAAACTTACAATTACTGTAATTTGCATCCCATTATAGGTTAGGAACTACTTCAGTTCTAGTGAAATGTACTTCCAAGTGACATTTCAAGAAAGCTTTTCTAATTTTGATGTGCTGGAGAAAGACACACAGCTGCCTCTGAAACACCTGACTGGGGAAAAATTCCAAGTTTGCAAAGACACCTCCTGAAACAACTCAAAATGGGTTGAGCCTGCCTCTCCCCAACAAAACACACCAGAAGTACTAATTCTCCCTACTAGGGACTACACTCTTCTCCCACCAAATCAATCTTGCAAGAATCACTGTATTAATAGATCTCATGGCTTCAATTTAGTTTACTTATTTGGAAGTTTCTGAACCTAATTCAACCCAAAATACTCCAACTTAAAAGGCAAGAAGAATCATTTCCACCTTCATTACATGGGACGAAGCACAAAGAAACAGAGAGTCTTGGTTTGGCACTTTTCCTCATTCTGCTGTAAAAAAGGCTTCATCTGATGAAGGCAAAAGTGGCCCAGACAAAATCTTCACCACTTCAAAGCTCAAATTTACTTTCTCATAGACCAGGATGTTTCAGTAATCCTTGTTTCACAAGGGGAAGACAAAGTTCTGACATCTACAACCTGAAATGCTGGCAGGGATTGGCTACTCAGCTGCTGAAGAGGCGAACTATGAAACAATGTTCTGCAACAGTTCACAGCAGCCCCTGCTCGAATGCAGATTTAAGCAGTAACTAAACAGCAGAGTAACCCCAAAACTGATAAGCAAGGTCTTGTGTCAGTGTCACACTTAAGAATACCCTCTAAGGCCTACTGTGAAGAGACAAAGAAACAGACAATAAAAAAAATAAAGCTATTATTTCCAAAAGTGATCTCAAAACCAATAATTTATGAAAAGAAAAAGTGAATATATTTCAACTGAGGTACTTTCACTTGACCAGGTGAAGTAAATCAATGCTCACAGGTAATGATCAGGGTCAAACTTGGCAGCCTCAGCTGCCAGGCGTTTCCTCCTACGTTCATCTACAGGAGTCTGGTCTGGAGCCTTAATGTCAATAACATCACTGAGTTCATCCTGCAAATGGAACAAAAATTATATGATCAAGCCACAAGTATGATATGCAAGATTTATTTAGTAAGAGTTTAGGAAGGATGCTTATCAGCATTACACTGAAATCCCTGGTCGCTTTTAACCTCCCTTGCAAATCTTGCAAATTCAGGCTCCATTGTGCAGACAAAACATCAAAATTCCAAGGAAATTCAATTATTTGAAGTTCCTTAGAATTCATGATACTATGAAGTCTACTCAGGCCATTTTATCTTAAGGCAGACAGGTTATTTTGCATTATGATAAGATTTGCAATGTTTAACAAAAGCCCACAACAAAGACAAGATAAAAACCATAGATACCGTTCTTGTGACTTTTGGGATTACTGTCACACTCTGAGGTGGCCATACATTAATTAATGGGCAATTGCAGTGCCCTTTTAAGCATCATTAAGTAGTGGTACATTAATGCTGATGGGAAACGTACTTCACAAATTTCATGGTAATGAACCAATGTATATATCCAAACAGAATGTAAATACTTTCTCCATAAACAGCAATCCTTCTGCTCCAAACCCTGAAAATACTACAATTATGCAATAACGAGTTACATAATTAAGTTGCTTTAAACAGCTACAACTTAAATTGCTTAGAGTAAGAACACTACAAAAAGTTGTTATAATTTACTATTTTAATAAGAGCTCTATATACTACAAATATTATTATACTATCTGGCATGCTACAGGCTGTAGATTAGCTTCAATCTATTCATGAATTAAAAAAACTGCTGAACGCACAAGAGCAAAGTAACTGCATTTTAAAGCTCCTGTCCTACCAATTAACCCACAAAAGCAAATTTCAGTGCATCAGCATAACCCTAGTAAATCCCACAGATAGCAGGTGGGCAGACACCTTGAAGAGTTCACACTTCAAAAGTTTTTGTCTTGTGAGAACATCAAGTCTACAGCAAAAAGTACGAAGAGAAAATTACCATGAATTTCACAATAAAAAAAAATTACTGCAACAACCACAACAGGACTTATACACTAGCGTTATTTTTTGAGTAATTTCTTTTTAATTTAAAAATAAATTAAAATTCATGGCATCTGAAATATACTGTACGTTGATGTTAAATATGTTTGAAGTCAGAACAGAAGACAATACCAAATACAAAGCACAAGTGTTAACAGCGGACTGTTAACAGCAGGGAGACAGTTTGCAGCTTGCCAGAACTATTCCCCTGGCACATGGCCTGCTTCATACAGGCCTTTTTCTCCGTGCCTTCACAGGCGAGCTGAACCATGCTGGTGACAGCAGCCCACCTCTAGAGGCCATTTTTACCAAGGACCCCATCCAGCCCTTTCCTCCAACACTGAAACTACTGCAGAAACAGACTGGCCTGTTGACTCTGCTACACAATTAACTCAGTCTCTACCATCCCCGAAGTTCTGCAGCAACAAGGACTTCTCTGTATTACTACGTGCAAAAGCAGAATATTCTGAGTCACAGAATGGGGTAATGGAGAAGAACAATTATCTAATGATCCCCTCCTGACTCTGGAATAAGCCAGGGAGCCTTTCCAACAAGAAAGTTACCCTGAACTTTTACAATACAAAAAGACAAAAATGCACCTACCTGCAGCCGCTGGAACACTCCTGACCGCAAATTCCCAAAGCCGTAACAGTACTGTAGTGGTAGCATGCTTTCTGCACTTTCTTCATAAGGGGTCTGCTCTATTTCCCAGTCAAATTCTTCTTCTTCCTCCTCAGACAACCCAGCAGAAGCAGCTGTATCTATTGCATGGTCAGAGAAAGAAAATTATTACATAGAAAATACATATTATTTAATAGAAAGGCAAACACTGATAACACAATAAGCCTTTCTCATTTTACTACGTCTTTTAAGAAATCTTATATGACACTGAGTCATAAAGGCAGACGCTTACATCAGGAAACCATAGGTCCTGCTCCAAATTCTCAAACTTTCAAAAATGAAGACTGGGAACACTGAAGTTTTTAAGTATACTCACTCAAAGACTGAAGTAATTGTTCCACTGATTTCAACAAGATCAGAATTGATGCTAAAAGAACCCTGACAGGATCAAAGTAATGTTATCAATAATTTCAGATAAATATTAAAAAATTAAACACAGCTAGTCAAACCTTCCTGTCTGTTAAATACTGATTTCAGCCAAGTCATCCACTAGAACCTGTGGTTTTAATTAGCTTATGCCATTTGAACTAAAGGTCCAGTTGTGCTAGCTTGTAGAAAGCAGAAGACTCAAATGTGTGTGTATTATACAGCCACTAGAGGGGTACAAAGATCTACAGAGGATTAGCATATGTTAAGCACATTTTGGAAAAATGTAAACATAACTAAACCTATAAAGAAGACATGTACTTTTATACTTAGGTGAACTTTCACATTCATTCACACTCTTCTCATACCTTGGACTAGGCAATAATAGAAATATTCTATTTTTCTATATATATCACTATGTAGATCTATAACTATTAACTGTTTCATTATGTATGAGTATCACTAGTATAAACAGGATTTTTTTTTTGTCATACCTATCTCTTCTACTAAAGGTTTTCCTGATCTTGATTTCTTTGGTGCTAAAAGAGATGTCAGCATGTCCAGTCCCTCAAAATATTGGCCAGGAATCTCCTTAGGTAACCGAATTGTAAAAGTTCCTTAAAGGGAAGTCAGAATACAGTTATTGCATTAAAATATCCAAGACAAACAAAAATATGCATTTTTCCTCTAATGAAAAAGGCTCACAGAAACTGGGACACATGCAGGTAGCATTTTATTATGCATCAATCCCTGTGCATGTTTTTAACCTTACTTCACAAAAATAAAAGACTTTAATGATAAAGCGTGGAAGAGAATATTTAACAAGTGTTGGTCTCTCGACTCACATTGTATAAAAACAAACCAACAGAATACAAGCTTTATTTTATCTTGAATCCTTCCACCAATCAAGCATTCAACAGACCATAGGAAACTACATTCAGCAATCTGATTATTGTCTTAAGTCAAGGACATAATAAAGGCTTTGCAAGCAGCAAATTATAGGTTTTATTTAGTTGTGGGGTTTTTTTAGTGAATACGTTAATTCCATAAGGTACATATTTTACTCCAGAAATACCTTCCACCTTAGGTGTGGAGAAAAGATAACGTCTTCTCTCTTAAGACATATTCAAGAGAGTACCTCAGGATTATCTCATTTCTGCTCAGCACTACCTGACTTCTTTGCAGATTTACTAGACTAATGATCTTGGTACAATGACATGTCCCCATGCCCCCAAAGGGCTTCAGAAGGACTTGTACATAATTTTTTCATTACTAGGACAGTTCTGAACACATCCTTTGTGCTTAAGGATGGCCTAAGTAAGTACAATAAACCCCAAGCAAGATTTTTTTTTTTAATACTACATATGAGAAACTTTACATTTATTTACAGTATCGTACACTTCAATAAAGTTCTATGCAATTACAGTGCAGCAAAGTACAAATTATTGCAGAGTTAGCAGCATTTTTAATGACACACATACTAAGAAAACTAACTAATACCTTTGTCCGTATTATAAGATGCCTTTTCTCTGCCATCTTCTATAATTCTTCCAGGAAGTGTTAGTCTGCAGGCAAAAAATGAGATGCCTCATTGAATGCTTGACTAATTCCACAACTTAAGTGTTTCAGCCTATAAAAATGTAAGTCACATTCCAAAAGCAGTACAAAGGACTTAACTACATGACTCCTGTTGACACTAATGGAATTCATTGAGTTAAATCCCCATGCACCTCAAAATTTTTTTCCCTAGATATTGGTACAAGAGACCAGCATCCAAGATAGAGAAAATTTGTAACTCCTGGTTTCCCAGCTTGGATGAGGCCACAGCCACCACAGAGATGACGCCCTTGGCACAATGTACAACACTGGGAAGATTCTGCAATTTAAAAACTCTAAGCTAACCCCCAGCAACACGATACGAGAACTCCTCCAGAGTTCTTGTACTGCTTACTCAGAATAACTTTGATACTGAGATTGCCTCTTGTTCCTTTCCTATAGTGTAGTGGGGAACTTGCTATCTAGAGAAAAGACACAGCCTGGAACCTCACTTCCTACTGCCTCCACTCACATGACTTTTCTCACCATATGTTACTAGAAGTGCATCAAAACCCATTCTTCAGCAAATATACTGTATCTGGCTCTGGGAGAAGACACACATTCTACACAACTTACATACATCCAAAGAATTGCCTTGCCATTTTACAATTAAAATTCTATCGTAAAGTAAATTTAGAAAAGTATTTCTTTAAACTCCTTTTAACGTGATTTAATGTCTAGAAACAGAGGTCAGATCCATAAAAACAATTCTTTGCACAAAATGGTCTGTCTGCAGTCTACAGTGTAAAACCTGCAGATGAGGAACGTTCTGAAGGGACCAAACTGAAGTTCATTCTCTGCTGACTTTTATTTCTTTTACTAAATCCAATTTTTCTAAATCCTGCCACTACTTGCCTGAGAAAGTATGGCTTAGCATAAAATTTAAAATCTTCCCCTTCAAAATACACATCGAACTCTGAAGCTCTGGCATAAGGTACTTTGATTACTATTGTAAGAAAATCCGGATCCTGGGTCAGCTCAAAAGCTGGAGTGATCATGACGAATCCTGCACGAAAAGCAACCACTGGCGTTGCGGCCCTATCAAAACAGGAAAACAAGAAAAAATTATTGTAATCTCCAACTTATGAGAGCAACTAGCGACTCTTCAAAAATTCTACAAGATGACCATTTCAGGTTCACACAGAATTATCTTCAACATACTCATGACAACAACAGAAGCAGCACGTTATCAAGAATGTGAAGGCATCATCTCTCTGAACCCTAATGAAACAATTGAACATAAATGAATGCAACCATCTGGAGCACAGGAAAGCACCACCATATCAAGCATAAAAAGCACACTAAGTTCAGTTCTTGAACTTGGCAGCTTTTTGTAACTTGCTTATAATTTCACACATAGCAGATGTTAAATCTGTACAGTTCATTAGTGAACTGATCACAAACCACTACTAGAAAATACTGAAAAACAGTAATACTTTCAAAAAATTAGAACTGTATTTTATAATCCATACAAATCTGACTTTCACAGTTCTCTTTATTAACCATTCTGACAATTTCATGAGCAAATATTGAGCACTAATCATTAACGGGGCTAAATTAATGGATTACCCTTATTTTTCTTATGGGTAATCGACTTCATTTAACAGGTATAACAAAAATGAAACTCTCCATTTCACTGTATCACTTGATTCCAGGGCAACATTTCCACCCTTTCCAGGCTGAGAAGCTGCATTGTGCTTATCGACTTGTAACTAGATAGGAAATACCTGGACTGAAGAACACCTGCAAACTGATGTACATTTCTGTGGACTTTCTTCTTATCTATTTAAACACTGCATGCTGCCTAACAACACGGGACAAGAGGTAATAAAAATCCGCTAGCTTGCTCACACCCCTCAAGGATGATACGCCAGCCTGCCTGCATTTTTATTTTCTGTTTTACCTCAAGCCAGGACACAGAACCAGAGGTTCATAACATTTAACAGCAGCCCCAAAGCCAGGCCCAGCAGTTCCTGCTCTGGGCTGGTGCACTTTGGGCATCCCTGGCACAAATTAATGACCCCAGGTCATTAAATCTGGAGGTTCCCACACAAGCCCCGGGTGTTTCACAGCCCAGGAACCACTGACATCCATCCCACAACAACGCGATATTCCATACCCAGCAGCACTTTTTCCAGTCTAAAATAAGGCATCCCAAAATAATTAAGCTTCCCAGCCTTTTCTGTAAAAAGACTACTACATACTAGAGGAAAAAAAAAGCAAACAGAATTAAAATGCTTCTGTTGCAGCAAGGGGCTGGCAAGAAAAGGGACAAAAGCTTTGCTCTGCTTTCCCTCAAAAGTACTACAGTAAGACATAATTCCCTCCGCTGCTCATTAAACCGGGTCAATACGCGATAACTTTACCACAGGCTAACTCCGGAGCCGCGCCGCAGGGCACGGGAGAGGGAAGCCCGCCGGCCGTGACCCCGACGCCCCCGGGACAAGCCGCCAAGACCGCGCCGACGCGCTGAGGGAAGGGACGAGCCAGGCTCCCGCGGGCAGAGCCGCACCAATGGCCAAGGGCCGCGAACAGCAACCTCCACAGCCCCCCGAAGCCTCTGAAGGGAGCTGGCTCCCCGAGGAGGCGGCTGCCGGCGAGGAGAGCCCCAGTCCAGACCGCTCCGCTGAGGCCGCCCGCCTTAGGCCTAACCCCGCCACCACCCACAGCGCGCGCCGGGCGCTCAGGTGGAGGATGCGGAGGATGCGCATGCGCGGGCAGCGCCGGCGGGGCGGGAACCAGCGGCGGCCCAGCCTGGCCGCCTCCCTGATGTACCGCCCCGCTGCCCGCCTTCGGGAGGGAACAACGCCGGAGAGAACAAAAACGGAAGAGAGCGTGGTACTGACGAGTGAGCGGCCTCTGGCCCTGGGGGGAGGCTGAGGGAATCTCTACCGCCCTTCGGGCCCGGCCTTCCCTCCGGCCTTCCCTTGCCGTACCTCATGGGCCTCGCCGGCCAGGGGGTCCTTCTCTCAGGTGCCCCCCACGGGCCTTGTTTTTTAACAAAAGTGATGTTGTGGTGGGCTAGTCGTCCTGGTTCAAGGGAGGTCTAACTATTTCAAGAGGTGAAAGTAGCATTTGATAAGATCCCAACCCCTAACAACTGTCAGGCTAAGAGAGTTGGGAGTGTTCAGTCTGGAGAAGGGAGGGCTCCAGAGAGACCTTAGAGCCCCTTCCAGCACCTAAAGGGACTACAGGAAAGCTGGGGAGTGACTCTTGATCAGGGACTAGAATGATAGGATGAGGAGTAATGATTTTAAACTGAAAGAGGGGAGATTTAGGTTAGATATTAGGAAGAAATTCTTCACTCTGAGGGTGGTGAGATCCTGGCCCAGATTGCCCAGAGAAGCTGTGGCTGCCCCATCCCTGAAGGTGTTCAAGGGCAGGTTGGACGGGGCTTTGAGCAACCTGGTCTAGTGGGAGGTGTCCCTGCCCAGGGCAGGGGGTTGGAACTGGATGGTCTTTAAGGTCTCTTCCAACCCAAACCATTCCACAAAACGTGAGTCAGAGGATGGGGTGCTGTAGTGCGAAGATGGCCTACATAACCTCATCTCTTTCCTCCTTTGTGATAGCTGCAGCCATACCTAAATCTGTAGGCATCTGACATGGTCAGATACTGCTTCTTAAACATAACAGGCTACTGAAAGTAAATTGTGTCTCGCAGCTCATAATGCTTGTATGAGTAAGTAGGAGAAATGCTTGTGTGTATAACTAAAAGAAGAATGCTTATATGTATAAATAAAGTGACAGTGACAACAAATACCTCTGGAGAGGAGAGAATGAAGCTAATAACTGAATAAATAGCAATAGGTTTGGACCTAATGTAATTTAAATTGAGGTGGTAAGGATAAAATGATTTCAAGAACTGAAATACATGGAAGTGGAGGGCTGCAGAAGTAGACTAAACAGAAGAGTGACCTCCTGAGCACTTGGAACAGGAATTCCCAGTTACGTAAGTCTCTTCTCAGATAGAGGTAAATGTGAAAAAGATTGACAATGTGAATAGAGGCAGATCCTGATGAACTGAAAGAAATGCAGCATTAAGGAGAAAATGCAGCAAGAAGCTCAAAAAAATGCTAAAGGAAGAAAAGTTGGTTTAAAAGCTTTAATTTACCTATCTTTAAATGTAACACCTAATGTAGAATTAATCTGATTTTTCTGTCATTAGACCGTGAAAGGTATTCTGGTTACAGATAATTCTCTACATTTTTAAATGCTACTGACTGTCTTCCTCTCCCTGTCCCCTCTGAAATGCATTCAAACATTTTTCCTGGAAGGAAAAAAACCATAATTACGTAACTTGTGCTAATGAATTTTTTTTTTTTTTTTTAAGACAAACAATCTTCCAGGCAGATAAAGATTGTTTTTTCTTGCTGGAAATCCACTGAATATAACATGTCTTCATGAGAAAACATCTTCACTGTTGTACAAAACTGAACCAGCAGTTTAAATACTGTGCAAAATGTTTTGTTGATATGCAGGAAAAATAAATACTTGCTTCAAAATAGGTCTTTTCTCCCCATTGATCTAAAGTTGATGGATGGTCTTAATATTTGGCCTAAACATTCTTGTGCCCAGTTTTTTACATGCAGAAATTGAAGATGCATGCTATATGAAATGCATTTTTTTATTAAGAAGTTAATAACATCTAATTTCAGATGCTGATTGGACTTGGACCAAAGCCTCAGTCAAGTCCTCAGAAACTTTTGATGCATTTCCAGAGAAGTTCAGCAGTAATTAACTTTTAGACCTTAGCAGTGTAATCTATATCAAGAATGTTGGACAGGATGCTGAATTATGAACCAGTAGGCGCCATCTTCTCTGGATAAGTTAAAATTTGCATAAGACAAGTCTGTGAAAGATGAGGAAGAAAGTTCATCAGAGAGTTTATTCTTTTCTAACTAACACTTTCCAAGACTGCCTCAGAATTAGTTTTTTTTAGAGTCTAAGAACTCACAGCCTTTTTTGTCTGGCAATACTTTCCTTGTGCAAGAAATATTTATATGCTGATTTCAGTGAAGAAATCAGCCATTCTGCTTTTCCATCCAAATAAAGTATGAAGGAGAATCTCTAAGAATTTTTTATTATTTTCTTCTGTAAAAAGCATACTGAATTTTTAGAACTGTAACGAAAAGGCTTTATTTAGAAATGTAGAAAGACTACATCTTTTGGTGCATCTTTCTGATGAAGAAGTGAATTTGGCTGCTATTTGTTTAATGGAGCACTGAAGGATGAAAATGCGTTATCTAGAATGTTTTGGGCAAGTAGTTAGTAAAATTTGCTGTCCCTTTGAAAAACATAAACACGAATCTTTGCAATTTACAAGCACAATTGACTCTACGTGGCTAATAATAACAAGCAAATCTGGCATAATCCCACAGATATGATACATAATATATTCTAATATAGAATTGGCGTGTACATAAAAATGGTAATCAGAAACAAAATATGCATTTAGCTTAACAAGTAAAAAGAGGAATAGAACTGTTTCTCTACCCAGGAAACAAATGGAAATAAAGTAGGTATATATTTCAATCAGAAACATATTTCTATATGAAATACATTACGAAATACAATATAATATACAGCTATTTCCATTATCTAGATTATCAGTGCTATAATTTTTACAAACAACTAGAAATAATTCTGTAATTGTCAGACTTAGACTTTGCAAAAATTCAGTGTAAATGAACAATGTAAATGATAATTGAAGGCTTTTCCTGAAATGGAAATAGAAGATACCATTGCACACTTAAGTAAATTTCATACTATTCTTCCCTTTAACTTTGAAAACAGTGAAAAACAAATATTTTGACTTCTTTTGTCTAAGTGGCCTGAAGCATTCCTCCAAAACTAATGCATTTTAATCTGAGTTTCCTTTCCCCCTAGATTTGATTTTCCGGGAGTTTATAATCCCTAACAGTTTCACCTACAGAAGAACTGTGTTTGTAATACCATGTCTTCATAGCTTTATTTCTGTTCTTTCCTCTTGCAGTTTCCATTATCCAAAGATAATGAAATTTCTCATTTTATTTCTCCAGAGAAGGGAAGGATCCTGGATCACAAAGACCTTCTGTGGTTTTTCGGGTAAGGATTACAACATGGAACTCTAAAGGCAGGGTAGTGGTCTTTATAAAATCAGGATCAAACTTGCAACAGTCTTTACAAGAATAAAATGTCTTTCTTGGTGTTACATTTTGTAGTGCTACCTGCTAGACTGCAGATCAGACTTGCTTTGAAGTAGGTGTATGTAAAGTTTGCATGTGAGAGATCGAGTTAGTGACTGAAGGACGTCAACTGTAATATCAGTAACTGTAACAGAGGCCCTGATGAGCCTCTGTGAGAGCCTGACTTGCTCCTGCTAAGCAAGAGAGTTCTTAGATCAATGGCCCATGGAGCAGTGCGGAGACAGGCACAATGGGGTATTACACATATCTGTGGGCTTTTGTGCTGAAGCAACTTTCAGGTTTTTAAACAGCTTCCTAGGGATCCGTTGTGGTCTCGTGTGTGTTAAGAGCCCTTGGAGTTCAACTTGTACTCCAGCAATAGCATATAAACACCTTTTTGTGCTAGTCTGGGTTATTGGCTCACTTGTAGGACAGTGAATTTTTGAAATTTATTGCTCACTAGATAGATAGTGTGTGGTACAATTTTCTTTCTATGCCTGATCTGTAGAGGGTGTATTTCTTTTACAGCCCTGTTCCCGGGAACTTGGCTCTTTTAACCCAGTCATTTACTCTCACATTGAGTTGCTTGAATCTTTGGCTGCTGCAGAAAATAGCACCTCTTACAAACCTTAGAAACTGTAATCCAAAAAAATAAAATTCACTAAGAAGGCTTAGTTTTTAAGATTTTCTCAAAATATAACTATGCTTTAAATTAGTTCCTTACAAATCTACATAAAAAATCTTACGTTATAGTACAGGTCGTTGAATTATTTACCTCTCATTATGTATGATGATGCCATGATACTATGTCTGCAATATAAAATATGCCTAACACACTTGGTATTAATAAATTTTTTTCAAGTCTAAAATATGTAAAGTTTTACTTAAGCTGGCTCTCACTATTGTTTTAGATCTAAGCCATCCGTCTGACTGAATATCTCAGTAGCCACTGTCACGTATCAAGGCTCCCCATCGTTGCCAGTCCATTGCTTTGCTGCCAAAGTTGAACACTTTGGAGAGTGCAGTGGACTCAGCAGCACGGATCTGAAGCTGTGCAATGCAATTCTGCTTCAATCAGCAGTGGAACTGGTTTTGTTTGAGGCTGCATGCTGGTGGCACAGAAGACTTGATATTTGCACAACTTAATTTGAAAGAAAATGGTGCAAGTAGGCAGGTAAGTGGCACGCTACAGCGTGTCATAGAAACAAGGGGAAAAGTCTCTAAAAATCCCTTAGAATGGTTTTCAGATTTCATAATGTTTACCTTGGTATTTTTATGCAGATGTTGCTCACGAACCTCCTCTATATGAAAGAGAATTTATTGATAGTATAAAAATTACACATTTGTTATAGGTTGAGGATTTTGGGGGGTTGCTATGGTACTCATTTTTTTATTAAGTATAAAGTTTGGTAGGGTTTTATTGTAGTACATATATTTTCAGAAAAGAGCATATGTTTATGTATTGTGGCTTTTCTGTAGTTTCTCATTTAGTATTGCTACTTTCTCTTAGCATGAAGTAATTTATATTTTTACATCTGCTCAGAAGCTGAGTTGGATGAAATTCTAGAACAGTAATCGTTCATTGCATTTGCATCGGTATTAAGGTAAAGTACATTTTGGGATACCATTAGTGCAGGTTTGTTGTGACAGCAGTATAAAATGGCCAGGCTGCATAGCTTCACTGCCAAGTGAACGTCCATTTAAGTAGTGAAGGACCAGCTCTTGGAAGATTTAACCTAAAAGTAAACCTGACATAGTGCTGTGCGGCAAGGTGTTCACTCTTGGGACTTAGCTTCTCTTTGTAATAACTATATCTCCGTAACAGACAGATATTCCTGTGGTTGAAATAAGAGCCTCTCTACATATTAGAGAATATATATATTTTTTTACAGTTCGGTTGCCATATATACCTCTCTCCTTGCCTACAGGGTGAATCATGGTAACCTGCGAACATCGGGTATTTGGTCACCAAAGAGACCTATTGATGTGTTAAGTCAAAATGAGATGTATCATTTACAATGGCAGGGTCCTGACCTGCAAGTTCAGGAGACGTTGTCCTGGCAGGCTGCGTGGTTATGTCTGAAGGGTAGTGCTGGTAGCACTGTGACTTCAGTGGTGCTCTCGTGGCACTTATTTGAAAACTAATGGATCCAATATCCCTACGGAGAGGTGAGAGACACGATGAGAGTGGTTCTGGCCATCAGCCCCACAGCCCTTCCCTGTTGCTGTTCCACAGCGCGTGGTCGCTGCAGCGCAGAGCAGTCCCTGGAGCGCGGAGCAGCCACGTGGCGCAGTTCACTGCCACTCACACCCCGAGGGACATGTGAGGCCCCGCTTTCCCTGCCATCCCCATGCCAAGGATGGTGTCTCCATTCTTTGTGCAGCTTATACTCCAAGAGGCAGCCAGAATACTTGTATTTCTGTCTTACTCTATATTTAAAGGTGATAAACCAGGTTATGAACCTAAACAGGATTTATTTCTGTGAAATTCGCAGTGTTGCCGTCTCTGCTGATGTTGCACAGAAGACCGGTGAAGTCACTTGATCAGTTGTACAAGGACAAGTTCAAAGCCAACCCAAAGTAAGTGAATGCTTATATTGCCTCACTGTTTGACAAGTTCTGCAGTTTATCCCAACACAACCTGCCTTCCCAGCAGGCGGGAGGAGAACAGCGTGTGGGCAGGTGATCAGCTGGGGCTGCAAGGAAACTCAGCACCAGTTTGCCTGTTAGCACAGACGGGTGGAACACACTGGCCTCAGGGACCGTTTTCTTCCCTCACCGAGATTTTTGTGGAAATCAAAGGTACTGTTGAGTAAGACAGTCCGATTTTACGAGGATCCCCGAGCCCTGCCTCGCCTTCCTCCCTGGAACGAGGAAACGCTACTTGATGCCCGCGTTATTAAACAATATGCCTTTTACAAAGCCTCTGCCATCCCGTTACCTCAACGAACCGCCTTTGTGGCGAGCGCTGCGGGGACCGGGTTGCCAGTCCGGCTGGACCGTGGAGGGGGCGGCTACTCTAGAGAGTACGGTAGGGCGCGCCCCGCCCCCGTTGCCGGCAGCCGGGCCGGGGCTCGGCGGCCACGTCCCCACGCGGGGCCGGGCCGGGCCGGGCCGGGCGGGCGATGCCGGCGGCGGGCGGGCGGCCCGATCCCCCCCCGCCCCGCCATGCGGCTCTCCTGCAAGGTGGCGGCGGCGCTGCTGGGCCTCGGCAGCCTTCTGCTGCTCTATCTGCTGGCGGGCAGCGCCGCCGCACCGCCGCGACCGCCGCCCGCGCCCTCCGCCACCGCCCCGCTCGCCCGACGGCAGCCGCGGCTCGGGCGGAGCCCGCCGCGGAGGAGCCCCGCCGGGGGCAAACTCGCCAGCGCCAGGTAACGGCTCCGCCACCGCGCTCCCGCCCCACGCGTGACCGCCCCCGGGCCCTGCCCTCGACGGGATCCCTCCCTGCGGGTCCCCTCCGGCCCGGCCGCTGTCAGGCGTGCCCGGCCCCACGCGTCTCCGCGCCATCCCGCCCCGCGGGTCCCCTCTGCTGGGGCCGCTCGCTGGTGTCTCTTTGCCGCCTTCGGGCACTTCCCTTTCCCAGATCTTTTTCAGTGGTGGTTGGAAACCCTCGTGGCCAACAGCTTCGGTTGTAAAAGTATGAACTTTTTCCCGTGCGTGTTCACTTGGAGCCTAGCTCCCAGAGATGCCACGAAGTGCGTGGAGGTGTTACCTCCGCCTCTAGTCCTTGTCTCCGTGCAGGGCGATACCCGCTCTGCGTGCCTGGGCGAGAGCGGCCTCTGGAATAGCGGCTTTTACATTAGTTTTGGCCTTGTTTTTGAAGGCTGACGTGGAGAATGTGGTACTGGCTGGCTGGGGTCCGTGAGGAGCTGCTGTCAGTCTCGCAGGAGCTACACTTCTGCGAGTTTTTCATTAGTGCTGGAGGGAAAAGGGAAGGCAGCTGGCTGGTTCGGTGTGATACCACTGGGTTCCAAACTGCGAGGCACCAGCGGATTTTAAGCTCTTGAGCTTTTTGTTTTGAATGCTTTTTATATGTAAATTAATTTAGCAAAACTTTAAAAAAAGAGAGTTTGAAATCATGGAGTGCTGTTTTCCTTCTTGCAGCACCTTACAGGCACAAACTTTTTTAAAAACTGTAATTACTTCAGAAAAAGATACGGTCAGCATGCTTTCGGTGGGTGGAGGACTGTTTTCCCCTTTGCATTCCAACTACATGATGGTCAGTGTGACCTCATATATCTAATTAACTTGGTATGTCTTTGTGTCTTTGATTCATGATTTCACAGAGATGTTCTGAATGAAAGACTATTCCTGTTTCTTGAGCTCTTACTCCTTAACTTATTAAAGCAGTTGGTTTCTTACAAGCATTGTTACCCTACTGAATGCAAGAGATGTTTACCGTGGCTGAGAATGGATCATGTACAGAATTCAAATGCATGTATTAGAGCGGGATTATTTCCACTAGCAACTGTACCTCCTGAAGTCATTTTTCTTTAAGGCATATCTCTGCGATTATCATGGAAATCGAGAACACTACTGAAGGAAGGAGCCCAGAAAGTATGAAACCACTAGAGAGTGTAAACAACTGTTCCATTTCAATGAGTTTTTCAGTCAGCATCTTCATGTTCCAAAATTTGACATTATCTAACTTTTCTGTTATTTATTGACTTTGCAAATACTTTTTACAAGGTCTGCAACACAACAAGAAAAAAAGAGAGGAATGCTGTATTTAAATCATGCCTTTTCCTCAGATGTTTTTTTGTTTGGTTTTTTTGAGGGGGTTAGTTGTTGGGTTTTTCCTTCACATCTGCTGGCAGGCATGATCCTGCACCATTGACACCAGCAGGAGTTTGTGTAACTGAGAAGCACAATTCTGTGCTTCTCTGTGGGTCCAGTTCTATCCTTTGCTGAAAGATCCTTTATTGTGTTAGTTATACTAAAACAAAATGTATTTAACTGAAGGTGTCCATAAAAAAATAATTTTTTGGGGTGGTACGTAATGTGGTCCAAGCCGAGGAGATGTCTGCCGCCTTGGAAAGGCAGAAGTACCCGCCAATGGGTGCCATTCTGGAATGAATCATGTCCACACACGCATGCTGAAGGCATCAGGTGGTGGAATCTGCTTAGTTTAAAAAGCCTGATCCAAGATGCACTGAAAGCAGTGCAAGGCTGTTTCCAGCAGGCTTGAATTTGGAGTGGAAGGAACAGACAATGATTTAACTAGTTATTAACTTCAGGAGTCAGCATTCCCATCGGTTTAATAGGCTTTGCTTATGCATGTGCTTATAGTAAAGCACATCCAATGTAACATGCTGAATTGGGGTTCTTACTACCTATTCATTCCTATAATATAAATAATTATTATTTTAGTCGCTCCTTATGAGCAAAGGAAAGTATTTTTTCAAATTTGATGTGAGAGATTATATATGGTCTAACTGATTCCTCCAGGATAATAAAAAGTCTGATTAAGACTGTGTAAGATCCTGTGATCTGATCATAGTATATGTATTTACATGTAGACTGCGTGATTGATTCAAATAACCTTAGTGAGGTTTTGTCTATGTGAATGTAAAAAGTTGTTTTAATTCAGTTTTGCCAAGTTGATTTGTGTAGTTTCGTCACAAGTATGCAGGTTTTGGGCTGAACTCAGAAATAATCAAAGGCTTTATCTAGAGTGTGCATTTGCTTTGTAAGAATCAGTCATGTTGCGGGCAAGGTGAATTGTATTTTAACTGGGATTTTGTAATACCGCTTTCTGTAGTCACATGATAATAATAGAAGACATTAGTTTTGAAGTTTTAAGAAGTGTGAGTTTCTTCTAATGTAAAAGCGTAACTTAGTCACATATCATTAGCTGGCTGGTACCTAGCAAATGTTAGTAAATACGGTTATGTGACCTGCTTTGGCCATTAGATAATTTTGGCAAATCTAGATAAGCATTGCATTTAAGTTTCTGGTTAGCTTTGAAAACTGATTTTTGATGGTGGTTTTACTGATCCTTCCTCTTGGAGGTAACAAATCCTATGCCTTCAGTAAGATTTTTTTCATATGAAGAATTATAAGTATGTGCCAAACCAATGTGTGCAAAGTATCAAAAAGCAAAAGGGTTATTTTACATTTGAAGGGCAGATGTGACCACACTTTCTATTAAACCAGCGTGGCAAGGCTCAGGAAGTGAACCTTTGCCAGCACATTTAGTTCCCTGGAAGTAGCTTTTCCAAAGCGAAACATCTCTTATATGGCAACCTGTCAAGATACTTTTTCTCTTTGCAGCCTGTGTGCGTACACATACAAGTTTGGCTAGAGTTTGATAGCCTGTAATAACATGCTGAAGGCCCAAATACCTCATGCTTGTCTAACAAAGAATCCACTTGAAAAAAGAACAAGATATAAACATCCATTCTGGTTTTGAGTGCTTTTCTCCCTTTTCTCTGAGTGGTAGAAGGAGATGGAAACTTCAACAATTTTTTGTTTGTCAGCAACTACAGTCAGTTTTGTGCAACTGCATTAAAGTGAGAAAACTTTATTTGAAAGCATGTAGAGCATTTCTAATTCATATTTTAAAGCGTGTGAGAGAATGTGTTTCTTATAATGGAGCCACTGTTGGGACATTGACTCAGTGTTGACTGTCAGGAAAGGAGCCTATTTAGTGAATCACCAGTTTTGATACATTGCCTAAATCTAACCTTGTTTATGCTGCAAGACTAAATGAGATCATAATACGAAGGTTTCAAAAACTAACAACTATATTGCATTTTGTAAGAATCTGCATGCATTATCTTTCTCTCAGGAATAAATTTGAAGGCTTGAATAGATTAGCAGGCTCTGTAATGAGATGGGAATGCATTATTTTGAATGGATCTGGATTGATTTAGACAGGCTTTCAGTTAATTATGTTTGAGACACTTTGGCTGTGACTAATAAGAAAATTGCATGTAATCTAAACTTTAAGACCTAGAAATGTACACTATTGTGCTTGAGCACTCAGGCTTCTTCTGCGATGTCAGTACCCATGCCTGTCAGAAAAAAATGTATGCAGTAAATAAAATACCACTGGGCAACTGGATAGGAGTTGGTCTGTATTGTTGGACGGCCTTTGGTATAAATGTTGTATCGTGCTACGTCTTACCAAGTCTGTCTTCGTCTGTTTCAGAGGGATGTATTCTGCAAGTATTTTGTGATGCTTTCTGTAGTGCTTAATCTTAGGCAGCTTTAATTTTAAAGCCATATAATATTAGACTAGGAGAAAGGGAGAGCAGGAAGCCATTTTCTTTCAACAGATGGGTAAAACAGGGAACAGAGCAAGGAGTTTAATGTAATGTTATATTAGTTAGATTTGTAATATATCGACAAGCTATATTTATGTACGGAAATTAGAAGAAGGATATCAAAGCAACAAAGACCTTGTGCATATAATTTCTTTATTTGTTCTTGTCAAACACATTAAACTTTAAGGCCCAGGTCTCTGTATTGTTTTAGATGCATTTAAACATTTACTTTAGGTCATAAAATCCAATTATAGGCTCTATCCATAAGCAATAAGTTAGACTATAAATGAATGAGTGCACGTATAAATGGGAGAAAGATTTGGCTAATAATAATTGCAGTACTCTGTGGATCTATGTGCATTTTAATGTGCTTAGAAGTCTCTTGGGGTAGGTAACTATTACTACTGTAACAGCTGTTCCCATTTTACAGGTAGGACAACTAAAGCATAAAGAATTAATGACTCTCCCAAAGCTTTGCAGGGGCTGACTTACTGAAATAGAGCCAAAAACAGTGCTCACTTGCCCTTCAGGCACTACCTGAGTACTTCTTTATGTCAAAAGACTATTAATGTCTTAGGTTGATAACCTAGCAAGATATTCTTTCTTGCTAGCCAGCTGTTTTTTGTTCTCTGTAACAAATTTTATCCTTTGTATTAACTTACTCCATCCTTTAAAACAAAGTATGCATCTTTTGTCTATTCCATCCTTGTGTTGTCTAGCAACATCTGAGCAGGCAGCATCTCAGAAAACTCTTAGCTTCCCAGTATGTTTGCATCAACCACTACGTGATAAACAAACATTTGCAATTAGAGGAGGAGATACACTGTATCAAATCAGGATTCAGTGTGTACCTTATATGACATTTCAGCTTAAAGAAGGCTGACCTACCCTGTAGAAATGAAGTAGCTGCTCCACAGGTATGAGCTAAGTTCTAACCTCCAGTTTCTCTCTTGACAACACATGGTGGAGGCCGCCTTGTCTTCGGCGAGGATCCAGATAAACCAGCAGAGCTGTTTATTCTGTGTGAGGCAGCAGCATCCTAGATGCTGTTGGTCAAACTGGAACTGTTTTGGTTTAAAGATGTTGGCAGTATCCTGCAGATCTTTAAGGAATATCCTTTCATCCAGATGTTATTTCTCCCTGTCCCTTCCGTTCATCCTTGCACTGTGTGTACATGCATGTATAAACAGGAGGGAAGGGGAGCTGTGATGTTCTTTGTTGTAATTTGTTTGTTTGCCTTCCTACCAGTTTGACTTTGCCTTTACACCTCCCTCTTTTCAGACTTCTGAAGAATAATAGTAATTTTGCAAAGGCTAAGCTACAGTTGCTGTTAAATGCATCCTGCTACAGCACTTCTTTATCTCCTTTCCAGCTCACCTTTGTTTTCACAAGTCCTCTTATTTTCCTTTTATACTTATAAAAAAGATGCCAAATGTTGTGTCCCAGTGTTCTTCTGTACCTTGTTGCTACTTTCCTCACTAACTGGTGCTCTCAGTGTCCTGGACAGCTACTGAGGTAGTTCAGATACTACCTCATGCTCCTTTTCTTGGCGATTTTTGTTTCTACTTAGGCCATTGCAGGCTGCTGAACCTCTTCAGCCCAGACTTTTGTGATTCATAATTCCTCATCTCCAAGGCTCCGCTTTCTTCTCCACTCTCTGGGGCTTGGAGGGTGTCTGTGTTGTCTCTTGTTCATCCTTAGCTTCCGTGGGCTTACAGGGCATTCTGCTTTCATGTAGGGTTGCTTCTGCTGAGACTGTTTGTTGGAAGTGCTTGTCTACATATACAAGATTTTTCACTACAAAATAGCTGCGTAATGGAGAGTTCACCGGGGCTAAAATTTGCAAAGAAAAGCTTTGTGCTTTGGTGTTGGGTTTTGAAATGTTGCAATAAAAGCTTAGAGTTCCTCTCCCAGTGAATTCCATTGCCAGAAGCTATATCAAAGCAGTTCTCATCCTGCATATGGCTTGATTTAGAGACTCAATTAAGGAGAAACATTAAACAGATAGTGAGAAGGGGGGAAAAGGGGATCTGTGTGAGCAGCTAATTATTCACTTCAATAATTCAGTGGGTTTTACACTAATAGGTTGGAAAGTAAATACCACTTCACATAGATGTAGTATTCCATTATTTATACACTGATGAAATTGGGGTTTAATTAAGACTAAAGCCTAAGACTTTAAACCCTTAATGAAACATGTTGCTTTGTATAGTCAGTAAAGTACCATTGGCTGGTATTCCTTAACACAGAAGTGGATTTCTCTGTAGTATAGAGCATTGCTGTTACACAGAGCAGCATTTTAATGCCTGGAAAAAGATAATGACAGCTTTATTAACTGTCATTTTTGTCTTTATTTAGAACTTTTGTTTCTAATATTAACTTTACTGATTAATTGTATGTATGTAATTATGCGTGCTGAGAAGAGGCAGGGATTGATGTCCTCTGTTTAGTGATATGTCAAGACCTGGTAGTGGTCTATGATTAGCCTTTTGATCTCTCCTATAATGATTATGATGCTTGTGATTTAGTTGCTTTGTCAGCACACATCCATGTAACGGGGTATAAATGCGATTTGTGTTGGAACATGAATACGATACGGTAGAAGCATTCCTGGAGGATGTGATTTTACCTCCATACTGATGGGGGAAGGGCACACAAAACCAAAAGGTCATATTTTGAAAATGTCTCCAACTCCCCAAAAGAATTGATTTTCTGGCTCGCAAGTAGCTTCAATATGCTTTTTAGATGCAGATTCCCCTATAGTCTAGATGAAATTTATTTAAAGCTGACACAGATGGGTGCTAAGTGAAAACCCCATAGTTTGGCCCTTGACTGCTTGTGGAATATAGTCTGATTCATCTGGGACATGTGAATATGTTTGTTTTTAAAAATCTCTGTTTTAGCAAAATCTCAGGGATTCCATCGGGTGAAATGGAGAGCAGTCCTTTGAAACTATGCCAATTCCTTCAGGCCAGGATTAAGGCATGCATTTTTAACAGCAAAATTAATTAACTGTTAGAATAATTTACATATGGATGGAGTGGAATTTTTTTTTAAAGTATGGATGTCTTCTTCCAGTCTAGCCATTACGGCCCTGGTAATGAAGTTACTGGATGTAGTTCTGGGATCTGCATTGTGTTAGAAAGTTGGCTAGGTAGTAATAAGTTCTGGCTTCATAACCTCTAAGCTGGAAAAAAAAAAAAGCTATAATTTGCACAGAGCGAGTTGTTGTCTAGTTTGAGGTGCTATTGAATTAGTTTCAGCTGTGTATGTAGCACAGTGATTTATGCAAATTCAGAAATGTAGGAATAACCCGAAAATTGTTGTAATTTTAACACTCCTGATTTGTACCTTTGACAAAAATTGACTTGCCACTTGCATGTTCTGTGGATATCTAATCAGAAAAAAGACTCCTGATCCCTTACAAAAGGAAGGGAAAGGGAAAAAAAAAAACCTGATATCTGTGAATGCGGGATTCTCTTCATGTTTACCTCAGTATTTTTTATATGCCTATTATGAATTTTCAGGAAGCCTGGAGAACACAAACGTTCAAAAGAACCTTCATCTTTGCCATGCATGCATCTCGCAGTTGTGGCATGTGGGGACCGGCTGGAAGAGACGCTAATCATGCTGAAATCGGCAGTTCTCTTTAGCAACAGGAGGCTCTGCTTTCACATTTTTGCTGAGGATTCCCTTAAGCCTGAATTTGAGAAGAAGGTGAGTTTCTTTGTCATTTGATGAATGAGTTTTAAGTCACAAATCTCTGAGAAAAATTAAATTGACATCAACAAGTAGTAACTAAACACTTTTTTTACTGTATGTAGTTTATAAATTCTTTATGCATGCATATTTCTTAAAAAAAAGCTATATAACATGTAGTTTCTAATTCCTCCCCCCATGTCTTTCAGTTAAAGGAATGGCCTTCCTCATATACAAAGAAGTTTGAATACAACATTTACCCAATAACCTTCTCAGTAGGAAATGCTCAGGAATGGAAAAAGTTATTCAAACCATGTGCTGCCCAGCGCCTTTTTCTTCCGGTAAGGCACCTGGATTTCTGAGTAGGTTGCTTCAGAAAAAGGTTAATTCCACAGAAAGGAGGATTTGCTGGTGTTAAGATTAAAACCATTTTCAGGCTGAAACATCTGCTTAACAATATTTTAGTCTGTGCTTTAGCCATTTAAAAAAAAAAAAACAAAACAGAAATCCAGCCTCGCTTTTTCTCCCGCTAACAAAGGATGTGTGTTTCTTATTTGTCTCTAGTTCCATTAGCCTCTCGGACTCTTAAGACTCAGTGCGAGAGCTCTTTCAGGGTAGATGCTGCATGCTTTCCATAAATAACATTCTTTTCAGTGTGGAGTCATCATATCCTCTTTACCCACTGTCTCCCTTTCCATGTGTTAGCCCTTATAGCCCTTAGACTGATGCTTTCAGCAATCCCTTTTCCTTGAGTTTTATTTCTTTTTTCCAAGACTGTCATATTTGTCCTTAAGGTAATGATTCCAATGTACTCAAAGTCAGATTTCATGCAAGAGACCTGTGTATCCTGGGATCTTCAGGTTCACTGAAAATTTGCATTCTTTACTGCAACTACTTAGTGTCATAAACTTTGAAAATATTTAAGGTTGCTGGAGAGAAGGAAGGTGTTGATAACAATTTTACATATGCAGAAATACCAGAAATTGAAAGAACTTCTGCATAAAGCAACTTCTGTGGAATTGAGAACATCTATCAAAAATATCTTTTGCATTGCTCTTGATTGGGGTGACTCCAATAAAGTTCACATGATCCAGATTTCTTCATTGCTGTCTTATGAGAAATGGCGGGGACAAAGAAATCTTTACTTTCTCAGACGGAAACAATCAGGAGACAGCTGCACGTCCAGATACGTAGACTATGAATACATATGTGAGAAAATATGTGCTGTCAGCAGTTAGGTTTATCTGCCGTTTAGAGGTAGACTATCAAATGCCCAAAGGCCAGATGGGCTGGAAGTAACTCCAACTTCAGCAGAGATCGTCTCTTCCCTGTGTAAATATTTATATCACCCAGAAAATAATCCCTAAGCGTTAGCTTTTTCAATATAGATTGTTTGTAAAGATGTACTCAAATGGGGTTATTTTCACTGAGTAAACACAATTCTCTGTTCCTCTTATTTCTGTGGTATTTTTTGTCACTTTTGTAGACTCTCATCACAGAAACAGTTTCACTTTTATTTGTCATCACCCTTCTGATGACAGAAAAGGGTTATGTATTCATGCTGATTCCTTCGGGTTGGGCAGTGCTTTTTAGGTTCCTTTTTTATCACTCACATATTGCCGAAGTTCTCCAGTAACTTCTTGTAAGGAATATTAGACTGTCGTGTGTTGTCTTAGCAAAAGTAGGAGGCAACCTGAACTGTAAATGTTTGTTTGTTTCTCCCAAGTGCTCTTTGAGGCATTTGCAAAATGTGTGGTCAGGCTGAGGTTTATGGCTTTGAATAGGAGGAGTTGTCCAAGAGTAGTTGCAGCTGACACTAAGTTGATGTGGATATAGTAAAGAAAACAAGCTGTAGTAATAGCTGAGGTGGCAAGTGTCCAGTTGTACTTTGGTACTCAGGTTTGCAGACTGACAGAACCTTGGGCTGTTTCTGTGTAATTTCAGCCACCATTATTTTTTTCAGGGCTTGATAACTATGTTCTGATATCCCATTTGAATGAGACAGTGCTGTAGAAATCCAGTCTGCACACAGTGGGAGCAAAGGGTTTCTAGTGTTATTGTTTAGAGAACTATTTTGACTTTTATTTTAAATAAATACCAGCAGGATGTCGGCATCCTTTTTTTCTTATCCTTCCCTGTACTAAGCATTTTCCCCTGCAGTGGCATAAAATGCGACTGGATTTAGGGAGGACCCCAGGAGAGCTGTAGTTGAGTTTATCAGCTGTTTAGCTCTCAGTTGTGCAAATTGTCTTGCTCCTGATAATGCTAAGCCCGAGTGGAATGTGAGTCTTTGATTCACAAGTGCCTCTCCTGCCAAAGAAATCTCTCTTCTGCAGCACCAGCAGGCGTGTGAAAGTGGACAGGAGGGTATGAGGAATGTGTTAAGGGAAAATTGTATAAGAATCTTTCAGTGGTTTTACTCGCTGATAAAACTGGAGCTCTGGGATGTGATCCTGCAGCTTGTAGTAATGAACTGTTTTGTCCTGGGTAAGAGGTTGATATACACATTCCCAAGTTGTTGAATGTATTTGGGTTGCTAAAACATTAAGGAGGTTCACACAGCATCCTGCATTTTGTAGAGGCACTCTGTGACATCTGATCACGTTTGCCACTTATGCAGGGAAAGCAGATTGAGCCTCCGTGTAATCCCACAAGTCTAAATCTCTTGCTGCAGTCTACTACAGTAAAACTGTCAATGGAATTTGCAAGACAGAATAAGGACGATGTGGATCTTTACATGAGCACAAAATGAAACTTTAAAAATAAGCTAGGAGGGTAATGCTCTCAGCAATCACTTGGAACTGTTCTGTAATACTAACATGGATGTTAAGACACCAGGTGAAAAACCCTCTTCTGGTCTCACGAATGTTGCATACCACGGAGCTGACTTGCAGCTGTTTCTGTATTGCTGGTTTGGAGCTACCAAAACAATCAGCTAAAGTATCATGAAATGCTTAAGGGATTTTTGGATGATTTTAGTTCTAATAGTAACTAACATTTAGAACCCTTCTCAAAACACTTAATCTACTTAAGAGCTTTTAAAGTAGATTAGCAATATCCCCATGCTATAGCTGTCCTCTTGAGTACACTGAAGTATCCAACCCAGTGTATCAGAGACAGCACTGGGAATAGATGCCAGGACCTTACCTAGACAAAAGTCTCCATCTCTGTTGTAACTTGAGTTAATTGCTTACTACAATTAAGTTTAGTAGCTCAGCTTTGTGGTAGTGCTACGTTAGCATCAAGATTTGTGATTTGTCCTTAATTTTGGATAAAGCTCTGATAAACTGCCATGATAGCCGTTGCAAACCATTAGGTAACACAGCTTCACAACACACCAATATGTGTTTACACAGTAGTGTGTTATTACTTGCCAACCTTGCTAACACAGAAGATCTATGGAGACAAGAGTTGTGAAATCAAATTACAGATAATTGAGTATTTAAGTGAAGTGTCAGGCTAAATATAGCCAGTTCTGTGCAGAACTTTTTCACAGATTTACTAAGAATGCTCTACATAGCTGCAAAAAAATCACACTTCTTAGAAGCTGTAAGCGCCTGTAGAGCGAGGAAGAAGACAAGCACAGTCAAGCCATATTCCTGACCATTCGTTTCAGAAATCACAGTCTGTCAGATATGTCTACATGGTTTGTGCTAGCAAGCGCGAGCTCAGACTACCAGACACAGTCTTGTGTTGCTTATGCTCCAGGTCAGATCCATGTAATTTTTAACCATCAGTCACGTCCCTCTGGTTAGCCCTCCCGGCACGGTCGGCACTGCCAACCCTCGCTCTGCAGCACCTGGTTCAGGCAGAGCAAGCTGGAGCAAGGTCTCTTGTACCAGGCTTGCCTTCCGGTACTCAGCTGCTTTTGACATTGAAAATCAGTGGTGTCAAAAATACATCATCTCCTTCTGTATGCTTTTGAATAAGCAGAAGCTAAATATTGTTTTAAGGGCTGTGTAAATCCTGAAATATTTATATTTTTTAAACTCTAGTTTGGGAACAGAGCTAACTGAAGTCTATGGGACATTGGAAATGCTGGAGTTATCTAAATTAAATTTATCCCCAATATAACTCCATTGAAATCCCGGGAGCTATGCAAGGAACACTTACAACCACAATTTCTGAAATTAAATTCCCCTACCCAAGGTGAAGTTAAATGCAGAGCCAGAAGGGGATGTCATCAATTCAAACTGACGTGTAGGTTTTAAATAAGTCTTAAAACTTCACACGTGAAAGAGAAAATTGTGAAGGGCTTAAAGGAAGTAGCACAGCTTTTCTTTTAGGCTGTTGGGTGTCACTGCAGGACAACACCTTGGACACAGGAAGGGGAAGAATCTTTTGGCAAACCAGAAAGGAGAGCATGTGAATTCTGAGTGGAGGAATACAAGGCACAAAGTGTGGGGTCAAATGCTGGTAGGCACCCACTTCACAAAGATCTCCAATACCTGCTTGAATCCATTTATATGTAGGAAAATTATGATGGTTCATGACTTCCACAGACTTAAATTTATGTGTGTGTTTAAGGTTGGTGAAAGAACAGTTTTCTGCTGGAAGAAGCAGTGCCCAGGCTGTCACTTATGCTTGACAGGAGTGTCTGTATGCACCCATTAAACTCCCCCCTAACCCTCTGCTGGAAAATGCCTGAACTTGTCGTTTTAGCAGGGCACCCTAAGGAAAAATCTTGCCTGGTATACAGCGTGCTGTGCATCCCTCAGGCAAAATCTAATAGCTTCTGCTCTGTTTGTATTCATGTGTTAGCTCCTGTCTCAGACTAAATTTGGGGCATTTTTAAAAATTATTTTTATATTTTTATTTTATATGACTTCATATAGTAGATAGCCTGTTGAGCATGCTTAAAGGTAATTTTTCCCCCCACTTGTTCAAATTCTTAATGTTGTTCACGCTCTTTCACAGGTAATCTTCAGTCACAGTATATTTCTGTTTATGTAAAAATCAATTTCTTTATTAGAATTTATGAAGTTACCTGCATAAATAGAAGAGTTTGTCATTGGTGTCATTGCAATTGGATAAGAGAGGGATTGTTCTGTTCCGCAATGTGGTGAAAATCAATAGGCTTTTGGATTTGCTTTTCAAAGAAAGAAAGAGAGAGAAATAAGGCTTTTGGCTGAAACCAAAGCAAGAAAATTTCAATCCTTCAGGAATTTTGGACAGTTTTAGCAAATAATGAAGAAGAGCAACAAGAATGAGTTGGAACTGATGGTCAACTTCGGCTAATGTTATTTATTACCTAACAAACAACCTTACAAACAGCTGATGCAAACAACAAGGGAGTTTTCTTGGACTGTTGAAGCACTATATATTTTGCCCTACTAAAATTAATAAATGAGCATGTAAGGATTTGGATAGCCACAAGGGGGAACATTGTCAACAAGAATAGATTAAAGATCCTGGATCTAATTTACAGTTTACACCCTTCTGACTTTAACTTTATTGTGGTTATTCTTGAGATAGAGTCCAATGACAGAGATCAGAATCTGACCTCGTAAGTATGACATATGACATTTCTATTTACCAAGCAAATTTTGTTCTTCAGTAGGATGCAGCTACATTTTTGTGATCGATAGGGTTTTCTTAATTCAAGTGAAACATTTGTATATACTGAGTGTAAGACTCCTAAGTTGTAATAGGAAAAACAGTCATTAGAAAGGCATAAGGAAACCAAATGATACCAAATGGAGATGAAAAGTTTTCTGTTATAATAGCTTACCCTTTCTGTCTGTGGAGGAAGCTGTATGTTTCATCAGGGTATGCGCTAGTCAAGCCAACTGCAGGATCAGGATCCACATTAGTTTTTGGGACAGATTGTGAAAGCACCTTTCATACACACGCAAAGTAGCAGATTCATAGGGTACAATATAGCGTATCATTTTCAGTAGTAATCCTTTCAGAAACCTTGCTATACCGTGTGCAAAAATTACGTGTTTTCTACAAATGGTTAATTATTTTTTTTGTACCACTTATAGATCTTTAAAAGAACTAACAAAACTATGTAAATATATATTCTTTGCATTTAATTTCAGAACTGATACTAAATATGCCTTGCAGTTGTTTGTTGGGTTTTGGTTGGTTTTTTTCTGTGAGTTTAGTGGATTACTATGTGGATTTTTTATATTACTACTTAGTGGATTTCAAATGAAGATTAGAATCCAACTTGTGTGGTCTGGTAGCTGTTGTGCTGTGCAATTTAAAAAAGCCCAAACAACAAATAGCAAGCCAATAACCCGATAACTGTTGTTCCTGTGTGTAATTACATTTAGCTAATAAATCAATAACCTTTTTCAAATTATCGGTTTAAAATAAAAGTAACTTTTGCCCATAATCTTCCTTTTTGTTGTCTATTTGGTTTCTTTTTCATCTCTTCCTCTCCTCGCTCTACAAACCTAAAAGGTCATTTTAAAGGATGTGGACTCTCTCCTTTATGTGGACACTGATGTTCTCTTCCTGAGGCCCATCGACGACATCTGGCATATCCTGAAAGAGTTCAACTCAACACAGCTAGCTGCTATGGCCCCAGAACACGAAATACCAAAGATTGGCTGGTACAGTCGATTTGCGCGTCACCCTTATTATGGGACAACTGGAGTCAATTCTGGAGTGATGCTAATGAATTTAACACGGATACGCAACACTCAGTTCAAGGTGAGAAGAAATACAGCTGTTGCAGGAACTAGTGTTTTATGTATTTTTCACATCTTTTAAAACAGTATAAAATTATATAAAGTAAAAAAAAACAGTAAAAAATTATATAAAAGTATATTAAAAAATCTGAAAAATATAGAGTGTATATTTGGATACTAAAAGCAATTATAGTAAAAATTATTATTCAAACAAATGAAATTCCTCAAGAGGCTGGAGCACTGAGAACTTGTAGATGAAGCGATCTGTTAGCAGTAGTAAAAATGACTTCTTCAACATTTATTTTTCCCTTGAAAGATACATGAAAGAATAAGGATCTTCCGTGCAGTCACTGTGTTGTTTTAAAAGTTGGGAAGCTTGATGTAAATATCCAGAGAAACTGGTAATAGTTTGCATCTGCTGTAAATAGAATTTTGTATCCCGCTGCAGATCAAGTGACTCCATGAATTTTGATATAAATGAGATGGGAACACTTTCTCTGACACCTCCCTTCTTTTGTGACTTGTAAAATATCTATTTGTTTCATTGAGCATGTATTCTTTAGCCTCTTTAAAAAATTTATTTCCCCCAAGTAGTCTTGTTCCTCAGTCAAGGCCAGGAGTTCCTATAAAGGAACAGCTTGAATAAAAAAAGCCCTTGCTCTTAATATCATAATTCCCAGGGAAGATCATTTTTAGTGTGTATTTTTCCTTGCTTTTATGCCTCAGTTTTCACCTTGTCCCTGCATTTTTGCATTTTTCCACTTTTTCTCCCTCCTGTTGCTCAGAATAGGAAGATTGTGAATAGCAGGAGCTGACATCACAGCTGGACCCGGGAGACCTTGCTTTCCTGTTTAGATAAACAATAGCATGGTCAGCTTTGCTCTTCCAGCCCTGTCCGGGTCTAGCATTTCCTGGCAGTTCTTCATTTTTCATCTAAGTATCTGTCATGGCTTCGCAGACTCACAAATATGTGGGTGCCACACTGTGAGTCATATATCACATCACTGTTCACTCACTGCTTCTGTTTTTCTGTCCTGCAGAACAGCATGATACCGAGCGGTTTGACTTGGGAGGAAATGTTATACCCGTTATACCAAAAGTACAAAAATTACATTACATGGGGAGATCAGGATTTACTAAATATAATTTTTTACTTTAACCCGGGTAAGTAATGATTTTTGGAGTCATGGTTATCTGTGTTAAGAAAATCTTTTTGAACTTGAAAATTTTTTAAAAAGTGCTATTTGTTATTTAGGATATGTGTAACATACTCTGGCATGAAGTGCACCTAGGATTTACAACCTATGATAATAGGGGGCTCAGACTTGGTTACATTGAATATGTAAATCTGTTTTCTGGAGATTCTGAGAAAATAAGGCAGTATAACATTAATGATCAAATGCAGGAATGAAGTTCAAGTTGTACGCGTGCTTAAGAGTGTCACTGGACCGGGGCCTAGTTGAAAAATATTTTTGTTTCAGATGTTTATCTGAATGTAAAATTGCCAAACTTTCTTCAAAGCTATGCTCTATTTTTCTGAAATTCAGCTGTATATTTATGCAAACAAGTAACAATACTAATATAAACAGAAGATGGACACAGCCATTGAAATAATCTCCTCTGAAACTGTTGCCTTCCCTACTTTCACTCCTTCACTAAAAGTTACTTTTTGAGAAAGGTGCGTCCAGCCTTTCAGCTGCATGATCCAGCCTCAGCAGGCACCAGGACGGTCACGTCTATATTCTGCCGCTTGGATTTGTGCATTTTCTGCTCTTCTGTATTCTGCTTGCTCTGGGACTCTGAAGAGCTGTGGAGGACTTCAGGTCTCTCAAAACCTTATTCTCAGAGAACAGATGGCAAAACCCACCTGTCCTAGTGTGGACCAGCATCACCAATATGTATGACCAGTACATACTTGTCAATCCAGCAAAATGTCATATCTGATTCCTGCCTGTCACTCTTGCACAATGCCTCCATAAACAGCTTATAACATTTTTGTGTTGTCCTTTGTTTCCTCATGAATTGGAGTCATGTTCTCATGAGTGGGTATTTCCAAGAACTGACAATTTTAGGCATCTTTATTTTAAAAGGGTGTGACTTTTTCCACAAGCGCTGAGACAGTTTCTGGAAGTTCAGCCCCTTGTAAGTATTTTGCACTGATCACACAGAAATGACTTCAGGCACTTCCAAGAACAGTAACATCTACCATAGTACGTGCTTCCCAAAGAAAGTGAGAACCTTATTTCATGGTTCTGAGTATGCTGAGTATCCATTCTTATTTGCTTTTCCTTGTTTCCTATGCGACCTTGTATTCCCTCAAGCCATCTTAAGAACAGAATAAGTCTGGATTTATTTTTATTTATTCTGTTCCCTTTTCGTTTTCTCTAAGGAGTCATAGGGTAGGTAATTGGATATACCCAAATCCAGGCAAATAAAAAGAGAGAGCAAAAGCAAAGCAATAAGCTAACATCTGTTTACTGCAGACAGATGTCAAACATCAGTGTGTCCCTCATACACCATGTATTACCCTGAATCCTAGTGAAAAAAATGAAGTGGAAGAAATCTTCATTATGAAATCATAAATAATTTCCAAAAAGAAATGAATGTTATGGGAATAGGGTCTGCTGGAGGAAGAAAAAGATGAAGCCAGATTAGTTGTGAAGTCAAACTCAAGCTGCTAACTTAAGTGTGGAGGAAAAAAACAAAGATTGCAAAAATATTTTAATTTTGTGATGAGAGTATTCTCTATCAAATCCACATGTTGAGCCTCTTCTGCACCATAGTCTGTCTTTTCCTTCTAACTGGTAAATAATTTTTTACGAATTACGTAACATCAGTCTGCACAAGAAAAGAAAACAAAGGAACTGGATACAATTAAAGGAGAAGACAAGACTTTGACAAGGTTTTAAACTGCTGGATTGTTGAGACTGGCCTGGGAAGGAATCAGTCAAGACCGCTGCAGGTGGCTTTTTATAAATGCAGTGCATTGGCTTAAAAATACACAGAACCATCTTACCTGGGGCCAGAAGAGATGCAGCTTTTTCCCATCTCCGAAGGCCGTTCTGATGATTAATGGATCTGAAGGCTCGCAGAGCAGCTGGAGTTTGAGTCCAGCTGTGACAGCAAAAAATGCGTAAGAGAGTCGTGGTAAGAAGATCAAGAATGCTCAAGTGACATGTACAAAAGCTAATAAGCACCTGACAACATCCTCTCCCTGTAGTGACCTGCTGAGGAGCTGTGCTGGCAAACATCTGTTCAGGGTTACTGAAAGGATCCCCGTTAACTGAAACAGGGTTTGGATCAGGCGTTCCAGCTCTTCCTGTCCTTTCAGCAACACTGGGGAGCAATTCTGAACGTGTGATAGGTCAGACTGCATGGAAACCACTTACAATCTACCCTTTCCTGAGCAGTCTCCTGCTAGAGAGGGCTTGAGGCTCCTACTTCTTCAAGACCCGCATAGGACCAGCTGCAGGCTTCCTGGGAAGCTAAGAAAGGCCAAGTGATGAATTCAATCTGCAGTGCTTCTGACATGACCTGCTGGCATAGTGCAATGGTTCATTTTACTCCATTTCTGAAGCAAAAAGGTCACAGGGATTGGCATGATTTATTATACGCATGTTGCAGATGCTGTGGGTGCATAGAGAAAGTTTGAAAAAAAAAAAAAAGGCTCAGTAGGAGAAAGGAGGTTACAAACCCTTTTGAGAAATTAGGCTCATCTGTAAATAACCTGGACCTGTGAAACTAATGGATGACAACTCTTAGAGGAACTGTGCGTAAAATACACTACTTCTTACACTCTGCTGTATCACAGTGTAATGAATTGTCACAGCCCCAATGAAAGCTTCAGCAGCAAACACTGGATATACTTTGCAAGCTTTCCCATGCTGTCTCCAGAAGGATTCTGGATTTTGCGTAGCCCTCACTGCTGTGTGTGCTTCCCTAATCATTTCTGTAACTCCGGAAATTTCTTACTAGGGCAGAGGACCCTGGATAGTGCCACCTGGTGCATGCTTTCTTGGTTTGATTCTGTCACTTCTAGCTTTGTAAAATGCTCTCTTGGTTTATGTTTGCAGCCAGGCTTTCTGTTGCCCTCTCTTTCTGTTAGTTCAGGTCTAGCACTGCTGAGATATGTACAGTCATCCCCTGAGGAAAGGAAGTTTCTGTGTCTAGCTGCTGCTTGGGATATTTGAAAAAGAAGTAACCAAATTTTTTTCTGATCATCAGTCCCAGCTTTTTCAGAGAAACATGGTTTAATTTGTTGTAACTCTTGTTTGACGTGTCTTTTTTTCTCCCTCCTCTCCCCATCTCCCCTTACCAACATTGGCAGAGTGTCTCTATGTGTTTCCATGTCAGTGGAACTACCGGCCTGACCACTGTATGTACGGAAGCAACTGTAAAGGTGCAGAAGAAGAAGGTGTCTCTATTCTGCATGGAAATAGAGGTGTCTACCATGACGACAAACAGCCTACATTCAAGGCACTCTATGAAGTGATACGTGATGTAAGTCTTCTGTCTCAATAGAGGCAGTCCTTTTATTTCAATGCAGATTACTGCTTTAACCACGTTGCTTAGACTGCTATCCCAGCAAGTCAGGCTGAGCGTAGCTGTGCTTTAGGTATACCTCTCAGACACAAAATAACAAGGTTGCTTTGGCCTCTCCTCTCTTACTCCAGGCATGTATTTGAGATAATTTAAATGATCCTCCTTCATATTGTAGTAAAATTCTAATCAAAAAGGCTGATAAATTGCTTTTCTATAATACTGGAGGTGGAAAAAAGTCTTTGAGTAGAGTTCTTCCATGTGGTACTGCAGCTCTTGTCCATAAATACCCAATGAAAGCTTGTCCTTCCTGAGCACCTGGAGCCTCTGGGTACATGGAAGGCAGAAGCTTGCATACAGACACAGGTCCATATTTCCACTTTGAATGTTGTATGTGTACACGTCTGCTCCCTAAAATATCTGTTTTGTTAAAATATCCCTATGTTAGTAAATCTCCTTTAAATACAGACTCTAGAAATACAGTTTCTGGGAAGTTGGCTGTCTCAGGTAATACACCCAGACAAACTTTTCTGAAAGCAAGCATTCCCAAGCAGGCCAGTGGTTGAAGTTGATAGGCTTCGATGACACTCTGGGAAGGTGAGGGATGAGTCATTGCCTGCCTATATAAGGTTTTATCTTACAGAAACTTCTAAAATGCCCTTTTGTAACAAGTGAAAACTAATAGTTATTTTTTCTTTTCTTTAGTTTCCATTTGAAGACAATCTCTTCCAGTCTTTGTACTACCCTCTGCAGTCTAAGTTTCTGGATACGGTGCACACTTTATGTGGGAGAATTCCACAAGTATTTTTGAAGCAAATTGAGAAAACTATGAAGAAGGTGTATGAAAATCGGGTCATTGTCTACTTGGGGGCCAACCACAGATACTAAATGTAGCTATATTTTTACAGAGTTTTTAATTCTTGCACCCGATCTCATGAAGCATGTAAATGAAGAGTATGAACTCCTTTACTGAAACTCAGAATTAAAATATTTTCCTTATCCAATTTCCTAATAACCTCTGCAATTACAAAAACAGAGGAAATCCTAGAAGTCTACCTAAACTCTCCTTTCTTAGGCCTTTTGTTCTCTTCCTACATTTACTCGTGGTTGTAACAGGGTGAGTTGATAATTCACTTTTATTTGACAAGTTTAGTTTGGTTATTTGTTTAATTACAGCTGTATTCACTGTAACGTTTTCTGAAGTTGTGCAAAAGCTTGTACTGATCTTAGGCTTGACAAAGAGGCTATGGTTTGAGCTATGTAACATATAGGGAATATAACTCTTGAAATATTAGGGCAAATATTCTTGATTGTCATGAGGACACTGAATTACAGAAACGATCACTCTTGTGATAGGATGAGTTAAAATTTACTATAGTAAAGGGAAAGTATTTGCTTAAAATTGCACTTCTGTCTGAAGGTATGTTACTTGCTATTCTTCAGATGTAGGACCTAAGATTTCTCTTACTTAAAAAGATTAGGGGAATAGAAGTGCCTATTTACTTTCTATTTTATAGCACTTTTGGTGGAGTGATTGTCATTTTTCCCCTCTGCTCTTCCATAGTTTCATGAAGGCTTCTCATGAAGGAATTATAAGGAAAATAATTACAGCATAAATAGGAAAACAGCGTACAAGAAATGGGAGGGGGATGCGGTAGAGCTGTGGCACCTGCACAGCTAATGGAGAACAGAAAGAGAATCCTTGCTTGCATGGAGTACAGTCATGGTCTTCCCCTCCAGCCTCTTACAGTTTTGAGAATGTATTCCCTAACTTGGTAATACTAATTACATTAGATACAGTCTGAGAATATGGTGAGTGAAGAGTACAAAACCAGGTACTATTGATCTGTTTTCCTGTTTAACTAATCTTCTTTAATTGCTATTTGCTGCACAGTAACAATGGTAGGCCACCGAAACCATTCTTCCATCCCTGTGTTGGGAGACTGAGAATGCTGCCTCTGACCCCCATTTTCTGCTTCGCCAGAAACCCAGGGCATAGAAATGTGTTTCTGCCTGGCACTGCCATTCCTGGAAGTAGAGAGTTTCATGCTAGGATCATAACGAATGGCCTCAAAGTGAAAGAGGATACAAGATGGATTTGATGTTTATTTAAAATACTTCATTTAGCTTAGATTTCGAAAGTATGATGTTCGTCTTAGGATATGCACAGACAAGACCTTATTAAAACTCAGCAGTAGCTGAAAGGTGCTTGGGACAAGTCACTGGGGAGCTGGAAGTGAGGACACTCTTAAAGAGCAGTGATACAAGAGCAGACTCCCAGAGGGCATTTTCTGAGTATAAACCCTGAGGGGTGTGTGTAGGTGAGTGCTTAAAGAAAACAGCAGAGAAAATCATCTTACTTTTCAAGTCTGTTTGGCAAAAAAAAATTAGGCATTACTTGGAACTACTCCCTTTTATATCTAATAAGCAAAGTAGGAGAGGGGTGAGGAGGGTGAGATACGTGAAGCTTTTCTCTAATGCAAGGAAAACTGATACAGATTGTAGATCTTGTACATGTAACATTTATTAGAGACAAATACTTGGGGTGTGTGGATGAGGGAAAGGATGTTGCCTAAGTTAAAAAGTAGGATTTCTGAAGAATTACAGTTTGGGGGGTTTCTACCCCGTCCAGTCAGGACTGATGCACAGTTTCATAAGAATACCGTCTCCCAGAGAAGGTCCTTTTAGCTTGCACGTTCCTCTCTGCTTGTGTGGCAGCTCATGAGAGGAGGGGAAATACAGGCCTTGCTGGCGTCTCAGGCTGCCAGATAAACAGGCTGTACACGGGATGAAGTGCTGACGAACTTTTTCCAAACACTAGAGTGTGAAAACGTCTGTGACACATCCGTAAGTGTGCTGTGTGAATGACACGACATGGCAAACAGCATCGCTACAGAGTCATCTGAGAAGAGGAGGTGTTAAGAGAGAGGCTTGGAGTAAGGGGCATACGGTCTTGGTCCTGGCGAATTCACTGCTGGTCTGTGCTCACAGGCGTGACAAACACAAACGTCTGTTGTTTGCGCCTTTATGTGCTGCAAATTCTGATCAACTTGTGTGTGTTTCTGACTCAGATCTGTGGCCTTTGCCACAGAAGTGTAACTCAACATGCAAAGGACAGAGGCAACTCTGCATCTATTTTGATTGAAAGCCTGAGACCCAGAAAAGCATTTAAACTTAAGTATAGATGTTACAGTCTTTTGCAACTTGCCTTAGTATATTTTACTTTAACTGAAGTTTTAGTTGCCACTTTAAAAGAACAGTACATTTGTAAATACAGAGAAAAGTTTGGAAATGTAACCCAAATGAATCTTGAAGACTTCAGAGCCAGAGGGCAATGAAAGGAAAAATTCAGCAGGCTGTTTTAAAAAGTTTAATATAACGTAAACCTAACATATGGCAGGTAAACCTTTTAGGCTAGCAATAGTGAGAACTTGTAAAAGATATTAGCTTGCTTTTTGATCCTTATTTTCAAGTATCAGGGTAAGGCTGACTGTTGGTCAAACGAGGATAGATGAGGCGCATGCTGGGCTCTCTGAATTCCTCATTTCTACGGTATCTACAAGCCACAGAAAGTCGCAGAGCAAAAGTCTTGTTCCCCAGACAGTCGCGACTCTGGTGCTAAAGCCTCTGAAGTTTAGGAGGCTGCGATTGTGTAAGCTGTGATTCAACAGAACCCTGCAACTATGGGCACATTCAAATGAAGGAAAAGAATTCATTACAAAACAAAGGCATTATTGCATATAAAATGATTAGAGATTGAAAGAGTGCTTTTTATGTTTACAGGAGGTGCTACGTTATGTTTAGAAAGAACCGTGTTGTGTTCTCAACAGCTATTAAAAATATGAAGTATATGCTTTAACATGAAGACTTTTGTTAATGTAATATCAACTTGCAGGAAGAATGGGGAAGGTTCCCCCCTGCTGGGCTTTTTCTGAGAAAAAAAGCTATAATTTGAGCTCTCCAAAGTGTTTTAAAACAATTATGTAGCTTTGATTTTTTTTGTTGTTAGAACTATTAATTTATATTTTATTACAGCTTCCAAAACAATGTTATATTTTGGTTTTAACAGTAGTGGATTCTAATATTAACCTTGTTTAGAAAACAGTTCTCATTCATTTTGTATTTCATACTTGTGGCTAATTCCTTGTTTATTAGCCTTCATTTATTTTAATAATGGGATGTGTAAATACTTATATAGACTTTTGTATGCTCATTTCCCCTTCCTCTCATGTATTTTAGTTATTTCCAAGGGTATAATGTAACCAAAAGACCTTTGCTAATGTAACACCTTGAGCAGCGTCATCGTAACATAGTGTGGAAATGAAGATAGTTTTCTTTAAACGAACAGAAACTCCAGCACACAGAATGTATTGGTAACAAAGGAAAAGAATCACCTTTGGCACCGCGGCAGAAAGAGCAGAGTACAGCCCAGAGAACTGGGCCCGGGTTATTTGAACGTAAGCCCTAGCCCAGCAAATGTTGGATACTCCGAATTTTGCCTGGGTAGTCAGTAGGCTTATATGCAATGCATAAAGTTAAGCATGTAACCAAGTCCTTGCTGTATCAGCGTCAAATATTCAGGTTTTAAATTTGCTATATTTTACTTGAACTTGCCGAAGATAGATAAACAGGGGTTTTATATTAAGAGCTGCTGAGCACCTCCTTTTAGCCCAAAGCCTTTTAAGAAAGTGTCAGGCTACCAGTGCGCATTGTACAACAAAGAACTGCCAGAGTGGGGAGCATTTGGTTTCATCATTTGTATAACGTGAGAGTTTTTCTAGCCTATTTGCCCGCACATTACAAAGTGGGCTTAGATAGCTCCGCTGTCATTTTGCTTACAGATGGAAACTGGAAACTGCTCTGTGTGTGTGTACACACAACAAGAGCGTATGTGTAAAGAATTCTGTACCTTTTCTCGATCATTTAATTGCTTGTGTATTTTTATTTGGCAAGTGCACCAATTGCTTACAGCTCCCAAGGAGGCCTAGCAGTGCATTTCTGTGTTCATTAATCCTTTGTCTTACATTACAAATAAAGGAAGTTTTAAGCAAGCTCTGCATTTTGATAATTTTCTTTAAAATACAAGATTTTGTGTGTGTGTGTAGTGGGTCTGGTTGGGATGGAGGTTAGTATATGTAGTGTATGTATACAGGGTATGTCTGCATCGAGCAGAGAAACATGTTCCTCTTCTACAATTTTACTTTTACCGTAGTGAGAAAGTATTATATTGGATGTATTACTGAAAGAGACAAATGCATACATTTAACATTTCTCAAAGTGCTAATGGTGCGACTCCAGTTGAGTTATGGTGACCATAGATCAGGACCTGGTCTCAAAGGAAACAAGATTTACCTCTCACTCATACTTTTTACTATTTTTCCACTATCTTCTGCTCCTTACCGGATTGGATCATTTAGGATAATTTCCCTTCCCTCCTTCTTGTATTTAATTTTATTTCTTTGGCACTTGCATGGTCACTGCTGTGATGTGCTTGGTTGTGCTGTGACACCTCTGCGTGACAAGCTTGTGAGTTGTCTATTCAGCCAAACCAGTTGTCCACCTGGTGATGAAATTGTTTTCTCACTTGCCCAACTTGCTTGACTGTGTGGTATGTTGGCCTCAGTCACGCTCTCTTTGAAGTCAAGAATAAAACTTCCATTGATATTCATGAGAAAAGGCAAGGCCAGCTGTAAACCAATAGTACTCTGACAGCGCTGCTTCGTCTCTGGCCAGGCAGGTGTGTGGTTGTGTGGTGTTTGGTTACATATGTTCCACAATCAAACTGGTTGGTGATGGTCTGATCCAAGATTTTTCGCTCACAAATGTGGCTTCAATCAGTAGTGTTGTGGGCAGAGCACATGGTTTTTCCAAGGTACAGGCCAGGCGGCGGTGACACGGGCACAACAGCAAACAGGATCAGCATTTACCTTGTGCTGGTGGCTCCGAGGAAGGGACCTGATCCATGATTCCCCACACCACTGGTGCCATACTGCTGGAGTCGTTACCTCCATCTAATCTCCTGTTTGGAACAAATAAACTCTTCGCTGAAGCAAGGCCTTGGAGCTTGGTTACCTGCTGCTGAGGGACCTGGGTACAGGAACAGTCTCTTTCTCCCCTCCCACACTGCTGAACGCACATCGATAACCATGGCTTGGACTCAGCAAACATCCTTGTCACATTGTCATGGAGCACCACGTCTAAACGGAGCTCAGCTATCATTTCGCATTCATCCTCACAAGTATGATCATAGTTGAGATAACTTCTCTGCATGTTCTGTGACATTTAGAGCTGGGAATAAAGTACAACTAACCAAAAAAAAAAAAAAAAAGAGATTTTAATACTAGGATAAATCTTGATACTTTATCAACTTTAGCACAAACTGTTGATAGTTTTAATTTCAAATAATTTCCTTCCCACTGCTTCAAGAAGAGATTCCTCTCTTAAGAAACAGGTACCTGTAACCATAAAGGAGCCAAATTTCAGAGTGTGTTTTGCTCCTCTCCATCAGATCTAGTCAAGTATGATGGTAGTAAATAGCTACTATGTGCCCATCCAGGGATGGGATGGCACAGGGACATGGTTTGTCCCCACAGAGGCTGGAAACATTCCCCCTTTGTCCTCTTGAGGCAAGTGTGTATCTCCTCTGGGATCCATACAGACTACAGCCTCCTGTTGGCACGAGATAAGGGATGGCTATTTGTGCTTCAAAAGAAATAGCAATGTTTGGGAATTTTGCTTTCATTCTGGATCGGAATAAAAAACAAACTGTCAACACTTCCTTTGAAATGAAAATTAAAATTGAGACATAACACCAAAATGAGAAGCAGCATTTAAGATTAACAAAGCACTTTGTTAATGTTTTCTTTTGAGTTAAAATATTTTGTTTTGACTTTTACATTTCTATAAATGAACCATAATTGCTTATGTTATTTTGTGAAAACAACAGTATAGTCCAAAAGTGTGCTGTCTTAGAACTAAAATATTTTGGTTGTATTGAAATAGTGACACTAAAGTGACATGGCCCTTTTTGTAAAGAAAAACGTGTCATCAGTTGACCTGTTCCTGCAGAAGCATCTTTGCCAAATCCTTCAGAAGCAGTTTAATTCCCTGCTGAGGTGGCTGGAACTGTGTGAAGCAGGTGCCTTCTCAGGGCACACAACTTTAAAAAAAGGTCTTCCGATGGCCGCTTCTAAAGGGCGACTTGTTTTGAATACTGGCTTCCTCACACCTGAGGGAAAAAACAAGTCTGGTTTTAATCTGGATGATCTTGCAGTTTGTAGAGAAGCCTACAAGAAGCTTTCGATACTGGGGATATACCGGGAGGAAGGGCTGAGGAAGCCAGCTGGGAAAGGAACCGACACTGGTTTGCCAGTGGCTTGTGGAGTAACGTGAGAAAATACGTGGGGACTCGTGTGTTAGCGTAGGGGTCAGTGGCTGAGTTCGGCAAACCCCAGAACGCTTATCACATCTAGCTGTTCTTTTTTTTTAATCTCCCTGTGAGTACACTTTCCAAATAAAACCCAACTCCCACAAATACCATTTTTCTGTTTTCAGCGTTTTATGGCTTTCAGGCACCACACTTGAGCTGTTCCCATCTTTTGACACTCCCATGTCTTCCAGATCTATTAAAAGCCTATTAAAGATTTTTTGTCATTTTCTCAGAGGAGGGACATAATATGTCTGGAAGTGGCTATGATGTACTTTAAAGAAAAAAAAACCCAACTTTTCCATCCTGAATGGTTCAGAGACATGCAACTTTTTAGTGTCATTTTAGTGTACTACACTTGAGTTTCTGCAGCTATAAACTAAAAACCAAAACAAAGAAATAAAACCCCTTAACCTCCTTTCGTAAACCCTTTGATGTATATCAATGTACAGTATTTTCTGAAGATCTAAGTGGGTCTTGAAACATAGGATTGTTGTCATTTTCTTATTGTTCTCACTATTTGAATTCTGCCACATCTCGCCTGCTTGGTATTGTATTGAATTGCTACAGATTCTTTCAAAGCACGCTAATCAATTTTGGTTCAAACCGAGCTGAAATACCTTACAAATTGCTGTCACACATCAATGAGTGAAATTGCGTTAAGTCAGGTTAGGTCAGGGGTCTCTAGGTACCTCATCTAAGCTTCATTATTGAAAGCAGAAGTATCTGCTGGTCCTCTGCCCTCCATCATTGTAATCAGCATCGGCCTATTGATCGGTGCCCAGGGGCTGGGCAGTCTATAATTCTGTGGAGACTTTCAAAAGTCTTGTAGTTCTAAACATCATGGTGCTGTATAACTTGGATGTTATTTCTGTGTCTTCCTTCAGTACGGCTGAATATGGACGTCAGTCTTACCAGTGCTCAATGGGAGCTTATCAAGTGTAAGATAAGTAAGAAAATAGAGGTTTGTCCAAGTGCATCAGGCAGAACTGGACTCATATTGTAGGCAGGGCCTGGTCCTGCTCTCTTTGAAAACTCTCAAAAAATATGTTTTGCAGAAGCTTAAAGAAATCTAAAATGTAAATCTAAACTAGGCTTTTTGTAAGTTTAATGCAAGAAGAAAACCAAAATCTGGACTGTAAAATTCTCGTCATTATTCTGTTAAATGTTCAAACCCACATCTCCTTTCCTACATGGTGATGTTTTCATAGCTGATTCTCAGTAAATACTCCACAAGCAGCATTGGGAACTGACACAAAATGAAATCACACTCTGTGTGTTTTTATTACAAGGTGTGCCAAGTACCTTACAAAAAAGAGTAATTACCATTTCTGTTTCATTAATGAAGAAACACAGGTATGATTGCCTAACTCATTTCATTTGCTTGAGATCACACAACAAATCAATTATGAAACTACATACAAGTTTTTGTATTCTAGGGTTATATTTAAATGTTCCTCCTTTGAAAATGGAAGGAAAAGATGATTTGCTCTGAATTGGAATGTTTTTCAGTTGGTTAAGGAAATGTGGGTTTCAAAACACGCAAACCTGACCTAAACTGAGCTTCATCCTAAAATGAAATAATTTGAAATAATCTTTGTTACCACACAAATATACCAGCCATTCATGCGCTTTCTTTGCTTTATTTCCATAGAAGTAATTGTGGGTTTTATTTTGTTTCTGCTCCAGAGGATATGGCTCTAGTTTCCTCAGAAGCAGGTAGATATTATTTGCATATCTTTAAACATTTTCCCTGAAACAAAATAAAACAAAATATAGAGTTTTCATTAATTCTATGCGTCTGTTACTGAATTTCAAGGACCTCTTGATATTCAATCTCTGCCTTTTTTAAAAAAATTATTTCAATTTAAAATGGCTTCCCTGGAGAAACCAAAAAAGTTTTTGGAAGTAGATTATTTGAAAAACTTCCAAATATACTTTTAGAAGCATAGTATTTGAAAAACTTCATTCCACTTTTTTTTTCAAAATAGGAAATAAAAAGATTAGGATGAAACCGGAGGCGTTTTTCTCCGACTGGTAAATCCTGCAGAAATTGCTCTGTTAGCTTGTCTCTCACTTTTAGAGACAGGATCTAAGTGGTGCCCCTGGTGTCCCTGCCCACCCTCAGCGCAGGGTCCGTGTTGCAGAGTGGTGCCAAGGAAATGTGTAATTTTTAAACAGCAAAGGTGCAGAAAGTCGTAGGACTGCAAGGACACCTACCGCATTGTACAGCATTAAAATCAAACCTCACCTGTTAACTTTGTGAGTGTAAAGAATTGGCTCTGAAGTACTTAATAGAACAGGTGAGTGTGTTTTATTCTATCAGAAAGTGTTAAATTAGTTTTATATTTCTACAGAATATACTACTGAATGTAGTACAAGAATTTAGAAAAAGCGTATTTCTTTTTTTTTTTCTGCAACTTGCTTTTTCAGTGAAGAAATACTATGTTGTCCCAGTTTTCACTAGTAATTGTAGGTATCTTTGGAACAACAATATTTTTTTTTTCTGTTTTAAAAGAACAGGCCAGCAACACAACATTTCAAATTGACAATTAGAGGCTTTATTTTGTTGGTTTTGGTGATACCTGTAAATGGAATGGGATGTTGTTTAAGGCAATTGAATTTGCTTGGGTTTTTTAAGTAGGTTGTGTAACTGCACTAGACTTTAACATGCATGTTTACGCCTCTCTCAGCTTGTTTTGGCTGGGGGGATTCTTTAAGAGCAATCGTGCTGGGAAGTGCAGTTCCTCGGGAAGAGCTGAAAATTGAGAGCATGTGAGCAGCTCTGAGAATTATTAGAAAGAGCAAGCTGTGCTGGGGTGTGAGCTGATGGAGAAGCTGGGAGGGAAACGCAGTCAGCTGGGGTATGAAAGTTATTTAAGAGAAGCTCTGCTCTAGGGAAGGTGTGGTCTTTATTTTTCTGCTTTGCTGAAGGTTATAAGGGTAAGCTAGTACTTTTGTTTCTTTCACTGGACTTTGATAAAGTGGACCTCGAGGAAAAGGAGATAGGCTAACCTGTAATCTGAATTGTATTGTCCTTTTCTGTTGTTGGTGTATCTGTGTACAGGCCTTGGTGCTTCTGTTTTCAGCCCGGTACCTGCCGCTTGCTTTGAAACCTTCCCCTGTCCTCTTGCAATGGTTTTTTTCAACACAGCTCTTTTCCACGTTGAAGAGATTTTTTCACTGATGTTTTGGGGGGAGATATTGCTGGTGCTGTAGAGAGTGTATTGTTGTCAAATTATAAAAGCAAACTAATGTAGTTTCAATGAATAGAGATCACTAGTGCTAGAAAGGTATGTGTGCTACAGAGGGTGTGGGGCAGGGAGAGTTGAGCTACAGAGCTGCAAGGGCAAGGTGGCCAACAATTAAAATTGTTAATGGGGTCCATGTCTCTATGATGAGCAAAGTGGCCAGAAGAAAAACAGCAGCTAAATTCACTGTGGTTTTAATGTCATCTCATGCAATGGAGTTTGTTGGTTTCTTTCCCCCCCCCGCCCCGTCTTCTTTGTCGGTCATTTGTTTGGTTAATAGAGTTAACAATGCCGGCTGGCTACAAGGGAACATGTAACACAAGAGACATACATGAAAGTAAAAGTGCTAAGTATTGTTGTTGAGACTTCATGTGTAATTGATGTCCAGTTCCACATTTGTCCCTGCCAGGTGTCTTGGACAACAAGGTCTGTCCCAGAAGGTCAGTTTGTTAAATCCATGCTGCTGCTTTTCCCTCCTCCTGCTGACCAGGTAGAACGAGAGAGGCTTGCAGAGGTTCATTAGCTCCCCTCTACCTGGCCATAGCCTTCACAAAGAACACAGAGCTTTCCTTGGAAGGTCTGCTTTTTTTAACAAAGGTTTCCACAATAGTAGAAAAAACAAGGCTTTTGTACAGTGCATCTGTAAATATGAAACCTTACATATCCCTATTAGCATTATGTAGTCCTCCAAGGGTCAAACGGATCTGAAAGGTTCTTGATTTTAGAAGCCATATGTTTCTTAAATGAAAGTCGAGGTTTCTGTATGATATAGTTGCCAGTGGAGACCATTACTTGCACACCTTGTGAATCATTTCTGCATGATAACATCAACACAAGGGGTCCAAGAAGGCAGCTTGCGGCACAGGACTCCTTGCTGTGGGTACCAAGTTAATCTCTTAGCCATTTGTGGTGGCCCACAGTGGGTCATTTTGCTGTGATGTTAGTGGCACTTCTAAGAAACGTGGTTTTCTGTGGTCAAGCTGGCACCTCCAGGAGGGTGGAGAAGTTAGCGCAGCTACTGGCATTATGATCTTTTCAGGGATCCTCTGAGATGGTACGGCAGAGTCTGTGTTTCTACTGCAGACAGCTAATCTGCTCTTGCTTGTGGCCAGCCCCATCTCTGCTGAGCTGGCCCTGGCCAGGAGAGCAGCTGGGGCTGTGCCCGCTGGGGAGGACAAACACCTCTGCGCGCATGGCTGCCTCCCGGGGCATGCCTCAGGAGGAGGCTGGGACGCCATCCAGGTCTATATCAGGATTCTACCTAATAGTAAACCACCGCGGATGTGCCAGCTCACATATGCCTAGAATAACAGTTGGCATCGATATTTGTCTACCTTATTTACAACTTCTTTTTGTGTGCGTGTGTTAAATTAGAATTTCCCTTTCCTTCCAGGAACAGCCACTGCATGTCTCTCGGTCCTACCGAAGTGTTTGGGGTGGACGAGCCTGTACGTGGCCAGCTAGCTGCCAGGCTGGAGCCCCTGGCCTCTGCTCTGGGTTCACCAGCTGGGAGCAGCCTGGCCTGGGGACCTTGTCTGGAAAGAAGTGAGGGTCTCTTGATCAGGGAGGGGAGCCATAGGATGAGGGGGAAGGGTTTTAAACTGGAAGAGGAGAGATTTAGGTGGGATCTCAGGAAGAAATTTTTTCCTGTGAGGGTGGTGAGCCCCCGGCCCAGGTTGCCCAGAGAAGCTGTGGCTGCCCCATCCCTGGAGGGGTTCAAGGCCAGGCTGGAGGGGCTTGGAGCAACCTGGTGTGGTGGGAGGTGTCCCTGCCCAGGGCAGGAGGGTGGGACTGGATGGTCTTTAAGGTCCCTTCCAACTCTAACCATTCCATGACTTCACCTCCCCTTGGATGGAGCTGTGGTGAGAGATGGGATCATCCCCAGGAGCACAGGCCGGGGGGAGAGTGGCCATGGAGCTTCAAGGTGCCCAAAAGGGTGGCAGAGGTAGGTAGAACAAAGAAGGGGGAAGATGGCTCCTCTCTCAGGATAAAAAGTGGGGGCTGGCATATCTATACACAAACAGATACTACACGTGAGGGTGGGGGAAGAGCCGTCGCCCTCAGCCTGAGGGAGGAGGAAGACGCCCAAGCTCCTTGAGAGGCCCGGGCGGGGCGGCCCCGCCTGTCAGGCGGCAGCTCCGCGTTCCCATCCCCTTCCCCGAGGATCTGCGTGGCGGGGCCGGCGTGAGGCGAGCGTGAGCCCCCGGCCCGCGGAGAAGGAGAGCTGAGGCCGGCGGCGGATGGGCCGGTGCCGGAGCCGCCCGCTCGGTGGGTGGGAACCGCCCCGCCACCTCCCTCAGCACCGCCCCGGCCCCGCCTCCCCGCGCGCCCCCGCCCCCCGGCGGGAGGGAGGGCGGGCTGTCGGGGCCGCGCACGGCGACGGCCCGGGCGCCATGTTGGAGGGTTGCTGAGCCCGGGGTCTCTGTGTGTGCGCGGCGGCCGGAGCCCGTTCCCTGCGCGGGCGGGCGGGGGAGGCTGGAGGAGGGGAGTAGCGCGGAGCCCGGGGGCAGACGCCCAGGCGGATCATGGACGTCGAGAGGCTGCAGGAGGCTCTGAAAGGTGGTGCCGGGGCTTGCCGCGGGGGGGTGGGGGGAGCGGTGTCCCCAGGCTGAGGGGGAAATGGGGGGGGTCTCCCTCGCCGCCGCGACCTTCTTGCGGGGAGGGAGGGCTCTTCGCCGAGGGCGGCAGGTCCCCTCCGCCAGGGACGAGGGCCGGGGTCCCCTTGCTGTGGGGAGGGGGCTGGTGGCGGGGGAGGGAAGGGGGTCCCCCGGAGCGGGGAGAGGCGCGGGGGCTCCCCTGTAGGGACGGGGGGGGTGAGCCCCACGTCCTCGCTGCCCCAGCCGTCCTCCCCAGGCTCGCTGTGGGCTGCGTGAGGGGGAGCAGGGCAGCGACCCCACCGGCTCCCCCCGCCCCCCCCCCCCCGCCCGCCTCCAGGCCCGGGGCTCCCCGCGCCCGGCGCTCCCCGTCTGCCCGCCGCCCCTTCCCCCGCCCTCCCCCGGGGCTTCCCTCCTTCCCCCTCCCCAGCCCGCTGCTGGCTTGCCTGGCTGGGTGCAGCCTGAGGAAATCTGCCTCTTTCTCTCGTTGTAGGTGCTCAAAAGAAGTTGCAAATGAACTTCTGCTACTGGGATGCGTGTAGCTTCTCAACACGAAAATATTAAGTGTTTTACAGGGTTGGGAAGGTGGTGGAGCTCTTCGGAACAACTGAAGCTTTGTGAAAGCATGAAAATATTTTTGTGGGAGCCATGCTGATTGTTAAAGCAAACACATCGCTAATTATTATGAATTTTTGTTCTGTCCTGTCTTTTACCATTCTTCTTGTGTCATTCTCATACCAACAGATTTTGAGAAGAGAGGAAAGAAGGAAGTGTGTCCAATACTGGATCAGTTTCTTTGTCATGTTGCTAAGACTGGAGAGACAATGTAAGTGTGACTTTTCTGGTGATCTTCAGTTGTAGCTTAAAACACTTCTGCATTTTAAGTCAATGAGATGCTACCTGGATTCTGTTTTTGTCTGTAGATTGCTTCCGTGAGCTAAATAAGTGTGCCTTAGTTTCCATTTAATTTTGGATGGATTAGTTTTGTTTGCTGGTAGTTAGTTTTACCTAACAGGGAGTCTTTTTGGATGGGCTTTGCTCAGGGGTATCTGTCATGTCTTATTGATCCTGCTCAGTACAGTAAACCTGTTGCTGTTTCTACATTTTATGTGACATTCAGGTTTTCCTAAATGGAAAGTTTATCTCGCTGTTGAAATGTCTGTTGAAATGTCTGTTGTATACAGTATCTGGTAGTACTATTTACATGAAGATATGAATGGCTTAGAGGATTTCTTTCTAGGCTTTTTGTACCGTGGTGTGTGATGATTGTGTCCAAATGCTTTTGATGAAGCGGGGAGAATCAGGGAGCCGCTCTCTGCAGAGGAAACCTTTGGGAACTACTCAGTATTTCCGTAGCTGCTCGTTTTTCTGCTGGCAGCAGGGTCTGACTCTTCTCGGACTTCCTCCGGCAGGTCCCCCCACGGGCGTCCCCCCGAAGGCCAGGGGTAGCGGGAAGGAGCCCTGCTCCTCTCCTCGGGGACAGGCACAGCGCTGGAGCTGCGCTGGGTGACTTCCTTGGCGGATCACTATTTGGCAGGAAGGGGAAAGGCTTCCCTGGGTGCGTTGCTATACAGGCGCTCACTTTCTGGCTCCCAGGCTGTCTCCTTGTTTTTGAGGCCTAATGCCAGCCTACAGGCTTCAGCAAGAGGTACATGCTGTTACCAGGGTTTTGTTAGGAACCAGTGATCGCAGGGGCTTGCTTTGGGTTTCTAGAATCCCTCTAACTTATAAGAGGTTTGTAGGTATTGGTGGTTTATTTTGTTTTTGTTTTGTTTTTCTTTTTTTTTTTAGTAGCTTGCTAGTACTGCTTGAATTAATGGTTTTGAAAGAGAAACAAGTTCTGAAATGTACTTTGGTCTTTGAATAGAAGGCTTTGGCTTAGCAGAAATGTACAGCTGTAATGCTTAATATTTTGCTGTAGTACTTATTTTAGGATGGGTTTACTGTGGTGTGTTTTGTCTGTATAATATGTTTAAAATATTTTTCCTGTTCTGAAATACTTCTTTAAGCTGTTCTTATTGTTTCTGCCACTATTACAGATATTGCAAAGTATTTTAAAAAGTGATTGTGTAGGGTCAAAATCTTGGGGAAATTCTTCCCTATGTGAAACTTGGAGAATGAATAAATTCCTGATATTATTTCCATTTGGGAACTCTAGACACTTTTTTAATTATTATTTGACTATTACAAACTATTGTTTAAACCTGAACTGTAAACTGTCACCTGGAACTTCATGCAGTCCCCAGCCTTCTATGTTTCCAGGCTTTTCTTTGGCTTTTTTTCCAGGTCTGTAGCTTTTTTCAGCATTCTTGAACTTTCCAGTTGCACTGAATTGTTTTCTAAAAAGTGTTGGATGTGAACATCAGAAGTATGTAATATAATCTGGAGGCAGACATGGAAATATGGTTCCATAACATTTAATTTGCTTCACGTTACCTACCAAAGTCTGTATTTCTTCATCAAATATGCTTCCGTTTTCACTGATGTGTTATGTATCAAAGTACCAGGAAGAAATGAGTAAAAATCAGAATCTCATGGTAAACATTCATGTAAAGATTGGTAATATGCATTATAGGAACTTAATGGTTTTTTTTAAGCTTGTATAGCTTGACAACCATAAAAGTGTTCCTGAATACACAAACCTACCAAATACATGTTAATTCAAAATGAGCTAAATATTCATTATTTCCAGTTATGCAAAAGTAACTTTAATTAACAGAAATCTGAACCATCAGTTCAAGATTGCCTTGGAATGAGAAGATGAAATCTAAAATAATAGTTTGTAGTGGCATTAGGATTTTTATGAAGTTCAGAGCTCAGTTTGAAGAAAGAAAAAAAATTGGATTATTAAGTCGGGGGTAATTACACAAATGGTTTGCAGACTTATTTATTGGAAAACAATGGATCTTATTCAGTCACAGCCTGTTCCTGAAGTAACAAACAAAAAGTAGCCGTGCAAGTGAGGACCAAGGCAAATAAGGACAAGTGAAACGTGAAGTATTTTTTGCTTTGAGTTATTGTTGTTTCTGGAAAAGTTATATAGTGTTAATGGGAGTTCTCTCAGCTTTTGAATTTACTCGGTGGTGAATCCTGATTATTTTTTTTTTTTTTTTTTTTTTTTTTTAGATTATATACTATATATATAGTCTATATATATATATATATATATATATATATACAGTCTACATCCTGGGTTAAATGTAGAGTGTTCTCCCCTCCCCCTTCTAGACATGGTTGCAGCAGACCTTGTAAACAATTAGTAAACTTAGTTTGAAAGGGGGCTAATGAAGTAAATAAAAATGACTTTTGATATTCTCATCAAAGCATGATCATGGCATACATAGCTTGCTTAAGAGATGGAAAGCACGAGCTCATGTAAGGCTGTTGTGTACTTCCCTGCCCCCATTTGTTTGAATGTGCTTATTCATCTGAGTGAGTTATGAACAGGTAGATGCAGGTTTAGGTTAGGCTGTAATTTTAGTAGTATTTCTCTTGGCAGCAGTCTTGGCTAATGCAGCCCTGGTGTCACTGTTTCACTCGTGCTTGTTCAACTCTTTATATAGCTGCATGGTAACTTAGAGCAGGAAACTGCTCGCGGTTGTAAGTAACTTTCTTTTTGGCAGTACTGTTCTTAACAAAGTTCAGTTCATTGATTCAGTTTGTTTTGTCTGTGTTAACTGGTATGTCAAACCCTAGTGCAATTGAAGAGGTGGTGTAGGGGAGGAACGTAGGGTGAGAATTGTATAAGCCAGCACTGCAACTGTGATAAGGTTCTTCAGAGTGTGCCTTTATTGTAATTAAAAGACTTTTTAATTTACTAGGAAGGTCTGGAATAAAAATGTTGCTAAATTTGGTTATATTATCAATGTAAACTAGTTGTGTTATCAGTACCTTGCAGTAAAAGTCTGATCATGGAATCACGTGTGTTAACTTCATCTATTTGAAGTTTAAGTTATCTTCTTGTGTAAAGTTAACCATTCACTTAATTGTTTGTGAGATTATGGCCTGCATTTGCAAAAGCTAGTCTAAACTTCCTTTATTATATGTGAACAGAAGCAAAAGTTTGATTGCTTGGCTACTTAGAAATATTTTTGTTTCTTAACGGTTGCTATGGTGAGACTTAGCCTTAGGTGAAATGTAAAGTTAATGGTTCAACTTTTTATAATCTTGTATTGAGTCTTAGGACTTCTTTCTTTAAAGAGGAGGGAGGTACTCCTTAACTGACTTGACTTTTTACTGAGATAGTAACGTGGAATTTCCTTAGTGAGACCAGGTATAGTTGAGGAAGATCATTATAACCTCCTTTTCTCTAGTTTGGAAAAGATCATTGTGACTTGCAAAACTGACCAAAGTGAGGAGTTACAAAATCTGTTAGTCTTAATTCTTGACTGTATCTGAAAGACTTCTTTAAAAACAGTATGTGTTTTTGTGCTTGTTTTTTGTGTAAGGTACCCACTTACCTATTTCTTTTCTGAAGTAGAAAGAGCCTTAAGAGACAGTACAAAAGTTGCAGCTCTGCGATGCTGTAAGTGAAATACTTTTTTGTTCTTAAGAAGAATTCTTGAAGAATGGATATGAAGATCACTTGTCAGTTGTGATATTCTGTCTTGTATTTAAAATACATTTTTTTCTTACCTCTTAGGAAATTCTCTTGGATTTAAAATTACTCTGTCCCTTCAATAGCAAAAACAAATAAATGGTTTAGAAGCATTTTTAGGTAATTCTCCAAGAAAACCCAATTTATTGGACTGGAAAGGAAAATTAGCATTTTCCTTTGGTTCTAAAGTTGAAAATAAAACTTGGAAAACAAAAGAAAATGAAAAATTTTATGTCAATTTTCACTGCGTTTCCCGCACTGCTGCCCTGGGGCAGGCATCTATGAAGCACAGTTTTAATGGCTTACTGTAGTGCAAAGTAGAATACAGATGCTTACTGACAGGGAAGGAATCCAGAAATAAGTAGTGAAGTACCAAAATCTGGAGAAATACAGGATATAGGCAGAAGTGATTAACTGTAAAATAGTTCTAGGCTGAAGTAGAGAACAGTGTCCTGGCCAGGATGTGGTGTATTTATACCAGTTCTTGCACTGAATGCAGTATAAGCAGCCATTAAAATACATTCTATCTTTATTTCTTTATGTAGTCAAATTCTTTACTTGGAGTTTCCCTGGAAGATCTGAAATACTCATTTGTACCTGATCTAAGCCTGAAGACAGAAGTTGTCTCTTCTCTAGTTTCCTTGAGGACCAACATAATGCTTTTCTGCAAAGTTTCTTGAGTCAAGTTTAATACATGTGATTGTAGAGCAAATATGAACATCTGTAGTATCATCATAGAATAATGTAAGTTGGAAGGGACTTGCGGAGGTAATTCAGTCAGACCCTATACTCAAGGGCAGCTAATTCGAAAGCTAGCTGAGGTTGCCTGGGGCTTTGTGCACCTCTTCTGAAAATCTCCAACATACGCTCTGTTGGACTCCTTGTTTCACCGCTTAACCATGTGCGCTGGGGAGAATGTTTCCCTTGGAGCAACCTGGGACCACTGTTTCTTACCCCTCATTTGTGCACCACTGAACGTAGTCTGTTTCCATCTCGCCTGTGCGCAATTACCCTTTCAGTGGTGAAAGACCAGTCGGATTCCGCCACCATAGACTTCTGTTTTCCAGAAGAAGACATGTTGCCTTAGCTTCCCACCTAGATTGTGTGCTGCAGCTGTGTTAACCGTTTTAGTGGCCTTCTGCTCATCCTACTCTTTCTTCTCTCTTTTGCATTGCGCGACCCCAAACTGGACATAGTATTGTGGTTATGGACTCATAAGTGCCAGGCAGAGGGGTATAATTGCCTTCTCTGATACTGCAAATGTAACCCCGTGTGCAGGCAGCCTTTGTCACAGCAAGGCCACGCTGATGGATGTTCAGCTTTCCACCTACCAGCACAGGTATCGGTACTGTGCTGGTACAGTGCAGTAATGACTCTGAGCAACATCATTTGTGACTGGTTGGGCTCAAACTTCGGACCTCGTTGACCACAGCCACTCCTGGGTAAGGCCTGATGGTCTATGGAGTCTGTAGCTGTCCAGCTTGGCTACGAAGATGCCATGGGAGACTGTGCTGTATGTCTTGCTAAATCAGAGTTAACGGTGACTACTGATCTTCACTCATCGCCAAGGTTGGTCAGGTAGATTGGGGATGGTTTGCTGTTGGTAAATTGTATAACCATAAATGTAGGTTACATAACTATAGTTCTATCAAAGATAATGGCAAAAAGTATTTTTGACCCTTTGGTACTGTTTCATGTACTCTATGTAACTACTCTATGTAGTTTTTTCTTACTACACTTTTGGAACACTTTTGGATCAGTTTAGCTTTTATATTATTTTGTTGCAGCAGGGAAGTACTTTGTCTGCTGTAGGGAAAAAAAAAATGGGAGTGGAGATATGGTAGCAGTGAGCATGCATGAGAATAATTTTCCGTTCTCAGCTTTAGTGGTTTAATGACGCGTTCTGAACTCTTGTATAGTAATTCCTTTTTTTATGTTACAAATACGTAGATTTTTGTAGCCATACATCTTTTAGCTTATTTCACATGCTTAAATTTGTCTTTTTTTTTTTTCTATAAAGTATGTTCTCTAGTTTTATTCAAGTAGCAGTTTTGGTGCTTGACATGTGTATGCTAGTTTGAAAATCTTATTCTGATTTGGAGGCAAATCATTACCTGGAAATCTTCAGAACTATTCAGGGAAAGTAATTCCCTATGTTTTTTTTTTTTTTTTAACTTAAACCATTCTCAAGTTCCTGCCATAATAAACAAGATAATATTTTTCTGAAAGAAGTTTGTGTGCCTTTGTTAATATAGGCCTCTTCCATTTCCATGTTCTCAGTAAAGCAAGAGATGTGAGTAAACTTCCTTGCGTGGTTTCCTACTATTATTCCTCACTAACTCCATTCCACTAAGTGGCTGGAATTATTCCCCACTAATTCCCGTTCCACTGACACTGTGTTTTCTGTCTCATAGTCCACCGATGCCTCCAGAGGACAGGAATCTCTGTTGAAAAGCCTGCTGATTTATCTTTGTCAAAGATATTTTATCTTCCTGGCTTTTTTTACCTATATTATAAACAGTTACATATGTATCAAATGTACAGTTGCAGTACTTCAGAGGAATCAGTTGTGATACAGATGAAGTCACTTGCTCCTTTAGGAAATGCACGCTGTTGTAGTGTTTTATTATAAATGCTGCCGCTTCCTATCTGTTGGGAGTGGGACTTACAGGATAAAGGTCGAATTTTAATTACCATTATAAAGTGCACATGATGAACTGATCCTAGTAAACTTTAGTCTCTCTATAGAATACACACGTAAGGAAAGACAAAAGGCAAACTCCTCATAGCAATACTAACTTTGCAGCATAATCGGACTATTTTAACTGCAAATGTCACTGTGTATGCATGCAGACTATCATTTTTTAAGTACGTCTTTCCTCATGGTTGCTGTGTACAGGCCGTTCTTATTAGCACACTCCCTGCTGGTCTTTTTGTGGATGGTTCACTGTTACTTTGCACAGACACCACCATCCCCCACCCATGTATTCTACAGAATAATGTTAATACAGTTGCATGTGCTTCTGGTGATCACCTTTAGTATCCTTCAGTTGGCATCCTTCTACTCTTCAAGCTCAGCTCTCCTGCATTGCTTAATCGGATTTGTTCTCATCCTCAGAGTTTCTATCAGTTCATACCTTTATCTCTTAATAATGTTTCTTCGCAGCTGTAGTGGCTGCCTCAGTATTACCTCTGTCTTTTCCAGTGGGCCTCAAGTCCCCTGTGCCATGGTGGCCTTGCTCATTACTATTAATTTGAAGTACTTTCCCAGACATTTGAGTATTGTTCCACTCCATACACTCTGCAGTAGCAAGGATGCTTTTCTATTTTGACCTTGTAATTGATAAGCCTTGCTTCTTCTTCCTGTCTACAGATTTTGGGAAGGTTCGTGCTTGATGGCACGTGTTGAGGGGGAAGGAAGAAGGCAATGGTGCACACAGAAGGGATGATACAAAGCAGTCTGGTCGTCTTGGGGGGCAGTGGATTATCAGGTTTGTGGATAAAGCAAACTGATGCTGCTTTTCCACAAAGCTGGTGTCTGGCAGGTCTCGGTTTTAGACATAATCCTACTTGAAAGCAGTTACAAGATTTCTATGATGGCTACACCTGATGAGGCTTTGCTCACAAGTGATAAGAGTGTGATGATGTAGGAACACTTAATGCCTGTGTATTAGGTCATTGAGGTAGGGTACACCTTGTCAATGTGAGCTTAGTGTGTGTCAGCTGAACTGCCTTTTGTGGAAGCCAATTGGGTGGCTTTTGTTTCCAGTTTTGGAAGGAATTAGTAATAGAAGTGCAGTTTACCTGATCCTGGTAGTGCTGCTTTCAGACCCAGGAGAAGCCTGTGTTTTTTGTGGGACAGTGCATGAACTGGCAAGCATAGGAATACAGTGCAAAGTAAATTCAGATCCAAATGTACTTGTGCAGGGTGCATTTTCCTTTATCTGGTTTTATTGTTCAATATAGTAAAGGTTTGATAGTATTACCTCAGTATGGTCTCCTGCTGTTCTGAGGTAACCTGTGGATCTCTATGACCTGTGGTCATGTAACAGTGCTATCTACATCTACCAGATGAGTTAAAGCATTTCTTCTGTTTATTTGCTTATTCTGTGCAAACTGGTGATACCTACTAATATAGGACACAAGTTATTCCAGGTATGTGGAATTTAGTTTGCTACCTCTTTAATCAAGAGGTTATATATGCAATTATCCAAACATTAATTTTATATTACTCAGAGTGATTTTTCTGTAGGCAGTGCCTGTAGAGATAGTAATTTTAGCTTGCTGTAAATTCAGGAAGACTTTAAAATATGCTTCACTTATTGCATAATACTTATGTTTTGACTTCTGCACCTCTGCTATACAGGTTTACTGAGAAGGCGTCATCTATTTAATGTTTCTGTGTTCTGCCTCCATTGATTCCAGAGTCCTGTAGAATTATGTAGCACCTTTGCCTGATTTTCCTGTGCAGTATCTATTGAATGCGATGCAGTCTGAATTCTGCTATGGAATTCCTGCAGAATCTCTATTATACAGTGCGTAGCATCACTCTTGAAACGTGCCTTAGTGAACGCTAATCTGTTCAGTGAAATTTTATCTGAAATGAAAACAAGTAAAAGCTAAGAATAATCCACAAAATTGTTAAAGTTGAAATAAATATGGCTGTCTAAATTTCAATGAAATGTCCAGTCATGTTAAAGACAGATCTGGACTATGTAAGTGATTTTGGGGAGGTATTTTGACACAGATAATGTCTATCTGCTATTGACAATCTGTTTGGCTAGTGCTATTCAAATGCAGCTACAGTTACCTTTGGTAGAGCAGAGGGATATAAATGTTTCTTGGGGCACCTGTGGTTGCAACTTGTGAGAGAAAGTCAGATGCCTTCCCCCCCTCCTGAACTTGTTTTGCTAGTTGATTAAGTGATACTGTTTACAATTCTAAGCCTGATGTGAATGTCCTTTAATTGAAGTTTAAAGGTTAAAAATGAAATTTAAAGAATATGGTCATTGAAGTCATGCCTCTTAAAAAATAACTACTCCTAGTATAGTTTATTTGTAGTAATAACTGGATCAAAGTCTTGCATTAAGTGTTGCAGAAATCTGTCTTGCAGATCGTTCTACAGAAATGAGGCAGATGTGGACTGAGAAAACAGTTGCTGTACACAAAGTGATTTCTGAGAGTTCCTGAAAAATTCTGTATCTTTTATAATTAAGTTATGCAGGAAATACTATTTAGAAGATCATCAACCAGATTAAAAAGTACACAAAACTCAAATGATTTTAAGGTAATCTAGTACAAAGGATGCTAACTAAATTTGTTGCAAATGTAAATGTAATAATTAAACAGAATATTGATAAAAAATTATCCAGAACTAGAGAAAAAAAAATCTGCTGGGACAGCAGGAAGATGCTAGGTCTGCATACACTGTAGCGTAAGTTTAGTGTGGTTCCCTGAACTAGTGATTTTTCTGCATAATAGGGGGGGAAAAAAAACAAAAGGTAACTAAATTGTGAGTAAATAAGTTAACTATAGATATTGCTCAGATGGGAAGACTTAGCTGGTATTTGATGCTTATCCAAAAGTCTGTGTTTGTAAGACTTGGAGAGCTTTGTAGTTGGTGTGCACTTCATAGGAAAGTCAGTTATCTGTGGTGATCATTCTACTTGTAATAAAACTTGAGATTGATAAGAAATGTTATTTGAATATGTGCATAAATGAAATCATATGAAGAATAAGAAATCAGAGTAAGGTAAGAATATACATATTGGTACACAGTGCCAGAACTAAGTGGAATAGCTCAGTTAAGTACACCAGTTTATTTTTATCAGCCAAAGGTAACTTCAAGTAAATTTTCAAATGGAAGAGAGAAATTTAATGAAAGTACCATCTACTCTTGTCTTTATAGATAAGCCACTGATGGTGGTTTGTGGAAGTTCTGAAGGCTTTCAGTTCCTTTATGTGTATTGATTCCCACTCTGCTATAAAGAATGTAATTCTTGAATGAAGTATCTGTTGTAGTCTTGTACTCTTTTTTTTGTGTCAGTTTTTGCTTTTAAAATAAAAGAAAATGAAAGGTACTTGAGTTTGGTTTTAGATAACTATGTTAAGAAATGTACTTTCTTGAAAAATTCTGTGTCCTAGTTCAGATTTCTGTTCTGTGGAGCAGCTGTATTCTGTTGGAATCAGCTGAATATTTATCAGGAGAGATCAGAATCGGTCCCTTGGTGATTACAGATACTACTTTAATGTCTTCATCAGCTGTCTGTTTCCATAACTAAGTCTTAATCTTTGTTGTTCCTGGCAATAGCGGTAGTAATTTGCAAGTAGTAGGGAGGTGATCACTCATACTACCAAAGTAGATGTAGTTCTAATGTATTCCAGTTTCCATGGTTCTGGAATGAGCTTGTCATGCTCACAAGGAGGAGAGCAAAGATTTAATTTAGGCTGACATCAATCAGCGAGTGAAAATGAAAAAAATACCTTCTGTGCTTGCGGGAAATACCAGTTTTTCCTCTTTTGAGCTCTTCAATGTATTTTTAATTAAAGTGAAAGGTAACATGAGGTCAAATTCTACTGAAGATAAAACGTGAGAGCGTTTTAATTTTACATGAGTTACCAGGTGAAAGTGAACAGGATGCTCCCCCAGGAAGCATGCTTGCCAGCCTGTTTTCCTAACAGCACTATACTGTTCACAGCAAAGCACAGTGTTACAGTAAATTCACTGTGCTGTATCACTTAAAGTTTAAAATTTATTGGTCTTTCAGAAACACCGATAAAGAATCTAGCGCTTGCTTATGGTTTTAATTTAATGTTAGGTTGAAGAGTTTGTCTGCTTGCCAGAAGCATTTAAGAAACTAGTCTGCATTGATGCCCAGGGGATTTTACTATGTAAATCTGTTGTCATTGTTTGGAATTTCCCATGTTAATCTGCACTGTGTGGATGGTGAAAATAGCAACAGTGTGCAAAATGATGACACTAAAATTAATTGTATCAAAATAGTATTAAAGTAAAGCAAGGGAAGTAGAAAGAAAGTTTAAAATTCAATGAATATTTGAAGCAAGAGTGGAATTAAGAAAGGTGTGTTCTTTTATCTGGTACATGAGGGCTGCTGCATAAAGGAATGGCTGTGCTCTCTACTCATCACATCACACATCTTATTCTTATCTGTAGCGTTAATTTTGTGGTTAGATTAGTGATCTGCTTCACCTCCCTGTGTGTGGGATCACAGGAATGTGTGGGAGCAGCAAAGCAGGCTTGTCCCTTTCTGTGTAGACCAGATATGAAGTGAAGTATGTAGTGGGGCAGCGGCCTCCCTCGTTGTTGTGAAACCCTGGCTGAACCACAGTGCAACTCATCTCCCCGTTAATGGGAGTTCAGTGTTGACGGCTTTCTCTCCCAGAATTTTTTGGAGGTATTTTCTGAAGAAACTAAAAGCCGTTTCTCTACCATTGAGCGCTCCTCATTAAGAACCAATCTTTATTATTTATAGAATAAATAGTGAAATTCCGGTGCAAAACCTAAAATGTCAAATGGCAACAAGGGTGGTTTGGGTTGGTTTTTTTTTTTTTGATGAAAAAGCTGGGAGTTGCATTTTACAGACAGTTCTTAACAAGATTTTTAGTTTGTGCACGCCCTTCTATGTAACTGTGTACTTCCAGATATCCTCGTTTATACTCAATCAATATGTCTGAAATCAGGGTGTGCTAAGTAAGGTAAAAATTAAAAAAATTAAAACAATGCAAACAGATGGAGTAGACTTTTTCTGGATAACAAGGTCAGCTCCCCATGCTGACTCCCAGGTTCTGCAGCCAGGGGCAGGGACCCACCCTGGGGCTGCTCATGCCTGGGGGTAAGTTCTGTGCTCTCTGGTGGCCTTTGGTTTGAGAAGTGGCATATTCCATCTAGTCTGCAGTATTCCTGTTTGGATATATCTTGCATTGAGTCTGTGGAAGAGCACACTGGAAAGTTTGCCAGCTTGCACAGGGGTTTGAATTGAATATGTGATTGCTGGGTGTACTTCTTTTTCTGTGCCTTTCGACTTTTCAAGTAGTTTTGGATATCCCATTGATAGACCAGGATAGAAAAGGAGTTAACTTAGTTTGGATGAAACTTTAACTTTGTTTCTGACAGCCTGGGAAAATTACTGTATTTTAAAGTATATTTTCATCTTCTATGAGCTCTAGACCAAGGCACAGAAGAGAGGAAACAGTTATTAAAGTTGGCAAGTTATTTCACTTAAAACCACCTGTTTCCTACTAGCAAGTCTCTGTGGGAGTGTAATCTAAGTCAACAACAATTGGGGAAGGGTGGGCTAATACAAGTGACTTAAATCTCTTGTTACATGTTAAGTGAATCCCTCTGAGATTGTCCTCTGGTTCTTTCTTTCTGTGTTCTGAGGACTTTGCCTTAACATCAGTTTAGCTGAACATGAAGTGTTTGAATCCTAAATGTACTATTTTGTACTTTCCATTTTCTGCTTGTCAGAGAGCTAATAGTAGGAGAAGGATGGGCAGGGAACTGATCCCTTCTTTTACTAAGTTCTGGTGTTTCTTTTATGGCCTCTTCAATGAGGAGAATCAATAGTCGATCTACTTTGTTTTCCTTTTTATTTTATGTTCTTTGTGGTATATAGCATCTCGCCAAAACAGATGGCATCCTCTTAAATTTTAAACCAAGTAATTCTGCAATGAACTTAAACACTGAAGTCTGCAGACAGACATCCCACCAGGACTCCTGGGAGTCTTTATGTTTTAAGTACATAGTGAGGTCTCTAGAAGCTTAACATCTCCTCAATATAATGTTTTTCTTAATTAAACCTGTAATCTGTGAAGCAATTCCAGAAAGATTTACGAAATAATTGCAGTACCTTCATTTCAGGAGGGAGCCTTATTTCAGGCACTCCGAATTCTTCCTCCTGTTCTTCAGTTAATTTTAGGTTTTGTCCCGCTTATTTTCCATGGGTCTTACTGAAGTTTGAAACTTAAAATCCTGTAGAGTTTGTCTAAAGTGTGCAAGCCATATGTACTACCATAGTGTTATGCCTGATATTTTATTACAGTTGCTAAAAGGGAGATAGGTAAGTTACCCTGGTTGTCTTCTGCACTTACGGAGACTTGTAGTCCAATATACGCTTAAAGTCCAAGTCATGTTCTAGTGTTGGGAATCACTGTGTTGTAGCAAAGCCTTTCAGTGTAGTACTAAATACACAAGAAAGAATGATACGGCTTGTTTGACATGGATAGTTTTTATTAAAAATAGTAGGGAAAGCACTGTGTTTGTATGAAGGAGGTAGGGATTACAATTCCATTTCCTTTCCTTGTTCTGGTTCTCTGAAAGCTAATGTTTTTCTGTGATTCTCCAGACTACAAGGCTTTCATCTCTGTTTGAGGTTCTTAAGTTGCCATTCACTGTTACTTGGTTTTTAATGTTTGTCGAATCTTGCCCAAACGACTTTGTTAAACATTTCTGGCTTTTTGCTCTTTTTGTTGAAATTTCAAGTCTCCAGAAATGAATATACCAAGTGGCAAAAGAATCAAATATAAAAGCTTGTCCAATGGTCAGAAGAAAATTTCAGTTAATTCTCTGACATACAAGAAAAATCTCGATAGTGCAAGCTATTGACAGAGGTTCTCCTCTCTCACAGTAACCAGTGTGGTAGGGGAGAAAGCTGCTTTCTCAGTTTCATCAGTACAAACGTTTTGTGTAAGCAGGAGATAAGGGAATGGGGGGGAAAGTCTTTTGCACTCTGGGAGCGATAGGATTAGATTATCTCCACATAAAATGCAATTTTGTTTTTGATATGCGTGTTTAGAAAGATGAATTCTGTGTAAATCACGTTAGTAGAGAAGCGATCGTACCTTGCAAGTAGCTTTGTGCTAGTAATTCTTTTAAATCAAAGCATAGCATCGGATTTGAACTGCTTTCTGTCTAAGGTGACTCTGTCCCTCGTTGAAGAGTGCTGTTTGTCAAATAGAACTGGTGGGTTTCTAAACTTGGTTGATGTTGCTGGCAAGCTTTGGGTTAGTTGAACAGAAAATCATGTAGTTCAAGTACAGGTGTGAAATAGTTTGCTATATAGTTTTTATAGTTTGCTTTGAGAACAAATTTATTTAGAGTTGTGTTCTTCCTTGTTTCAGCTCTGGTAATCCTAGATTATGTCCCTTGTCTAAACTAATCTTTTTTTTAATTCTTCCTTCCCTGTGCAATGGAGATGTTTTTGCTGCCGCCTCAACTTTCAGTGAATAAGTATGTTGTTGTAGTACTGTTCTGACTATGGAGTTTCCTTGTTCTCCTTTGTGTCTTTCTTCATAGGGCGTTCTTGTCTTTACTTAGTAATTCTGATCCCATCCTGGGGTTTTTGTGTGTTTGTGGGGGGGAATTTTTTTATTATTTTTATGTATTGGAATTTTTTTTGCATAGCCTGTCATTTTACTTGATCTCTACTTACTTATTTCATGTCTTATGTCTTCCTCCACCCTTTTTAGTCTTTTCTTATGTGACCTCTCTAATTGTATGTAAATATTCTCAAAACTTGCTTATGTTTCTCATATTATTGTCTGTTGGGTCAAGTGCTGTCTGCTTTCCTGTTTAATTTCTGTAAAACATAACTGAGTATCTTCAAACACTGAAGTCTCTTCCATCCATGTTTGTGTTACACTTCTAATTTTTTTACTTAAATTGTAAGGTCAGGGACTGCATTCTGGTACAATATTATGGTGCTAACCATTTTTTCATACCCTAAAGCACAGTTATTAGCATATATTAAATCTAGGACATAGTATCATGTATTTAAGTACCGTACAAAGACTGAACTGTTGGACTGTGTGTTAGCTTCTGTGCTTTCATCTGTTGCTTGGCTATTAAAAGCTGCTTCTTAAAAAAAATTTAAATTGTTGAGTTAGACTACTGTAATTTACATTGGTCCTGGGAGAACTTGAGATGTGTGGTACTGCTTGATATGTGTATCTACACAAGCTGTAGTTCTCAAATGCGTTGTGGTTGCTTCTTTTTAGACATTCATTACTGTCTCTGGTGACTTTTTTTCCTTGCTAGGTGCTTTTTTCGTAAAGTCAGTTTCTTCCTCTAATTTTCTGTTTTGTCAGAGCAAAACCTTTAGGCTGATATAAGGAAAGGATGGTGCAGGAGCTAGTGGGAGGGAAGCAGAGGACTCTTTATTTAAGAAGAAAATGCCAGCTTATGATTTGGAGTGTCTGTGAAACTACTGGCTCGTTAGCCCAGGGGAGCTGACTTTGTACAGGTATATTTACACAGGATGACCCAGATATTATGGTGAAAGATGCTTTAGATATACATAAAATGTATATAACTTCAAAGTTGTCATTCTTTGGAATGGAAGTACACTGAACCAAAACACTTTAGGATCAACTAATATTTTGAAATACTGTTTCTGAAGATATTTGTGCAGATCATAGAGTGTTCACAGTAATTTTTTCCTTTGAGTGGCTATAAAGCTCTCAAAAGTTGCTAGTACAAATACACAAGTTAGCGTAGTGGACAGGAAAAGCATGGTTTAGAGACATAAGTGTGCATTTAGAAAAGGCTGATTACATACAATGGTGAGTGGGAAGAGCAAGTTATTTATAAACAAGCCTGCTCAGAAGAAAGCATTAATAGTATTTTCTCCATGGAACGTCTTCAGTTTAGTTTCTTTACAGAGCTGAAAGTGTTTGTCAGTGTATGAAACTTAAATGAGGTTGCATGTAAAGCTGCGGAGATTTTTCTTTTGCTTCCATTTGGATCTTCATCTAACTACAGAAGGTATTGACCAAACTTTGCTCATTTTCAGTGTCTCCCATTTGGTAACAGAATAGCGGTCTTGCCTCCTAATGCTAGAGTTGTTCTCAGGGAGCTTGTGGTACATGTGGAAGGTTTTTTTTTTTTTCTTTTCTTGAAAACAGGTTATTTGCTACTTGCTTATCTCTTCTCACTACTGTTGTCTGGCTTTCCAACACACCAGTCTTTTAGTGTATGCTGATAACTTAAAATTTCTAGAGGAGTAGATTAGATTGTTTTGATAATTAGGAGGAAATGCCACTTCTGACTTTTGTGCTGTGTTGGCTAAAAGTTCTACCCATCATTTATGAACTAATTGGCTTTCTCTATGGATGAGATGCAAGTGAATTTCAAGAGTTTAGCGGATACCAACTTGTATGTGTCACTTTCATAGACTGGTAAAACAGGAAAGGTAACTTTTGCTCTTTTGACACCTGCTTTTTATCACTTCCATGGGAGTAAATGGAAATTAAGAAAATCTTACTGTCCCTGTAGAAATGATATTTATTTTTTTCAGACCCAAATTCATTATCTTAGCAATTTCTTTCTCAGATACACAGCCAGATACTTTTGTAGATTGATCTCTTATAAACACTCTAAATAAAAAATAGTGTTCAAACTTTTCAGTACATTGGCACAAGTGTAGGTAAGTTTCTTTAACAAATAGACATAATTAAGCTTGCTTAAAGTAAAATTCTTTTATATAAATCCTTTATTAATCCACCTTGTATTATGTTTCTTTTCTCAGGACTTGTTCAGAGTTAGCTTTAAACTGGAGGCAGAGTTCACACCTGTGTAGGAGGTAGACAGTCGGTGTCTGATGACATGGTGGTAGATGCTGCTGTTGCTGACAAAGGGTCTGGCCTTGAGGAAAAAGAAAGCAATTGCAGTTCTGGATGAAAGCAGAAAGAGCAGAAACCTGCTTTCCAGAGCTGCTTCCCCTTGCTTTTGAGTTATTTTCTTCCTCCTGTAGGAATAGTGTGTAGTTCTATCCCGTTCCTAGCAGCCTTGCAGACACAGAATGATAAGTGATGGGAAAGAAAGAGGGAAGAGAGATTGCTTACTGTGTTGGTGTGAAAGGTAGGAAGGAGCAAACTGAAGGATGGTGTGCAGTAGTTGGAGATTCTTCATCCTAGGATAATGACAGAAGAGTCAGGCCTAAAAGAAACAAGTAATGTGCATTGTTATCCCACAGAAACCGTCTTCCTCCATCCTACCTTCCAGGAATCCACAGTGCTGCCACTGTAGGACTGAATTTTGCCTACGCAGTTGAAGAGTCTGGAGCTGACTCAGTCTTTTGTGGTGCAAATAATATTTCCTGTTGAGTGGCTGGAGTTACCATGTAACTTACTGGTACTGGGATAAAACTGTTCATCAGAAACTGGTTGCATAGATTGGAAATGCTTCAAGACCATCATGTAAATGGGAGCATGTTTTAATGTCTAAATTACAACACAGAGGTCAGGAGATTATGCTCTATAAGCATGACATACCTCTGTGACTTTTGAAGCAGTTATTTATGGCACAAACTGCAGTTACATCTCTGACTACAGTGTGAATGTACCACTTGCTTTTAACCAGTTAGCTTTCATGCTGTTGGTAGCGCAGCCACAGCAACAGGGAATTTGGCAATGTTGAAAAAACCTGCTTGAGAAACAGACTAAATGTCTAAACAGCAAACCTGTCCTGAGCTGCTGCTGCTGTGGTTACACTGCTGCTAGCAACAGCTTGTTTAGTTGATTTAAAGCTAGAGTTGCTGTATCTGGGTTAGCTGTAGTCAGGCTTGTGACTGCAGGATGCGTTTATCCTTAAACTGTGCTTCTGTTTGTAAGCTGGGCTGTGTCACCTGCTTGAGAGTCACTTATCCAGTGTTTTGAGATGTAGGATGAAAGATGCTTTTAGTGTCAGTATTGCAGATGCAAGTTCTTAGCCTTTTGACAATAGAATAAATAGTAATTAAAAATACTTGGGTTTAAAACAAGTGACAGTTTTCTAGACTTCTAAATAGAGGTAAAATGTTCCATTCTTTGTTTTCTGCAGCTTTGGCATTGTAAGAGGAGCTGGTGGGTACTGCTTTCAGGCAGTTGATTGTCATTTTAAACTTTGTTGGTTTATTTCAGTGGCACATGTCTGATGGGTTAATAATCTATGAAAAGATAAGTGTTACTATTTAGCAAGAAATAAATAATAATGAAAACAGAGAACAGCTCAAGTTTTAAAGTGTGGAAAAAATATCTAAATGGATTTGTCAAAGTGTTTAGAATAATAGTGGAATCACCTTTTGTGAGGTAAGTAAAGCTCTTGGGATGTTCTGTAGGGAGTAATCCTACTCTGACATGGGGCTATTTATTGTGTCTCTTCTGTCTGTGTTTTGTGATATGCTTATGTATTAAATCTGTGATTTGTTATGAAAGCTTTGGTCTCATGGTGGTAGCATTGCAGAGTTGGTTTTGGGACCGTCTGAGGAACCTGAAGGTGCATAAGTCCATGGGACCAGATGAAATCCATCCATGGGTCCTGAGGGAGCTGGCAGATGAAGTTGCCAAGCCGCTTTCCAACATATTTGAAAAATCGTGGCAGTCTGGTGAAGTTCCCACTGATTGGAAAAAGGGGAAACATAACCCATGTTTTCAAAAAGGGAAAAAAGGATGACCCAGGGAACTACAGGCTGGTGAGTCTCACCTCTGTGCCTGGCAAGATCATGGAGCAGATCCTCCTGGGAACTCTGCTAAGGCACATGGAAAATAAGGAGGTGATTGGTAATAGCCAACATGGCTTCACCAAAGGCAAATTGTGCCTGACAAATTTGGTGGCCTTCTGTGATGTTGCCACAGCATTGGTAGATAAGGGGAGAGCAACCGATGTCATCTACCTGGACCTATGCAAAGCATTTGACACTGTCCCACACGACATCGTGGTCTCTAAATTGGAAAAGCATGGATTTGATGGATGGACCAGTTGGTGAATAAGGAACTGGCTAGATGGCGGCACTCAAAGGATTGCAGCCAATGGCTCAATGTCTACGTGGAAATCAGTGACAAGTGGTGTTCCTCAGGGGTCAGTACTGGGACCAGTGCTGTTTAACATCTTTGTCGGTAACATGGATGGCGGGATTGAGTGCACCCTCAGCAAGTTTGCTGACGACACCAAGCTGTGTGGCGTGGTCGACATACTGGAGGGAAGGGATGCCATCCAGAGGGACCTTGACAGGCTTGAGAGGTGGGCCTGTGAGAACCTCATGAAGTTCAGCCAGGCCAAGTGTAAGGTCCTGCACCTGGGTCATGGCAATCCCAGGCATAAATACAGGTTGGGCGGAGAATGGCTTGAGAGCAGCCTTGAGGAGAAGGGCTTGGGGTTGCTGGTGGACGAGAAGCTCAACATGAGCAGGCAATGCGCACTCGCAGCCCAGAAAGCCAACCATGTCCTGGGCTGCAGCAAAAGAAGTGTGGCCAGCAGGTTGAGGGAGATGATTCTGCCCCTTTGCTCTGCTCTGGTGAGACCCCACCTGGAGTACTGCATCCAGCTCTGGAGTCCTCAGCACAAGAAGGACGTGGAGCTGTTGGAATGGGTCCAGCAGAGGGCCATGAAGATGATCAGAGGGCTGGAGCCCCTCTGCTATGAGGACAGGCTGAGAGAGTTGGGGTTGTTCAGCCTGGAGAAGAGAAGGCTCCAAGGAGACCTTATAGCAGCCTTCCAGTACCTAAAGGGGGCTACAGGAAAGCTGGGGAGGGACTCTGGATCAGGGAGTGTAATGATAGGACGAGGGGTAACGGTTTCAAACTGAAGGAGGGTAGATTTAGATTGGATATTAGGAAGAAATTCTTTACTGTGAGGGTGGTGAGGTACTGTAGCAGGTTGCCCAGGGAAGCTGTCAATGCCCCATACCTGCAGGTGTTCAAGGCCAGGCTGGATGAGGCTTTGAGCAGCCTGGTCTAGTGGGAGGTGCCCCTGCCCAGGGCAGGGGGGTTGGAACTAGATGGTCTTTAAGGTACCTTCCAACCCCAAACCATTCTGTGATTTATAGTAGTAATGCCTAATATTGTACATTGGACACAATATAGTATTCTGTTTTGGCTGTGTAATGATAATGGGAGCAATCATCCAGTGAGACTCCATGCTGTCTGATCTATCCAAGCTATTCCGTTTTGCAACTTTGTTTCTTCTTTCTGTCTGTTTTTGTTTCTGGTTTTATTATTACACACCAAGTCTTGCATTCCTCTCTGTTGTGAGGTGCTTAATGATTTCTTGTGAAGGGAAAGGGAGGTTTGCTTTCATCTTCCGATTTCCCCCATTCTTGCAAATTTGTCACTCCTAATAAAAGATGGGGGTGCTGCGTTTGAGTCTCTGTAGATAAACCTGATCTAAGTTTTCCCCCTTTTCATCTCAACTACTTCTTTGAGACCAAGGAGAAAATTAAGGCAAAGATAACATAATGGCACTGGTTGGTTTTTTTTTTTTCTGCTGAAAATGGGCTGACATGACTTCATTGGCCTGTGGTTTTATATTTGGTAGTACTGGTGCTTGAGAGCAGCATGCAGGACACAAATGCTGTCACTGTGCTGGGGAGTCAGCAGAAATTGTTGTATCAGCCTGACAGAAGGTCAGATGTTATGTGGGGTGGAAAATAGTCAGGGGTGTTTACGCTAGTTTTATTGCCAAAGACAGCCTGTAGAAATACAGCCTCTGGCTGAGTAGTAATTCTTTCAGCAGGAGCTGAAGGGCTGTCCGGGGGTTTGGTTTTTATGCTTGTTTGATTTGAGCCTGTTTATTCCAGATCGTGTATGTTATAGATAAATGTCAAAGACAACTTTCTGTCTTTATTGTTGGTTTGTTATTCTCCCTGTTCCTTCTTTTTCTCCGCTGGCATCTCCATCCTGTAGCTGTGAAAGCTCCTGCATCAGCATGAATAGAATAAAATTGATTGAACTAAATCATTTACTTGCAAGTTGCTCCCTTTGCTGCTAAGAAATGCATGAGCCAGAGGAGGCCCAGAACAACTTCTGTGCCTGTTGTGTGGGGCAATTGGTGTAGAAAGGCTTTCTCAGCAGTTTCTCACCTTGAAAATTTCAATATATAGAATTCTATGAATGATAAAACTCTTAAGTTGTAAGGCAGAAGGTAATTTGTAAAGATCTTAACAGATTATTTACTATTGTGGGAATGTTTTTCAGGAGTCAAAGTTGTTTTGCTCAAGTATTCGTCAGCAACTAACTGTGATACAAAATATGTTTGTCTTTCTGAGAAAAAGGGACACTGTTAAATGCTTTTCAGGTGCACGGATACTGAGCAGTTAGTTACAAAAGACCTTTCAGTAAGATATGTGTAACGGAAGCAGATAATGCTGTGTACAATTGATGTATGGTTTCCAGGCTTGAAACACCTCTTTCTTTCTTTTTTGTTTTTGCCTCTTTCTCTTGTGAGCACAGTGAAAACTTTAGGTGGCATGTAGGCTCACGTAGGTAAATTGTATAGCATATGTGCATATTTCACATTTAGGTTTGAATTTTTAATGGGTACTGGTTCTTTAAGGAAATAGCTTACTCTGTTAATGGCAATTGACTTGTGAAATATTGTTTTACTGTAATTATTTAAATAGTTATCATGCTTTAAAATTCAGGAAGAAAAATAATACTGCATTACTTGCCTCATTTATCTTAGGACTGGCATTACCAGCATGAATGTTGTTTTGCAAACATAAAGTTAAGCTTGTTTTCTGTGGTTTTAGGGCTGACATGCATATCTCTTAATTCTTGTGTTTTACGCAGGGTTCAGTGGTCTCAGTTTAAAGGCTATTTTATTTTCAAACTGGAGAAAGTAATGGATGATTTTAGAACCTCAGCTCCTGAACCAAGAGGGCCCCCCAATCCAAACGTGGAATATATTCCCTTCGAAGAGATGAAAGAAAGAATTCTGAAAATTGTCACTGGATTTAATGGGTATGTATCTTTTTTTTTTTTTTTCTAAAATCAGGATAACAAAAATACTTTCCCAGTTTTAACTTAGTAGCTTTGTACTGTCTGTGACTGTGTGTTTTGCTTCCCCAAATAGATGAGCAGAAGCAAGTATATACCTTGGAAGTACATTGCAGTAGTTTCATAACTTTCATCCTGTGACATCAGTTACTTCAGTTTTTTTCAATATGTAGTTAGTAATACCATGCTTCATTGAAGGGTATTACTAAAAAACTATGTGCATTTAACAGGTAAAATAGATAGTAAAGTCAGATTTATTTCAATATATTTTGAAATACCTAATTGAAAGAAGTCTTTTCGTGTTCAGTTCTTAATTGCTTTGTGGCAGTTCAGTACCTTTTGAAGTAATGCCGTGACAAACATGCTTCCCAGGAAGCAAGGTATACCTGGCTTTGAATTGTTAAATTATGCCAGATTCAAATTTATAGACCTATTGCTGACAGTGTCTTAAAGTGTATACCCTTTGGTTTTGTAATTATGGAAGTTTTGTTTCCTTTAAAATAAAGCTCCTGATTTTTTTTGGTCTTATTTGGTGTGTCTTTTTTAATATAGTGTTGTTCCTGTTTCTAAACTGGATTACATAATTATCATAAGCTGAGATATCCTGCTTCTGGGTCTCAATGCTTGCTTAGAGACTTCTTCAACATTTTTCTCAGCTTGTCAGTAAACGGCATGCTATAAAGCTTGCCTCCCTGTTAGCCTGAAATTTCAGATTTGAAGGTGCTACTAACATGTCTTTAGTATCATATTTTGATGCTAGGTTAATGATTTTTACTGTTGTTGTTCCATACTACTTAATTTATTTGCACTTTAAGTGTCTCTTAGAAGTCAGATCTCCTCTCTCCCCGCTGCCTCTAATTGTTCTCATGTAGGATACTTCTAAGAATGTGAGATTCAGCTTGTTCTCGGCTATCCAATATTTATACCGAGCTACTTCACTGAAGGAATTTAAAAACAAACCTATCCTTTATGCCCGAGTCTGCCTCTCACCCGCCTCCCCCAGCTTTTTGTTAATGCTTCGCTACCCACAAAATTTGTAATGTTCTCTCATGGAGACAGCTAATGAATGGGCTGCTGTTATCTTCTCTTGTTCCAAAGTGTGCTAAACAAACCTCTGGGTGACCAAGTCCGGAGCTCGTTCTGTGGCTGTGCTATTTTAATCTATTGCTGTAACGCATAAGAGTGTTCAGCTTCCTCATACTTCGAAGTGAAACACCCAGTCTTTGAGGAAGCAAACTGTGTACATTCGTTACCTTAAAGAAAATAATGTTAGGATGTTCAGAATCTAGGATTGTAGAATAGTTCATTTAGTAAACCCTACAACTCCTACAGCGCGGATGTGATTGTGAAAGCTGAATCATGCGGAGATGTGTCCAAAAAGTAACAAAAGCAGGTTTTGGTTTGTGAGATTGGATATACTCAGGCTTCTTATTTAGATTTGTGGATGTGATTTCAGGGTACTGTAGTGGAGGAGGAAGCAATTTGATGTGACCTTATTATTAGGATGTGTTTATTGGTACTCACTTAAGAGTAAGGGAAAGAGATAATTAAAAAAAAGTTTAAAAAATTTAGCTATTTCTAAAGTCAAAAGAATTAACAAATGAAGAATGACCCCTCTTTTAGGGTCTTTCTAGATGAAGGGTCTTTTAAATAAAGCTCAAACTGGCTGTTCTAACCTTACTGTATCTTAATTGACATTGTGTAATATGCTCGCAGAGCCAGATTCTCATGTTATACTTTAAAATTGCTTTGGAGTAGGAAGTTCTTAGGACTTGCCATTTTCTTTATCCTTTGCTAGTGAAGCAGAAAGTTCCAAGGTAAGTTATTGGGGATCTCGTATGACAGACGAGTCTTCACAGCATTAATAAAGTAGTCATAATCATAATAAAAATGTTCATTTGTGTATGTTTTTGGCTACAACTTACTATGGCTGTTACAAGTAATTTCCCCAGATATCTCTTGAATCCTGTCTGTATGATGAATTTTTAATTCGTTCTGAACTATTGTGCTATGAAGTGCAGTTTTGAGTGTTTTTGTATGGAATTGTGAGTGGTTACCTTAAGAAGGCAATTAGGACTATTCATGCACTAAACTAATTAAATTTTTAAGAATTTAAGGTCAATTTTTGTACTGCTTGCAAACTCTGGTGTTCATGTATACATTTACACCAATTTCAATTACTTCTATTTTAAAATCACATTATTAAAATATTTGAAAATAATCATTTTACCAAAAAGAATTCGTAAGGTGAAGTTAACTTCGGGTTTTGCCAACTAAAACAATTTATGAATGTTGAACAAATTACATGCAAAGGGGGTGATAGTGTGACACTTGGTGCCATCTGCTGCTCAATAAATGAAGTTCAGTTTACTATGGAAAATTTTGGAGGGGGATGACTAGTTTTATCTTTCGTTTAGACATTTTGTAGCAGAGAATAAAATAGGATGGCAACTTTTGCTTGTGGAGTTAGTTGCAGGCTGCACACTCTTGAGTGTGCTTGTTCCCCAAGTAGTTGTGACTGTATTGATGTTCACTATTAAAATACTTCATGTCTTAGTACTCCAGGTGTACAGTTAATTAAAGATAAACACAAATTAGCCAGGCAGTAGTTCTTCAGGATGTCTTACAGATTTGGCTGATGAAAAAGAACTTAAAAGTCTGTGTATTTTTGTTTCTGTAAATTAAATTGTTTTTGAATGGACAGTCTGGCCTAGTAAAAAATAATACAAAGACTGTTTAACTGGGACTTTTCAACCTCAAAACAAAACGGCCTTCAACGAGAAACAATAGATACAATTAGTGCTGTACCTATGTGGAAAAGTTAACAGATGAAGTAAATTCTTTGTGACTGAGTTAGAGTTGGGAATTTGGTTAAAAGAGGGCACTATGCAGAAGTTGAGTATCATGAAGAATTTGGGGGTTAGAAAGATTACTGCTGACCAAAAGTTGCTGAACAGCAGCACTATTTGGTTGATTCTATGGAAGCTTTAGGGAAATTAACAATGAGAGCGCAATTATTAATCTTTAGAGCCTTCACGTAATAAACTGAACTGAAAGGAACAGTTGTTTCTAGTTTGTACTTAACAAACTTTGGGGATGGGGGAGAAGATACTTCTGGGTCAAAATAGGGAGGTGAAATGTATTTTGGCTGTGTGCCAAAACAGTCGGTTTCTGCCATTTTACTTGCTTTTAAATAATAACACCTCAAAGCTAATGTTTTAGAAATACTGTCATCTTGTAGCATTACTTTTTGCAAGTATTGAATGTTTCATCAGCTGCATTCTAACTCTCCACTGCTGATTGACGGAGATTAGCTTCACCATCTTTCTATTCTTACAAGTCAAGTAAAGATAAGTTGGTATGGTGTAATTCAGGGTGAAGAGCAAGGGAAAGGAATTAACTCCTAGGGCAAATGTGATACAGCTTTATGTTTTTTCAGGTAGCTGTGTTGGAACTAGGGCTAAGGGTGGTTGCATTGTAGCCTCCCTCCTTATTGTCTTCCGGTTGAGGATTGTAATTTCCTCAGCAACGTAATACACAGACAATTCTGAAAAACATAATTAAATTGTTGATACTTGGTCAGTCTCTTTCTGATTACTACTTGCTTTCAGTCAAAATGAAGTGTCATGTGGTATGATTAATGACAGCTATGCTGACCCGTTTTCACTGAACTAGTGGTAGATCTGTGCATCTTTAAGATGTAGCTTTTTAGCTAATGAATGTAAGGTTCAAATACATCCTGTGTTAGCTAATGAAATAGTCTAAGATATTGTGTACAGAGTTCCTCAAAAAATAATAAAAGTTGATTTTTTACAAAAATTTACAGTATAGGGATATATACACACACGCATGTATATGTATGTAAGTCTATTGATATTGCTCTGGAATTGGTGTATGCATTGTATTACCAATCAACAAATGGTTCTTAAGTATTGTATTTTATCAAAACTTTTAGATGAATTTTTGAAATGTTTATGTCTTCAACTTCAAATAGTTAACTGTAAAAATGCATGATTGTTTATTATTTTATTGAAATAACTTTTCAAGTATTTTCCTATTTTGTCAAAAGTCACAGAAGTTTGTTAAAATGTGACACCATGAATTTGCAATGAAACTGAGACAGGTCTCAGGTAAATCGTAAATGTATGTAAAGTACTGCTTGTCTGAAAAGTCAACTTCTCACTTAAGTAGGGATGAAATTGAGTGCAGAATTTTCAGAAAACAGAATGTGATGCTTAGAGACTTAGATATCTGACTTAGAGTTTAATTATTTTTATTGAGCTGTTCCTTGATAGATAAGTATACTGTCCAGTTGTGGCAAAATAGAGTATTTGTAACAGCTGAAGTATAATGGTTCTACTAATTCCAACATTTAATGTGTTTTTTTCCTGTAAATGTATTTTGTAAAACATGAAATAAACTACAAGCTGACAATTTTTTAGCTCTAGTGTGTATGACTCAAATTTGTTTTGAAGTGCTTATAACTTCTGTTCTATATATTTGAATAAAAAAAAATACAGTCTTTAAACTGTTTTACTGTTGATGATCTGATTTCCTTTTCATTGTTTTAATGAATTGTTTGCATGGGATGATGTATTTAGGATTCTACTTAAGAGTTTTGTGGTGGTGAGCACAACATGCAGTGCATTGTCACCTTAGAGTATGAGATTGGGGAAAAATAAGGCCTTGAGTTACCAACCTGTGTTGCTAATAATAACAAATTTCAGTACTGTTTTCTTTCTGCCTTCTCAGTAAGGGGCAAAAAGCAATAACGTTGTTGCTTTCTAGCAGTCATGCTCATTAAAATAAAATTAAATTGTTATAAATCTATTTCATTGCAGCATCCCCTTTACTATTCAGCGACTCTGTGAGTTGCTGACAGATCCTAGGAGGAATTACACAGGAACAGACAAATTTCTAAGAGGTGTGGAAAAGGTACGTATTTTTGAGAGAGAACACAGCTAAACAGTCACAACTGCCCCTTAAATAACTTCTGAATTACTGCCAAAGGTCTGTTGGCTTCATTATGGCTCATAGCCATGATATAGCTAATAGCTGCTCTAAGTGTATGAGTTATTTCATAACTTCTAACATCAAAAAGCAGTTTTAACATAACTTATTTAAGGCATAAAAATAAATCTCAGGGCTGCAACTGTTGTGTTTCCTAATCACTGTGCAGTACTCAAACTGTACTTTGTGGAGGGTGTAATGTCACTTTTTATATTGAGTCCTAGCTAGAAATAATCAAATAATCAGCTGAAATAATTTGAATTTTTTGATCAGGTATTTCCTTCCACACTGGGGCTTGAATTAGATCCAGCGGGTAAAGAAGGGAGGCCCTTTCCCCCTGCGTCTCTTGTTTCAGTATTTAAATCCTCTTGTGTAGAAGTCTGCCTTCACAGAAATACACAGATTTCATTTAATGGTATTTTATAGCTTATGTCTGAATGTAGGATTTTTCAAAAGTAGATAACAAACTTTCAGGATGTGGTTCCACTTAGGATTTTCCTGATGGCAAAATTGGCTTGAGGTTCCTACTTCGACTACTTGGTTGAAGAAAGGTTAACTTGTAAATGGATTGCTTTTCACTATTATAGTGGATGCAGTCAGGTGTATTCTTGCAAGTTAAGATGGGAAGGAGATGGTCAGGAATAAATGATGAGATGGGGATTTCACAAAGCAGTTTCTTAGCTAACAATGAGATCTGTGAAACCACATCTCAAGTTTTACGGAGAGCCCTCATTAGAGTTCATGTAGGTTAATTTAGCTGGCCCTGTGATAAAAGTCCCCCTGTATAATTGGGCTAAGTATTGATCCAAAGAGAGAAACTTACTTCATTTTTAAGCTAGGTTTCTAGATGTTAAAATTGATATAGTCGGCAGTGCCATTCAAGAGGGAGAGGTGGCTAAGCAAAACGTACTGAATTGATCGTTATTTTTTGCCCTTTGTTTATGTGGAGGAAAATAATACAACATTTGAAATACAGCTGTGCCAACAATAGCTAATATTGCTTGCACACTTTTGAATACAGGACTTGTGTACGAATAGAGCATTTCTCCAGCAATTCAGAAGCTTTTCAGCATTTTTGAATACTTTGGTTTCCAGAGATACTTCAGTTAGAAATTACAAACACGGGCCTGAGGCTTAATGTGCTGGTCTTGTTATGACAGTAACCCACTTATGAAAATACTGACTTTTAATGTAATTATGGCCTGACCTTGTCAAGAGGGAGCAGAGATACTTTCTATGTATCTGTCATCTGTTAGTAGCTTTCAACCCAATTTTCTGTAGAGGTATTTTAACAGATATGACCAAAAAAATTGTAACTCTCTAATTTTGGAGGTGATGTCAAGAGCTGAAGCTTTTGTTTCTAAACTCTTAATATGTTGTTTGTGTATTACAGAATGTCATGGTTGTCAGCTGTGTATATCCATCTTCAGAGTAAGTATAATTCTTGAAACTTTTTAAGCTTGTGTTAGCAAGAGGGGAGAATGTGTGCGCATGTGTCTGATACATTTCTCTTGCTGGTATTCAAAAGACAGCCATGCAGAGTTCAGTTTTCGTTATCAGTAGTTTAGTCAACAGTAGTGATCATGGTCTGCGAGTTTTACATGTAGTAATTTGGAAATGAACAGCCAGCTCTGGAATCGGATATAAGAGACAATTCAGTATTATCCCCCAACACTAAGCTGTTATTTTATACCATAGCTGGTGATGGAAAAATGGATACCCCTCGGTAACTGTTGTGTTGTAAATTCATATCCTAACCTGTTTCCCCAGTATACTTTATAGGTAGAGAACCCCTTGAGGACTGACAGTGGGGGACTACTTAATTTGGGGGGCGGGGTGAGGAGACATTCTGTGCAAATAAGCTTAAAGTAACTTCAGGTTCCTTTATTCATAACATTCTAATGCTTGCTCTTCTCTTTTTGTTAGGAAAAATAATTCCAATAGTTTAAATCGGATGAATGGTGTTATGTTCCCAGGAAATTCACCAGGGTACTCTGACAGGTAAATTAGTTTTGGGAGTTAACTTTTTCTGGAGAAAAGCAAGGTAGTTGTGGAAATAGCTGGTTCCAGATCCCTTATCATTACCTATTCTGATCCCAAATACATAGCCTCAAAAATGGGGTGTGACAGAATATTGGGGGAAGGAGGGTAGAGGAGGCGTGAACATTACACACTATGTGCTCTATTTTTTGATTTTTTTTTTGGTGACTTCCTTGTTCAGATGGGTTTTTTATTTAAAGCTTTTATCACAGTTTGCATGTTGTAGGCGAGGAATTTCTTATTCAATATAAAACAGCAAAGTACCTGATCTTTTTGTTTTGTTTTGGTGATATTTTAAAACAAGGTTATATATGCTTTCTGCCTAGTAGGAACAAATTACTTTCCTAAAAGGATGGTTTAATTTTTTATTATTATTTTTAAAGATCTAATGTAAATGGTCCTGGAACTCCCAGACCAGTAAATCGACCGAAGGTTTCTTTGTCAACTCCTATGACAACAAACGGTTTGCCAGACAGCACGGAACATAAGGAATCAAGCTTGCAGCAAACAGAAGATAAAAAACACAGGTTTGTGAGAAGTAATATATATTTTGAGTTTTTATTTTTCTCAGTTTTTTTCCACTTACACTTTAAAAATATTTTAAAAGAGAATTGCTATCTAAAGTATGCATAATTAATCCTTAACATACGAATAACTGTAGCAGAATTTGTTGTTTACTTGCTACTGTCTGGGTTGTCTAGATAACTATTAGCTCAGCTTTCCACAGTTGCAGTAATGCATTTTGTAAGTGTATGGGATGTATAGTAAAAATGAAGAGTGACTAATAGAGGTCAGAAGTTCACTGTTACCATGTTTGTGTCAGGATGTTAAACTATAACCACATATATTTCCTAAATGTTTGCCACTGATTCTGACAGTAGGAGCTGTCTGTAATTTGGACCCACTAGAGTAGCCTGAGCATTCTGCATTTTCATTGACAGTCAGGTGAAAAAGAAGCGATGGCTTTGAGGTTTTGTTAGGTAGTAAGTGAAGTGAGTTCTACTGTTATCTTTTGTAGAGTGCTTTACTTGAAGTAGCTGCTACTTTTTTTTGTGATGTATAACAAGATAGAGAATGTTTTTCTTCAATACAAACTACTTTTGTTCTTTATAGTGAATCACCAGCATCTGAATCAGAAGGTGCTCAGAGCAGCCCGGTAAAAAATAAGCACTCTGAAGATGATCCTGCAGAAGCAGAAGGGCATGAGGTAAAAAGACTTAAATTTGACAAGGAAGGGGAAGCCAGAGATGCACCTAACCAAACTGCCTCCAGTGAAGCTTCTTTAGGCATGGGGGAAGAGACAGAAACATCCTCTACATCTCAGGATAAAGAAAAAGATGCTACTTGTGCCAGACAGCACTGTACAGAGGAGGAGGAGGAAGGTATTTCAGATTTTATTCTCTTTGCTCTGTGTGTTTTCCAAGGAGTTGGGACTTCCTTTGCAGGGGGCCAATGCTATGGAGGTTGTTGAGTGTCTCCAGTTACGCATAAAGATGAACTGCGTGTTCATGCTTAAGTTTAGCATAATTTAGGAGTTCTGTTATTTCTTCTTTCTTTGTCCTACATCTCTATTTAAAAACTCATAAAATTGTACTTATACTCTTCTTGGGCAGTAAATTACATGAGGGCAGTAATGAAGCACCAAGAATTTGAGAACCCCTACTTTAGGGTATCATCAGATGTTCCCAGCCCTTCTCCAGAAGGGTGATGGGTCATATCCATATTTGACTGTCTTTATTATCAATAACTTACTGAAATACAGATATAAAGTTAACGCTCTTTCACTGAGGAAGGCCGAGCAACAGTCTCTCCAGATCCTGTTAGAACAGGGAAAATTACCTTGCGCTAAGGTACCATGGAGCTAACTGAAAAAAGACAACTGCAGTAAAGAGACTGATCTATTTTTTTTTTTACATATTGTCCAAAGTTTCCTTTTAATATTTATTTCTTGTGGCTCACATATTTGTAAAATGATGGATGTACACTTTAATGTTTTCAACATTTCCAAAAGACTGCTGCTGAAGACACATGAAGGAATGTGGGGAAGCAAGAAAAAGTTACTTGTGTCTTTATCCACCGAGGCTTAATTAAGTGAAGCTACCTATTTAATAAAAAAAAAATTGGACTTGGTTTTGTGGTAGGTTAGGATAGCTTGGCTATTCTGATGAAGTTGGCTCATACTTCACATCTTCTAATAAGATCGGGGATTGTCAGTTTTTGCTGTCCTTGGCTGCGTTGTAGAAGTATTGCTCAGCATAGCTGGGAATAGAAACTAGCAGGATTAAGGTATATTTTAAAATGCCTTAGTAATACTGTACTTTCACCATTTCTAGAGTCCTTCATGTCTCCCAGAAATGTTGGTCCAGAAAGAAAAGATAAAGAAAAAGACACTGAATCCTCAACTGTGAATGAAGAGACCTCTGAGGAGAACAATCAAATGGAGGAGTCCGATCAGTCTCAAGCAGGGAAGGATTTACACTCGGATGACAGTGAAATTAGTGGCTCTGGCAGTAGTGGAGCTGACTGCAGTGAAACTGAGGAGTTAGGGTCCTATGCTAGTGAAACTCCCGAAACTTCATCAGAGACCCCTATGGAAAACAGTGATGAAGCCACAGAAGTTGCAGATGAACCTATGGAGCAAGACTAATTTAAATACACTTAGATGCAGTATTTTCCATAAGGCTCCGGTTTTACACTGTATAAATAATTTTATGTAATAAAGTGGACCTTTAGTTTTACAAAAAAGAAGCAGGTTGTAAAATAAACTTCTCCATGGATTGAACCTTGAAAGAGTTGTACATGATAAGAACTGTGAATACCAGCTCCTTCAGGTCCTGCTTACCGCTGAACTTTCGTTTGGTCAAATCAGTGGTTTGTGTATAGTTTTTTTTATTTAGAATAAAAGTTTTTAAACTGGAAGGTAATTATAATTTTGACAACTTTTTTGGAGATTACCACATCTAGTTGTATGTAAGCAAGAAAGCTTTTTGTCTCGTCTTTTTCTGACAGCTATAGCAGTTACTTCATATTTTGGTTACAGTTTCAACATTTGACATGTGAAATATGGGGTTTCATGCTGGTTTCCAGATTTTTATTTGAATACACACTATGAAACCTTATGTTGTGTGTTTAAAATGTGTTACATTTCACACACACATGTATGCACGCATGCACACGTATGTGTACCCTCACTCTTCTAAGGGGGAAATGGTATATTTTTCTGTTTCTATAGAAGATAAATATGGCAAATACTTTTTCTATAGTGAAAGACTGACTTGACCTCTCAAGGCACTTTGTTTTGCCTCTGGAAAACAAAACAAATGAAATCTGGCCCATATGAAACCCTGGAAATATTAACATTGTTGAAAACACCAGAGTAAACACATTCCAAGAGAACTGTTCAGATTACAACATTTTTGTATACTTCTGAGGTGCCTGAGTGAAAGGATTTCATTTATTTATGAGAAAATGTGCTTTATGTTGAGAACGTTGTAATCAAAACATTAGCTTAAACTTTTGTAGAAGAAATGTTTGAAAATATAAGAAAATATCTTGGAAGAAATGAACAGGTACTTGCCTTTTTGAGTGCTTCTTGGAGCATTGTGAATATTGTAGAGAAGTCTCAAAATTATTCTAAGTATGCAGACGGCATCGGTATGATCACACCACTGTATTGGAAGAATTAATATATGACCGTAGTTATGTACCTGAGCTAAACAACTAAAAGGTTTAGGGGTGCATAGAAATCACCATGATTTATATAACATTTTGGAAGTGAACTAAATATTTTTGAACATGCTACTTTGACAGCCAGCGTTACATTTTTTTCAAACCAGCTCAAAGCACAAACTACTGCTTTAAACTCTCAATATTTTCCAGTTCCCATATTTAAAGACATGCAAGCTGCAACCTCCCAGTCACAATTACTGGCTGCCAAATTTATACCTGTTTCTTCAACTGTACCTTTTTGATATTTAGAATTTTTAAATTTCTGTAAAGTAGATTTTTGTAGATTGTAATGAGTGCTCACTGCCATTGTGAAACGGTATATAATTGTATAATTTCTGTGTGTAAACTGAATGCTTGGGCTTTCAATACAGTATTCATATAAAGCAATAAATATTAATGTTATGAAATATCTGAGTACATTTTTATCAGAATTGTCCCTCTTTGGTTTTAAGTTCACATACCTGGAGTACAAAAATGACCTCTAAAGTGCATGCGGATAGTTTCTTGTACTACATGGTATGCTTTGTATCGTTTGGGGGAAATCTAGGTTTTGATTAATACCAGAATAATTTGGCTCAGCTGGAATATTTATAAAGTTACTTCTTGCTGACGTTACCTATCGAGTTCTAAGCAGACAGGATTCAGGGAGATGCTTGCCAAAAAAATAAATAAATTACTAATCGAGATCCCCTTACAGAAGGAAAGTTGTACTTTGACTCATTTTCATTGTGCTTAAGGGTTGGATGTGTATTATAAAATTAAATGACTGAACCAAAATGTTGAAATTAGGAAAGTTTAAAAATAGTGACATCTTACACTTCTCTTTTTTTTTTTTAATATTTTGCCAATGAGAACAAAATTTTAAAATTTTTAAGTTTAGAGATTTCTGAAATTTTCTTTAGACTGTTTATTTGTGAAGATATTGTCAATAAACTTGTTCTTTAAGCACCTGTGACCTTTCGATATGTTTGTTTTAGCAGCATTAGTGCCACAATTGCAAAGACTTGCAGAAGAACTTTAAGGTATGGATCCATTTCTATATCTGCAATATTTTTTTTTTCAATGGCTAATAAAATTGAAATCATGCTTTAGCATCACAGTAAGCACCTTACTACTGAACATGTGACTACACTTAAAGATTGCGTTTACTAAATCAGAGAAGATTCTCACCTTTTTTTTTTTTTAAATGTGGATTTTAAAAAAGGAAACAAACCTACTGCATTTCTAAGCAGCCGTATTTTGTCAGAGACGTTACACATCTCCAGATACACTGGCAGCTGCTTTGCCGTGTGCGTGGAGGTGTAGCATTGAATCTACTTTCATAGCTTGTAGTTTTCTAAACCTGGGTGATTTAAGTTCCCTAATTCCATACACTCAGAGCTTGTGTCTGCTCAGGCAGATTTGGGCATTCTGCTTGTGTTCATGAAAGCATGTGGTTAAACCCCAGAAAACCAGGCTACAGGTGCTTTATAGTGTTCGTGGGTCTATTTCCTATTAAAAAAAACCCCTATTATATGGGGCTAGAATATAAACAGAAAATGTAATGGAGCTTACTTTTCAGAATACAAGGTGAAGGTCAGCCCTGAATTCTGCTCTTGATATTAAAAAAACCCCAATATATTGCTATCTCAGAAAAGTTGATTTCCTTAAAGTATCTGAGATGCTCTGTCAGCCTTGGTTTTTAAACCTCAGGGACTACTTTAGTACTTGCAAGAGAGAGAGCTTTCTAATACAGCGTGTATTTGGGGCTATAAAGTCTAGTATGTTGAAGTTAATGTTCAAAAATTTGAGTTGATTCAGTGGATGGAGCAGAAGTTGCTGGAATTGGGAGTCAATTTATGTGCAGCAACTTCTGCTGGGTGCTCTCCAGGGACCGTCCCACTGGCAGGGCGTGGGGCAGGCTCAGCTCCGCAGTGCAGGGCTTTGCTGTAGAGCAGCCTTCTGTCCCGTCCCGCAAACGGAGCTGGGACCAACGAAAGCGTGTCCTTGCCTAGGGCTGTCTGAGACTGCACACGCTATTGGGGCAAGGATCATTGCTGCTTTCTGTATTGCTGACTGGGTCCAGGACAAATTTGGACTTCTTTTTAAAATCCTTTTGGATCCACTGCTGGCTTGAACAAAGTAAACTTTTTTTTTTTTTAATACAAAAATTGTGTTCTGAGGGTTTCCAAGGCCAAGGCACCTGTATCTGCAGCATTGAGTATTGCTTTTTTAAAACGTGTCAGCAGGAAATACTCCTGGCTGGAAAAGTAAATCAGAATTGCATTTCAGTTTATGCCTAGCCTAGGGCACGCAGGAAACCGGCTGAAAAATATTTCTTCTGCTGCTTCAGTCTGAGAAATTTTATTCGTATGTTGTTTTTCACTCGAGCGGTTTACTGAAAAGCTGCATCGTGACTCTAGCAATATTGTTCTGGGTCTGGTAAAAAAAGACTTAAGCTTTTATTTTTAGATTCTTTGTCAATTGTATGGCAGGGGACGGGGCGGGGGGGAAGAGCTGAAGCCTGATAGAATCTTATTTATATGAGTTTTCGGTTGCAACAGTTAACTGGCAACACAGTGATTAATTAAAAAAAATATCTTTTTTCGAGAATGAATGCCTTGTATTGACTACAACTGTACAAAACACCCTTCTGCAATCCTTTGGCATTTTCTGTTCATATGGTGCATTTCTAGGAACGGTTTAAAGGGTATTTGCATCTCAATGTGTCTGAGGTCAATGTTTTCCAGTTAAGGAAGAGGTATGGATTACTGGAGGCATCCCAGTTACATCCCTGCCATCACCAATGGGAGACCCACGATTTGTCACTTAACTTCCGTTAATCAGAGTTCTTCATCCTTATTTGCCCCGAGGACGTTTATGCCAGCAAATTCTGTATGGATACAATGTTTTCATACCTGCATGGTTTAATTGAAGGGGTTAGCTGTGAAATTTGCATGTATAGGCTCTATGCTGTACCTATGCGTTTGTGCACCCTGTGCTGCTGTACAGGGAATCGCTCTGCTGCTGGGCCTCTCCCACAGGCTGGTTGTTATAATAAGTTTATGGCATATTTTGTCTTCATTTCTGTATTTGTGAGCAGGTTCTGGGACACACGGTACCTTCTTTCCAGGATTTCCAGTCTGTCAAAAAATATTCATGCCAACAACTAATCTCCCGCAGACTTAGGTTTTTAGGTTAAGAAATAACCCTGTGTTTATAGCTGAAAGAGGGTGTTCTGGTTTCCATGGACAGAAATGGCAATCATGTTTTGGTTCTGAATGATTTTAATGCATGTCAACAAGGCACCTGAAGTTGTTCCCCAAGCTTTGGACTATTATTTACCAACTCTTCTGCAAGTTGCGCTGTAAACTGTTGGATTATTTAATTTGTAAATTGACCCTCTGTCCTTGCATTCACTCAGGAAAGCTGCTTTTCTCCATCTACGTTTATTGCAATAAACTAGAGACAAAATTATTGGGCTACTTCTGGCTTTTGGAGATTCTTACCATGAGTAAGCAGTGACAGAAACTACTCAGGACTGGGCTTTTCCCTGTGTCTTGTTCTGTGGTCCAGTTTGTAACTGCTGGACCATCTCACCACAGGTAAAGATACAAGAAATACTCAGGGCCACTGAACACCGCAAATTTAACAGTGTCTCAGGCTGGTGTTATTTGATATGTGCATCTTCTGCCACTGTGATACCACAGGAAACTCGTCAGTGTTTAATGGTCCTTAAACCATTCCCACTCGTGGGTCACTGCAGCTTCTTGTCAGTGTCGTGCTCTCGTATGAAACAAGTGTAAATACTGCCACGCTTTTAGACTCATTCCAAACAATTTCTTCACACTCTCAATAATCCGGTCAGTAAGGGTGTCACTGAATATTTAAGACAAATCATTTCAGCAGCATGTGAAGTTGTCGCTCCTCATCTTGTCCTTCTCCCCTTCCACGCTATTAAGAACACGCCAGTGACTGACGTCCTGGTAGCGATTCTCCAGCGCACTGGAAACCCTGTTAGTTTATCTGCCACCCCGGTTTTGTGCCTGCAAGACTAAACAAACCCCGTTCTCTCAACCATCCCTGATAGTGTGTGCTGTTCTGAGCCGTCGCTCTTCTCCCGCTTGTCTCCCACATCCTCAGATCGCTGTATCCGAATCGGGACACAGTACGCCAGCTGGGGCCTCCCAAGCAGCGCAGGGAAATGCCTCCCCTGTGCTGTGTGTATGTCTCAAAGTGATGCTTGACTGTATCCAATTTGTGGTCCACCAGAATCTCCAAGTCATTTTCTGCCCAAGTTGTTTCTGAGCCGTGATGTCCTGCGGCGCGTATTTGATTTTGCCTGAAGTGTACTGTTCCGCTCTTGAGTCCCTCCAGCTAAGTTGTCATGCAGTCTTTTGTACCCTTTCCAAAGTTTTCATTTTGTATTTTTTAAAGATTTCTTTGAATTCTCGTCTTGTTCTATAAAGTCCTTACAAGTTCTTCTCCCTTTGCTGTGCTCTGCTATCAGGGGCACTTTCTATTACAGTGCCATCTTGTTAATAAGTCTGGAACAGAACTGCACCCAGAGCAGAACAGACACCTGCGGGATTCAAATTGTTCTTAAACTGTGTGTCAGGGCCTTCAGTGAGGGAAGTGTACATTGGTATTTGTGTAACAGAAGCAGCTCGTCCTTGTGGGTTTCACTTGAACCATAGCAGTCAACGGCTCCGAACGGCAGAGACTCAGCCCCCGCTGCCGAGTCTGCTCCGATCCCTCACCCTGACACTCATGTTCTCGGACAGCTTTAGCACTGTTCACCTCTCACTGTTGCTACAGTCTCTTGCAATAATCTGGCAGGCAGATGCCCTGCTGCCCTTGCAGCAGATCTGCGAATGCTCGTGCAACCGACCTTTGCAATGCACCGGTGATAGACCTCATCAATGAACTGGGGAAGCCGCCTGGCCATCAGTCGCTGCCCATCTTGCTGTAGGCTCCATGGTTGTTCCAGAGGCGCCCAAAAAGTCTTCCTGGTCCATTTGTTAATGCTCATATCCGTCCGAACATTGGTCACAAAAGAGGGCAGAGGAAGCAGGATGGGGCAGGCACGTTTTCTTGGACATTTGTTTCTTGACCATTTACTTCTGTACAGTTGAACAATTCCGTTTTCTTTGACACACCCGATAAAAAGACCCCAAACAGGCTGGAGAATGGCAAGCGGCCCTTCTAGAAGTTGTCTTTTATTGTTGTGGAAAAAACGGCTGATGAGGAAGCAAAGACTTCTCGGTCAGCAACCCCCATAGATGGGCCATGGTATGGCGACAGTGGGCACAGCGAAGCATGGCTGGCACTGCTGCTGAGGCCAGCGGGCGCTGGCACTTCAATTGTCAAACAAAAGGACGTGGATTCCTTGGACGGGTGAGAAAACTCATGTGCAATCCAGGTCCCATAAGGAGAAACCTGAGAGTGGACGATGTGGAGCTGCCCTCTGGAAGAGGGGGCAAGGCGCAAGGAAGGATTTGAGACTCTGGGGACACCAGGCCTCTGGCCACGCCGGAAAATGGAAACCCTCATTCCCCTGATGCCAGCCATGACCCAGCATGGCCTCCCGCTGGTCAGGGCCTCTCCGTTTCCGTCTGACAAGCAGACGACAGGCCTGTGACAGCTGACAGTGACGATAAAACTCCTCTGACCAGGTTAAAGAAAGGGCTGGCAAACCCTCTGCGCTTGCAGACGGCGCACCTTCCTCCCAGCAATATGGTTACACGCAGGGGACGTGCTCGGGAGCCCCCACAGACAATGACTGAGGAGGACGGGAGGGGTGGGCCGGGGGGCAGCTCCCCCGAGCCCCTTCTGCCCCGGCGCTCCCGCTGACTGCCCCTCAGGCGCGGCCCGGCAGCAGGAGGGCGGGCGAGCGGCCCAAGCCTGTGGCGGCCTGCGCAGCGGCGGGACAGGCTCGGGGCATGGCGGCGCGGCGCCGCCGGCGGCCGGCAGAGGGCGGTGCCGCCTCGGGAAGGCGCGGAGGCGGTGGCGGCGGCGCCGCCATTTTGGTGCGGCCGAAGACGCTCAGGGAGCGGCCGCCGCGGGGAGGGCACCGCCGCCCACGGGGCTTGGGGTACCGGCTGAGGCAGCCGGCTGCCGCCGAGCCGGTGTCCCGGCGGACAGGCAGCTCCCCGCCGAGCAGGAGGAGGAGGAAGGAGGAGGAGAAGGAGGAGGAGAGCACCCTGCGGTGCGCGGCGGGGAGCAAGCCGGGCACAGCCCGGGCCGTGCCTGAGGTGCGCTGTGAAATGCCGGTGGTGGAGAGGTCAAAGACGTGGAAAGGGGGGGATGAGTTAAATGGCAGGGAAACAGTCGTGATTAGCTTTTTGTGTTTACACTGGAAGTAGCCTTAAATCTTCAGTATATTGGGCTCTGTCAGGCCTGTCACAGATCCCTGCTCCCAGATGCTGAGGAATTAAATTGACTCCTCCCAGACCAGGAGATGAGCTTCCAAATTAAAGCAGATTTTTTTTTTTTTTTAACTAACAAATCAGGGATACTTTATAATTTTAAATCCAGCCACCTTTAAGATTCACGCCTTTGCAAACTTTCTTGCACCCTTGCTTCAAGTGCAAGTTGGGCTGTTTCTGTATTAATTTCATGGCTCCAGGAGGTGGAGCTTTAGAATAAACAAATGCCACGATAGAGTAAAATGGGCACCGGTGATGCTGTAGGAGTATCTGCCTGAAAGATGAGCATTGCAAAAGTTTTTGCTCCTTCCCTGTCCAAAGCTGGAAAGTACCGTAGCTTTGTTACCCTATCTCCATGTTACAACGGGTTGAAGGTTAAATACCTGTTTCCTGGAGCGGGATCCATCATGACAGGGATTCCATGGCAAGCGTGCTGCTATCACCTTGCCAGGAAACCAAGGGAAGGGGTACAGTGCACCAAACCCGCATCATTTCCCAGCCTCTAAACCCTGCCGTGATCTCCTTCTCCGCAGGCCCCCAAATTGCACAAACCACAGCAGCAGGACTGTGGAAGTAGAAGAGGTCTCATGAAATCAATCTGAGTAATGGGAAGCATCTCAGCATAATGTGCTGCATTGTGGAGGGGATGTTGGCATCAGGTGGTCTTCACGTTTCTGAACGGGGGAAGAGGGTCTTTGCTCATGAACTAGCGGGGCTCACTGACAGAGCTTTAAACTAGGCTTGACGGGGGAAAATACCAGACTTGCCTGTGACAAGCTGTGGGATGACATGCCAAGGTTTGAGGGATGGGGTGTTAGTGAGAGAACGGAGAAGGACTTGTGGGTGATGTGACAGTTGGAGGCTGTCACCCAGGTGATCAAGTCCCGTCAGCATGGGTTTATGAAAGGCAGGTCCTGCCTGACAAACCTGATGTCCTTCTATGACAAGGTGACCTGCTTAGTGGACGAGGGAAAGGCTGCAGATGTTGTCTGCCTAGACTTTAGAAAAGCCTTTGACGCCATTTCCCACAGCATCCTCCTGGAGAAAGTGTCTGCTCATGGCTTGGATGGGTGTGTTCTTGGCTGGGTAAAAAACTGGCTGGCTGGCCGGGCCCAGAGAGTTGTGGTGAAGGGAGTTAAATCCAGTTGGCGACTGGTCCCAGGTGGTGTTCCCCAGGGCTCAGGACTGGGGCCAGTTCTGTTCAGTATCTTTATCAGTGACCTGGATGGAGGGGTTCGAGTGCACCCTCCGTAAGTTTGTGGATGACACCAAGTTGGGAGTGTTGATCTGCTGGAGGGTAGGAAGGTGCTACAGAGGGATCTGGACAGACTGGATTTTTGTTACCTAAAGCCTTTTCCAGTTTAGTTTCAGAAAAAGTGTGATAAAGCTCAGTTGCTTCAGAAGTTTAAGATGGTTCTACTCTCTAATGTGCTTGCCTTTCAGGGTTGGAGTTTTTTCCCCTGATACTCGTTATAAACTTCTGTTATTCTGTCCCATTTTCCCAAGATATAACTAAAGGTGTCCTAATTCTTCTGACATCTGTTTTTGAGTGCCAAGCCTTTCCCTTTGGGGCCATTCTCCTCAAGTGTTTCATATTTACTCTTTATCTTTGCTAGCCAATGAGTCCCAGTGAGTTCAGGTGCTCTTTTTTGAACTCCTGGGCCTGTGTTGTGTTTTATTCACAACTTGTAAAGATGCTAAGGAGACATGCTGGGTCCTGCATCAAGTAAATGACTGTTTATGTGTGGGACTGAGAGAGACTCCTGCTTTCCACCGGCGTCACTTATCTCCCTGGGAATCTTAGCAAGGAGAGACTGTCCGTGTTTACATGAGCCTCTCTCCATGCAGTTCCCACACCCAGGATCTTGTCTTCGGATGTTATGATGCTGGGGCGTCCTCATACAACAACAGTCCCTGGTCAGTGACTGTCTGCACTCCACAGTTTACTCGAGGAGTGATTCATGTAAATTCCTGTACAGCCCTGGGAGCAGGATGGTGAAACGTGTCTTTTTCCCTGCCAAGGTGACTGCTCTGATCACTGGGTATCCGTTGAAGCCCAAACTTGCTCTTATTTTTTTCTTTTTTCTGGACCCATACAAATTTGACTCTTTTCTTGTACAAGGGATAAACTAAAGTCATGTGGACAATAAAAAACTTCTGTTATGAGGCACTTCTTTCTATGTAATAGTGTAATTTACAACAAAATCTACTTTAAACAACAAAAGAAATGCCTTGTTTTCTTGGTGCTCTAGGAATATCAGAATAGATCTGTGCCTCTCAGAGTCTTACCAGCTTCTTTCTACTTCTGTTCTTTTGATTATTTATTCCTTTCTGCATTCTCTTTGACTTTCAACTCAGTCAAAGAGCTGTGCTCTGTGCACCAAAGGCCCTTCTCTTCTGATCTCTCTCTCTGACTGCAGGTCTTGGCTATCTTGTTTAAATATATGTATTCAAAGGGGCCCGTGTGTGGCAAAGACTAGAACTGGTTGCAGAGCCTCTGCTTAGAGATCCGGCAGTACCACTGCTAAAGCACCTCACAGAAAATAGCAGTCTTGACTGTGTGGTCTTGAAGGGGGTTGTTCTCTAAACACAGGAGTTCTGCATTGTCAAGGCATTATTGCGGAACTCTGCTGGTTCACAGAACCCTTAGGCGCTTTCTCAGTCAGGGTGAGCACCCTCCAGAGGCACGCACATCTGTCTCATATATATGAATATGGAGAGGTATGACATTTGAGAGCTAAGTCACTCTGCAGTTGCTATATAACCAGCTTTTAAACATAAACATTTTCTTCCCAACCATTTAAAATGTTTACAGTGGGAATTACACCTTTATTTTCTTAAATTCTTAGATCATCTTTAAACGATAAAATGAATTTCCAATTTAGGAACTTGATGATAAACACTAACCTGCATTTTCATAAGAAATTTTTGTAAGACGGTCAGTGTATAGATGCATCTTTTGTAGTTCCTAGCAAGAAACTTTCAGATGTTTATAAAATAGGCTAGTCACAGTTTTCTATAGTAACAAAAATAGAAATTGAAAAACAGTTTCTGAGCTGGCAGTGTGCGCTCACAGAAGGCCAACTGCATCCTGGGCTGCATCCCCAGCAGTGTGACCAGCAGGCCAAAGGGTGCCCCTCTGCTCCGCTCTGGGGAGACCCCCCTGCAGTGCTGCCTCCAGCTCTGGGGCACCAACAGCAGAAGGACATGGAGCTGTTGGAGCGGAGCCAGAGGAGGCCACGGAGATGATCCAAGGGCTGGAGCTCCTCTGCTGTGAGGACAGGCTGAGAGAGTTGGGGGTGTTCAGCCTGGAGAAGGGGAGACCTTATTGGGGCCTTTCAGTACTTAAAAGGAACTACAGGAAAGATGGCGACAAACTTTTTAGCAACGCCTGTTGTGACAGGACAAGGGGTGGTAATGGTTCTAAAGTAAAAGAGGGAAGATTTAGACTAGATATAAGGAAGAAATTTTTTACGGTGAGGGTGGTGACACACCAGCCCTGAGAAGTGATAGATGCCCCATCCCTAGAAGTGTTCAAGGTCAGGCTGAATGGTGCTCTAGTTGAAGATATCCCTGCTCATTGCAGGGGGGTTGAGTTAGATGGTCTTTAAAGGCCCCTTCCAACCCAAACCATCCTATGATTTTCTAAAACAACCTTTCACATGTGTATGCAGTAGGGATCTTCACTATTAACATCTAATTTATTTCAGCTGGGAGTATGTCTGTCAGCTGGCAGCAATACAAGCTCATCAGTCTGGCAGTGCTGGAGCAGGATAAAAAGTGGTGGGCTTCCTGCTCTTCTGAGAGTGTTGGTGGTTTTCTGTAGGTAGGGGTAGTGTTGTCTGATAACTTCTCTGTGTTTCTTAATGGAATCTAATTCAATGAAATGTGTTTTAACCAGAAGGAGAGCTATGTGATATGCTGAGGTCTGATGCGTTAATGTAATGGCTGGAATAATGACCTAATAAATGGAAGATGTGGTTTTGGAGGAGAGAGGCTTCTATGTAAGAGTTCCTATATGAGGGCAGGGCATCAGGTGCCTTCTGACAAAAGGGGGGCTTTTAACTTAGGCCTTGTGTCCTTGGTACTGTGATGCCCCGTGGACACTGGAGAGGCTGTGGAAGTTGTGTAATGAAGAGTGCCCGCTCTTTAGTAGGGGGAGGTGTACTCCCCTCTAAGGGGAAAGGAGGCAAGAAGTCTAGCTCTGAAATTACTCTAGCTGAACTTGAGGTGAGTAATTCTGGAGTGACCAAAGCTTCACATCAAGGACTGCTCCCCCTCACCCACTTTTAAAGTGGATAAAAAGAGAGGTGCCTTGTGGGCATTACCTGTTTGGACTTAAGCTGCTGTCTTCTCTTAGGAAACTGTAATAGCTTATAAAGTGCAATATCTTCAGGGAGCACTATGGCTTTGATGAGCTTTTGTAATTGAGCAAAGCAGCTAACGATACAGTCACCTTCTAACAGGGGTGTCTTTTTCTCATGAAACACTAGAAGCAGTTTTGTAGTGGTTTCTCAGGTCTAATGCAGGACTGCTGGTGTTACCACTGCGTCACACAGGAAAAGATATATTTGGTGATCTCCTTAAGGAAATGAAGCACAAAAAAAAAAAAGTATGACCAATACTGCCTGCTCTGCTATTACAGAGCATTAAAAAAAATAATATAAGCTTGATATTTTGCAGGTGAGCTAAAAAGTATAGGTGGATGGGCAAATGCGCCTTCCTTTGAGGTCATCTGGTAGATCTGAGCTCTCCGAAACAGCAGTGTGAGGCGTATCTGTGCTTACGCTGTTCTAGTTCACTTATACTTGGAGACTTTTTCAGCATTTTTCTCAGCTTGTCAGTAAATGGGAATTCTGTAAAGCTTGCCTCCCTGTTAGCCTGAAATTTCGGATTTGGATGTGCATCTACCTCTCTCTATCTGATTCCTTGTCCTTATTTTTTAATTCCTTCCTTTGTCCTGTACCCAGTTGCTTTAAAAATTTTCTTTCTATGTCTCCATTTATTTAGTTTCCTGTCCTCCTTCAATTTTTTTCCTGTCTATACTATACTATGTCAATTTTAAATTTTGTTTCTATGGCTAGTTTTATCCAGTTCACTGTTTTTATTTCCTAATTCTCTCCTGTCTGTCCTGCACCCTGTTGCTGCTTCAGTTTTCTTTCTATGGCTACTTCTATTAAGCTCCCTATCTGTATTTTTTAATTTTCTTCCTATGTCTTTATTGCCCTACCCTTATTTGTAAATTTTTTCTTCTTTCCTTAATGTGTTTGCTTTCTAAATTTTCTTTCTATGTCAACTTTTATCTAGTTTTCTGTCCGTATTTTTATTTTTTTTCCTGCTTGTCCTTTACCTGCTTGCTTTTTAAATTTTCTTTCTGTGTCAGCTTTAACCAGTTCACTGTCTCTATTTTTTCCTCTCTGTCCTGAACCCCATTGCTTTTCAATTTTCGTTCTGTGTCTACTTTTATCAAACTCCCTATCCATATTTTTCTAATTTATTCCTGTCATGTACCCTGTTACTTTTAAAATTATATTTTCATATGTCTCTCTTTTTTTACCCTATACTTACTTTTTAATTTTTTCTTGTCTTTACTTAATGCCATTGACATTTATTTTGTTTGCTGTCCCTATTTTTTATTGTTTTCCTGTACCCAGTCCCTTCTTAAATTGTCCTTCGATGCCTACTTTTATCAAGCTGTGTGTCACTGCTTGTTGCAGCTTTTTGGGCATCTTTTTTTTTTTTTTTTAAACAGCATTATTTAAGTGAAGACAATATTTGTAGAAGTGTAATGAGAAAATTCTGATTCAGGAGAGGGGTAAGACAAAGGAAAGGGGAAACTGGAGGTGGGGAGGAAAGGTACAGGTAGATCAAACAGTTTGTGGTGGAGTGGGAATCCAAACCTCTTACTTCTGAGTAGGGAAGGCTTTGCTTCCCAGAACTCAAAGCATGAAATACTGTTATAACATTACCCTGTCCTTAGCCATCAACCAGCATGAGGCTGTTCAAAGGATTTGAATGTGTCTGTGTGTAGTGTTTGCTAATCTAAATCTACTGCAAATGGATGGAGGAGCTGGTTAACTTCTTGTGTGAAAGGTTATTCTGTAGCTGCAATTGCTTTAGGTGGCTCAGCTGTATTTTGTCAATAAAATGTGCCATCAATGGAGGAATTGGCAGTAAAGTAGCTTCTATGTGCTTGTAAATGGAAAGCACGTTTGAAGGGCAGCAATAGAGTATTTGGTAGATGCAGTCAGCAATTGTATCATTACAAAGTCTGTTGTCTGGGATTTAGAATTTGAATGTGTTTAATTGCAGTGGGCTGATATGATTTATAGCTTGGACGTGATTCTTTTTCATCTGTTTCGGCTGGTATAAAGTGAACTGTGTGAATCATATGAGTTGCTATGCTAGAGAGTTCAGTGAAGAAAAAAGTGCATTCCTAATATATTTATTTATGCATTGGGAATATACTCTGTAACATCTCTGTAAAAGATATTGCATGTTTGGGGGGCAGGGAGTGGCTTGGCATGGCACATGGTATCAAGTCTCTTCCATTCTAGGTAGCTGAGATGGAAGGAAGGATCTTGCGGAGTGGTGAACTCCTAAAACTGCAGCAAGCTTTAGTGTTGATTTCTGTCCCCAACTTAAATACATGGGCCAGGCTGATCCTTGGTGTAGTTCTACTTCCTGAAAAGGTGATTAGAATAACTGTTGAATTGCTGTAGGATGATGCCTTGTGCTTTTTAAAGGTAAGACATTAGGGATCAAGAGATCTAGATATGCTTCTTGGTTCCAGTGCAGACTTTCTATGTGATATGGGCAAGCTATTTATGTTTTTTTACTTGCCTGCTTGTCCTGTCTATTTAGACTGTATTGAAAGGGACATAAAGGCTTTTTCTGCATGGTGCATCCACCACAATAAGGCCTGATCTTGGGTGGGGTCTTCAGGTATTATTGCAGAACCAGGTGATATTGAGCATGTTTCAACAGGTCTTGTCTGTCTACATAAAGTATGATCCTACTTGTAAAGGACCTCTTCCCAAAATTACTTCAGAGCAGCATGCTCCTGTGTGTGTGTGGGGGGAAATAGCAAAATACTGTTACTTAAAGCTTCTGGCTGATCTTGATCAGCTATATCATGTTGGCTGTTTCAGTCCTTAAGTGCAAAGGGTTCTGTGGGTCAGCATCACAGAGTGTGGGCCTGCAGAAAAACAAATGGCTGGGTTTTGTGGCTTGTTACCATTTCGAGGCAACTCTAAAAATGAGCTGAGACTGGTGCCTTGCTGGGCTGCCACGCAGGGCCTGTAGTTAAGGTGATCTTGCTGGTCCTTTTCTGCATGCAGATGTGCCCAGGCTTTGTTGTGACTGTAGTTCTGTTCATCACTTTTCCCTGCTGTAATATAGTGGTAGGAGGAGACTGGCTTTGTTTGATCAAAATGAATCTATTTGGCTGTGGGTGGAGATGCTGTTGCTACCTTTGGATTTGGCTGTTCCTCCTGCTAATCTCTGCCCTCGGTAGCAGCAACTCACGTAATCTGTGACAGATTTGTTTATTTAGCCTTTTTTTAGACTTAGTTCTTTACTGAAGGGTCCTGAACACAGACATGCTCTGGGGTATGTCATCTAAGCAAGGTGGCTGTCCTCAGTTTGACATTTTGGTGAGAGCTGTCCTGCTGGATGACAAAAAGACAGGATTATGAACAGCTGTGTTGCTTCCCTGTGGGGAGTGGGGCAAGGGGTGGTGTTGTGAAAACTGCAGGTGGATCAAGTATCTGTTTAATACCAAGTAACTTAAAAATAAAAATGATACCTGTTTAGACTAGAGAACTGATTCAAGGAATAGGGAAATTCTAAAACAAATCCAAATTATATTTTTGCATGAACCTCAGGAAATAAACAATTTGTTCTTTGCAGTTTACTTGTGTAGTAAGACACTTTTTTTGTCATCCAAGCTCTTCATGATTTTTCTTGTTACAGTAGAGTGTAGGCTTGATAGCTTAAGGACCAAAAGGATTAGTATATTCAGTTTATATTCATGAAGTACCTAGCAGCCTCAGCCAGAGATCAGTCAGGGCTCTTTCATATAAGATATTATGCAGGTTTCTAAAAGAATAGTAAAAAGCCCTTCCACCACACTATGCAGTTTATCAGTTTCTTACAGCTTAAGACCCGGACCGTTTCTGAGGGTGCGTGTTCAATGAAGGTTTAAATCGAATGTGAGTGGTTTTATGTAGGAATATCAAACGAAAAACTAGTCTGATGTCAGCAGTTTTGACCAATGTAGAATCATTTTTAGCTTTTGTACAAAAGGAGCAGCCAGTTTAGTACTCTGGTGACTACTTGGAAAAAAGAACACCCTCTGTAAAGGTGGGGAGGAGAGCTTTGAGTAAGTGTTTATTCACTCACAAGGCAATATGTTTAAAAAGCCTAATGAGGGGGATGGACAGGCTCTCCCAAAATCATAAATTCTGTTTTCCTAATCACAGATATCACAAGAGTGGTGATCAAATAGGTGTGGGGTAGGGAGAAGAATTGGGATGTTAGCTGTAGATGAAACACTTAATTCTCCACTGGAGGAGTGTGTCTAGGTATGTCTGGCAAGCCAAGCATGTTGAATTAGGCTGAATCTGATGATCCCTGCAGCACCCTGTTATGCAGCACGTGCAGGCCAGGGAGGCTGTGGTACCCCCTTCCCTGGGGCTTACACCCAGGGAGGAGGAGGGACCCTCCTCCACTTGGTGTTGGTAGCCTAGTGCTTTGCTCTGAGATGGGCACCTCATTCCTCTCTGGTTTCAAACAACTTGAAGTCAGGGTACAGTAGATGGAGGGAAACCTTTTAAAGTGGTTCTGTAACTGGAGACAGAAAGATTGAAGATGATGGTCCCATCCAGGAGGTGGAAGAATTGGATTCAGGCTTCCCCTGCCTGACTGGATCAAAACCAAAGCCTCCTCCTTTCCAAGGAGGGTGTTCCTCATTCAATACTTGAGCTCTTCTAATGGTCACATTAAATAACATGTCCAGAAGGTGGAAGAAATTCTCTTCCTCAGCTGGAAAGGTGTTCAAACTCTGATCTCACTGAAAGACTTGAGCACTGGCTGAGGGCCATTCTCAGTGATAGTCTCCAGCTTGCCTCTTAAAACACACGGAGGAAGAGCATTTGGGCATTTCTTGCCAGAGGGAGCCTGACTCTGGAGCCTTTGGAGAAAGAGGCTTTGACTTTAGCTTCTGTTTCTATGATGTTTTCTCCCATTAGATAAACTGTTAAAATAGGAGTTTAGGAAGAAGATTTAAAGTCCTGGGTTTTGAACATCTTGGGTGAAGGTCCTTGCAGCGAAGTGTCTAGGGTAAGCTGTCTCCAGTGTGCGGGAAATCTGTGTTCTCTTTGGTCAAGTGAAACTCATTCTTCTAAATTTGGACACAAGAGCTGAAATCCATCAGATTAACCCGGGGTTTCATTCAGTGGATCGGGATCTCTCACTTTGGTGAGTACATGCATCATGTGTTGCGTGGAAGAGCCTTGCTGGTATGTGTCTGGTTTGCTTGGAAAATGCTTGTTGGGTCAAACCTCCTAAACAATGTATATGGAAAGAGTATCTGAAGGCAACTTCTGCTCTCAATTAATTCCATTTTCACAGTAGTCTTAGCTCAGCTGGTACCTAACTGGGGAAGGACTAAACTGCAGAGTTGCATTTCTGTGTCTTGATTTAGCAACAGCTGGGGTAGCTATTATGAAAGCTCATAATCTCTTATTTTTGGATTCCAAGATCTGTGCATAGCATGGGAAAGGCTGTGTCAGTGAAGGCTGAGCCTCCCTGGCATTCATAACGGTAGGCTTTCTTGGTATTTCTAATTTTGGGGCAACTATATCATGTTTTTGATTAGTATACTAGTCAATTTTCCAACTTTGGCCACATATACCTCTGCTGAAGGGAAGATACACTGCTGTTGTGTTGTGTTCAAGCTAATGTTCCTGTACCTGACCCACCTCCTGGCTGGCCGAGAAGTGGAGTTGGGTGAGGATGAGGAAGGAGCCCCAAGTCTCTTCTGGAGTTTGGAGTCTCACTGCCCTTGTGTAAAGGAACAAAACAAGGAATTTGATCCAGGTCTCATGCCCTCTAACAGTGTCATCCTGACCGTTTAGTTATATATTCTTTGTATGGTTTTTCCTTAACCAGAAGGTCATGTAAGAATCTAGGCAGGCGTAGGTTCTCTCTCTGTGGTTCGGAAAGGTTTTTTTCAGTCAACTATGCAGGCAGGTGTTGCTCTTTTCAGTTGGCCTGAGGGGGGAACACTGTTAGAAAGATGAAATTTTATACAATGGAGCTCATGAAATAGGTTGTGGGGTTGGTGGTTGTTTTTTGGGTTGTTTTTTTTTTTTTTTGCAATTGCTGCTTCTGTTGCTCACTTAATTATAAAACCTGGATAAATGTACCTTTTGGTATAAATATTACTAATATTGGCAGTAATTGAAGGTGAAACTGGCAAATGTATCTATCAAGCTATTTCACAAAGTAATCATTTATGAACATAGCTCTATTAATTTGTTTAGTCAGATGTAGAGAAGCAATAAAAGTGATTGACTAAAAACAATTAAAACAGTAAAAGTAAATTGTTGTGTGCATTAAAACCTGCTGAGCCTGTCAGATGAAAATTGTAGGTTTAAAGGTGAAAATTAAAGCTATTGATTTTAGCTAGTGTGTATGTGGCTTGTTTGTTTTAGTTTTCTTAGCTGAAAGTTGCTGAGACAAGAATAAAGATAGTCCTAAAACTCATTCCCAAAAAGGCATAAGCCTGCAGAAAGACATACATGATAAATATTTGTGTTGTCTTAGGAAGATGGGAATGTTTTTTTGGAAGACTTATATTAACTGTCAATATCTTGACACTGCAGAACTGAATATAAATATTAACCAATAATGGTAACTTATTGTACTTCAAAGAAGGTAAAGAATGAGACACTGATGTGAGAGAAAATACAGCATTGATATAGACTAGATTACAGGGCTTCTCGCTTAATTTATGTGTATGACTTTATTGTCATTTTATTTTTATGTGTTATAGTAAATCTTGTATTCAGCGAACTATTATTTTTTAGTATTCCATTAAAATGATAGTACAAAAAGTGCTATATCTGGACAGGTATTAAGGGATAGTGGTGGGGAATGAGATTCCAGTCTGTTCATGAGGGCTTCAACCACTCAAAAAGGGCTACTGTAATGAACTGAATGAGCCAGGGCTTTAAACAAGTATATGTGTGTTGACTTGCCAATGTTAAGCAATAGGTAACGGTATTATTTCCTCTTATAGTTTCTTTAGATCTCTTTATAAATCACCCTTTTAGACTGTAAAATGTAATATTTGATGGTTAACTACTTGATCAATAGAGTTTTTTTTAAATCTTGCTTTGGGGAATGTAAAGCACATCTTCCAACAGCCTTAGTTGTTGCTATTTAGGAAGCAGACTCTAAAATAAGTTCTCTAACTTACAAGCACTGTATCAGTCTAGACTAAAAATGTGTGACCCCAGCATTGTACTGCAAGTGAGGGGTGCTGGGGAGCCCAGTTGCTGCAGCCAGCCTTACTGGTGCCATGGTGGTACACATCGTGTGGCTTGCGTGGAAGGGTCCAGAGCAGCAGTGATTTGGTGATGTGCCCTGCCTCTGGGTCTGTTGGGGAGGGAGGCTTGTACAGAGAAGTGATAAACTCCAGGCTGAAAGGCAGAGTAGCTGATTTGGGGCACATTGTTTGACATACCTTTAAGACAACTGCAAATCCAGAGTCATGGGATGTTTGTGGAACTGGGTGCCTAGGATCAAAGCAGCCGGCAGCAGTCATGAATACATTACTGACACGAACCTCAACCACTAAACTGGCCCCTTCTGCCTTCCAGTCTACTGGGCTGATAGAGGAAGGGCGGCATGCAGCTTGGAGCAAAGAACTGCATTCTGTGCACACAGTGTGGTGCAGGCAAGTGTTTGTCATACCAAGCTGTTTCCTTTCTGGAGAGAACTCACTATTGGGATGACAGAAGTGATGGGGGGAGAGATGGGGAAAAATTCAAATCTTTCTAGGGGCACGAGCAGCACAGAGTTCACAGGCAATGTTTGTCTCAATAGGGAATTTTTTCAATGAAAAATTCAGATGTTATGGCTAATTCGTTGGAACACTTCACACATTCTTGGGGGCCTGTTTCACAAGCTGAACTCTTTCAGCGCGTACTTGCGCTAAACACAATAGAGAATGTGAATAACTTTCAGTCAGTATACAGCTAGCTGAAGTTTCTCTTTACGATTGTCAAAATGACCAGTTCTGTCAACATGCAGTGGGGTAGGCATGTCAGTAATAGTGTTACTGAAATGCTATCACGAGAGAATTAGACAGCTTTTACTTTTAAGGTAGTTTAGTGATTGTTGTTTTTTTTTTTTTTAAACAGTAGCTCCATAATCCTTGTGTAGCAGTAACCGTCGTGTTAATTTTCAGCTGTTTGTGCTGGATCAAAATACAGGGGAAGAGCCATATGCATCTGCTGCCGTATGTCATTTGCAAATAGATACTGTCCTCCAGTAGGATGCAAGTCCCACAGCACTGCAGGGGTACGTCATACCATATGTCTGTTCCGTCATGTGTGTGAGTGGCTGAGGGAGGGGAGAGGTCTCCGCAAGAGGATTAACTTCTTAAGAGTTGTAAGGAAGCTGTCAAAAGGGCCGTCACTTCTGGGCTCTGATTCAGCAAAGCTCATGAGCATATGCTGAAGTGCTTTGCTGAATCAAGTTCTAGCAGAGAAACTTGTCAAAAGCATTTTACCTCTATCCATGAAACTGTCATGCTAATCATAAGCCTTCCAGAAACTTCTGTGTAAAGTGTATTTTTCTAATAATGACTCTCAATTTGAAGGAAGGTTTTATAATGTATTTCAGTTGTAGACTGCAAGTTAAGCAATACTAATTTTCCCATTTCTGCATTTTAAATTGATTCTGTTTTCCTAAAAAATAACAGGAAACAAAAAACATTATTAAAAATAACATTTAGCCCTTGTCAGGTTAAAGCAACAGTTGGTGTCATTATGCTTAAAAAGCATTGCCTTTGCATCTCCAAAGTAGATTGCCTCATAACATCCGTATCATCTCTAGCATGACCATTACCTCTGGAGAATTTTGAGTTGAAGTAGAGATTATGAGGAAGAGGAGAGGCGATGACTTGCATGGGAGGCTGCTCAGTGAAAACTAAGCTAAAGCCATTTTCTGCCCGAGCATGTTTCCTTTGTTCTAAATTCTTGGTAATGGTGCAAGTGATGACTGGGAAATGTAGTCTTCAAATGCAAAGGGGAAACAAACAAATGAACTGAGTGGATCTTCTCACTGCAAGTCCTACGAGTGACAGCTTATTCCTAAAGTAGTTCTATTTCATTTTCCATTAAATAATGAAATGCAGTGCTTAGGCAGTGATCCTCGTAGATGATTAGGCCAAATACATGTGACCACAAATGGACAAGAGCTTTCATGAGTATACTATAGCAATGAAGTGACATAGTTAAATTTTACGGTTTTATGTATGTAGGAAGTGTCCTGACTGTGCATTTTCATATAAATAATCATTTATTCACACCAATTTTATTTTCATCAGTCCTAAAACTCAATGTGTTTTTATGTTTAGCATTATCACAGGAGGGAACTATTCCCTTGAGAGCAGAAACCTAGTGACTTTTCACATAAGCACCACACTTACATTTCCTTCCTCGAGGAGACTGTAGCATTCAGCAATTCCAATTCTACTGGGAACTATAGTGTGGCACCATTATAGCAAATAATTTGAGCGGTTATGTTCCTAAGTGTTGTTACTGGCAATACCATGCTGAGCATTTGAGGCAAAGCAGGTGGGATTGTTATCTCTGGTTTAAGAATTGGAGTGTTTCTTTTCCTATTTATAAAGATGTGACTCAATCAGGACCCAGTACATAAATATATCTTAAGTGAAGGTTGATTTTTAAAAAAATAAATAAAAATCACCTGCCTGTTTGTAAAGGGAGAAAGAATGTGACATATGAAGCTCCCATCTCTCTTCCTGCGACAAGCAGATCTGTGCACCCAGCCCAGGGTGTCAGGGAGCTAGGTGGTATGGATTAATGACTGTGAGGTAGACACCGTTAATATGAATGTGAACTTGCAAAGGGGACTGTCCACACTGAGAAACATGAACAGGTAGAAACAAGACTGCTTTTTCCTAAATGGCTTGCTGGAGGCTAGAAAAGATGCTCACGGCACTACAGCTGGGATATTAGAAGAACTGTATTGACTCTTCTAATCATAAACCTTGGACTCTTCCTTAATAAGCATGCAGCAATTAAGATTAAGTACTCATTTTTATAATGGATGTATCTCAACATCTTTACCTTGGATTCTGACACACATTCAGTTTTGTACTGCAAGCTTTTCTCGTGTTGCGGAGATGAATTTTTTGAGACACCAAACCTTATGATTCGAAGTGCTGCAGAAATTCTTGTCTGGAATTGCAACTCCTACTAGTATTGAAGTTGAGATGCAATAAAGGGTGCTCTTACTCCTGAGCAAAATTCCTATTCAGAAAATGACTTAGTTGGATGCTTAGTTCCCAGCATGTACCCGCCAGGTTTATCCCTTGTTGTGGAGAGAGGAACACAAACTCACAAACTTCTTGTAGAGGCTGATCTAATAGGAGTTATGTGCTGCATGGCTGTCTCCTGAATGTGCATCCCTCTGACCAGGATCAAATGGACTTCATCAAGTGCTTTGTTCTCTGTTGGTTTGGTAGCTGAGGCTAACATGGCTAGTTTCTTCTGCAAGAGTAACTGCACAAATTGTAATTTTCTTGACGCTTGGACTGGGTGCAGTGTTATACTTCGTTGTCTTTGGATCCTCTTTTTTTTAGTCATCTCAATGTGCTGTGGAGAAGTGGTCTTCACACCTGCCTCCTCTTGTAGAGTGAATACATTTAGGACTTGTCTTCCTGGAAGAATGAGAGCACACCATTGAGTTGAATTGAGGATTTTGGTGAAAACTGTACTTAAACATAAATTTGGGCATAATCTCAAACAAAATATAAACTGGGCCAGATTTGTTTGAGTTAAAGCCCAAATCTGCCTGGAAGACTTGCAAATTTCAGAAAACACAGTCCAAGTTTTACCTATTACTGAAATCCAAACCTGCTAAGATTTGGTCGCTTTTACAAAAACGTACAGCTCCAGCGAGACACCTCTAAAACATTTCATTTAAACTCTATGCCATGAGAAGACTTTAACTCCCCCTTTCTCTACCTTTGCAGAAAAAAAAAAATCACTGTGACTGTTGCGTTTGGAATTCTATGTGCACTTACAGGAGGGATTTGTAGAGGAATAAAGTTTGTTTTGTGTCATGGCTGGGGGAAGAAAATACTGTGAAGTATCCCAGCCCTAATTTCACATGTGGTGCAGTGGATAACTATGGCACTACCAAGAGAGAAAATATAACAGGACTTGTAGAGCAAGACAGCATTTCAAGAGATGAAGAGCTGTGTTTCTTCTGGAGAAATGCTGGTGGTCTGGGGGTCCTCTACAGAAGTAATTAAATTTTATGTTTGCATGAAGGTATGTGGCTGTGTAGTGCTTCTAAATGAACCCAAAGTTTAATGCAAGCGTTCCCATGGACTTCACAGGCTTTGGAATTTTGCTCAGCCTCTCTGAGGATCTTGTGATGATAATGTGCTGGAATCCTGTTAGTCCTGTGAAGTACCGACAGACGAGTTGTGGAACAGGCACATGTCCTGTTTGTGGGGGTTTAAGGTCCTGAGTTGATAGTTAATTTAGATACATCTGCATTGGCTTTCAGTTGGTCTCGCTGGCTGCAGTGGATTTAATTATGCTTGTTTAATGCAGGTACTTGGTTCCCATCCTGCTTTTCCACCTTACTCTGATAACTTGCTTAGTGCTGTAATTAGAGAGCATGACAACTGACGCTTTGTTGCTTAGGTTGAATTGGTGAGAAATTTTGCTGATGAGGCTCCTTGGGCATTGCATGCCCCAAAATAAAGCAACACACAGTATTGTATGAACACAGCAAAATTGTTCAAGAGCAGTCACGTAAGAGATGTTCTGCTATACGGAGTTTGTCTTTTGGGGGTGAAGAGACAGGAAACTCAGTAATGAAACCTAGATGGCATGTATTTCACAGAGGGTGTTTTTGGTTTAGTGTGTTCCTTTACTTTGCTGGTTTTTAAAGAACTTGCTTGACTTGGTTGAGTCATTTCGTTGCTAACCTTATGTTCATTCAATAGAATTACTGTTCAGTAAGTCCCTGGTAAAAGCAGTGGCGTTTGGCGGCAACAGCTCCTTGTCACTTGTATTTAATAATTGTATTCAATTATATTTAATCTATCAGAAACAAATGTTGTGAAGTCTCTGAAAGGGTATGGAAGACTCCCCTCTCCTGGTAATACATGGCTTTGAACTTGTAAAAAGCAGTTTGTTTAACCATTTTACAAGAAAAGCTCAAATACAGAAAGACAGACGTTGTCAAACACTCTCTCTCCTATGTATTTGGCAAGTTAATTATTTTGCTTCTTTCTAGCTAATGCTGGAAAAAAATATTTTACAGACTGTTTATTTTTTTCTGATTCTAAGAATACTTTAGATTTGCCAATACTGGTTTGTTCTTCAAACTATGCTACACATTATAATTGAGCTTTTATTTTAGAATATTTTTTCCAGTTGTGAGTTTGGAAGAACAAAAAAAAAAAGCCTTTGTTTACTTAATGAAGCTGGCTTTATGGAACCATATAACATCAGCGCCTTAATTACTACAAATGGATAATAAACGCTTTCCTATATATGAGAATGGGAGATACACAGTGTGACTGTCATTAGGAACAATTGGATTTTCTCTTGATAAGTTGGTAAAAAATGTAAATACTACAAATAACCGCCTGAGGGCATTTTAGATAACTATGCCAGGAACCATGCAACAAAACTCATTTTTACAGAAATTGCTTCCTGTGTTGGAGTTGAATACAGGAGAGACTGAATACACATTCATGCATAAGTTGCAATATTTCTTACATTCTTTATGAACGTTTGCATTAAAGTGTCTGGTATGTGGTTTTCTTGTATCACTGGAAAGAGCTGAGTATTGGCAAAGGAGTGATTAGGATCCAGTTTTTCCCAGTAAGACAAAACTTCTTGGCCTTTAGGCAATTAAACCAACCCTGTGTTCCATGGAATATAGTCAAAAAAAGTAATCATGTTCTTCCTATGTGAAGCAGCTTGTAAGAAGTCTCTTGTGATCAACAGAGAAAAGGAAAGTTGGCCTTGGCATTTCACAGTCCATGTTAAAGGACAAACCACATGCCTTGCTGGCTGGGTGGGGATGTCACCAGCCAAGGTCCCAGTTCTTCAAATGAGTTAGCAAAAGCTGAATGTCACACTGCTGTTGATTTAAAGGAATGCAAACAACTGGGGAAAATTATGACAAATATCACTTAGCAAACATGAACTTTTGAAGGATTTACTTTGCATGAATCAAGAATGGGATTCCCTGTTAGAATCTATTGGATCTAATAGAGTTCCTGCCTTTCTAGATCTGCATGGGTGCTGTGAAGATCTACTCTTGATCTCACATTGCTCTTTCTATGCCTTCCAAAGGTGTAACATCTCCAGCGTGGCCCAGAGAGGGCCAGCACAGACCTTGGAGATCTTTGGAGCTTTAGAACAAAACAAATGTGCAAGAACAGCACAGGGCTGTCAAAATCACTATATTACTCATGGATTCCGTGTTGGTATATAGGAAATGTCAACCTTGACGGTGTCTGTGTTCACTGAAAGCAGAGTACTGTCAGAAAGGCAATAAGATAGCAGTGTGCTTGTGTTCAAAAGCTTGGCTGTGATTTGGGGTGTATTTGCTGTGACATACCAGCAGGTGCTAATGGGAGTGCTGGGCAACCTGATCCTGATGTCCAAAGGGGCACATTGGTTGCTTCAGGCCTGCGTTAATCACTGTGGATGTGTCAGTTTATGGTGTTGTACTAGAATGGGTTTGTGCTTTGTTGCTCATGTCTCGACCATCCTCGTGGTATAGGATGCCTTTTTTCATTTGTCAATGTGGTGAGCAGATATTCTGAGGACTCTGGTGAACGCAAAGGCTGCTCTGGGAATGGCTGCACTTTGTTCTCTTCTTGCATTGCATTGTGAATCTTCATTTTGTAGAAAGCTGCCATGCCATAAATTGAGAAGAAGGCAGCACAAGATAAATTGGCTGTACCATCCTTTATATGGAAGATTTTATGATGTATTCTTCCCCATACGAGACTCCCATCATACCTACCTCTTAAAAGGAAGACTGGTGAATAATGGCTTAGGCAAGCAATAAATACATAATGCAATGCCACCTTTGAACCTTGTAGCTTGTGTGTAGGTCAAAGATTATATGGGTTGTAATCATGATTTATGCTTTCAGTCTCTTGATATTTTTTAGACCATCTTTGCTTGTCTGTTGGTATGACTTTAATTATTATTCTATTTATTTTTAGGAGGCTAGTATGGTCCTTCTGATACTACAACAAAGTATGTTTTTTTTAATTTTTCTGAACAGTTTGAGTTATTTCGTATTCAATATACACAAACTCATGTTCAGTATGGCAAGCATATTCAGAAAAATGTAAATAAATGTCTATGCAAGTGTCTATATTTGAGATTAACAATTTGTTAAAGAACTTAATTTATTATTGGTAACAGGCTTAGCAATTGTCTATCTTTTTCACAAATAATGTAAACTTATTTCCTGATTGCTGCAGAACAATAATTACATGAGAACAGCTTCTGTATTAATTAATCTCACACTGGTTGATTTGAAAATTTAAGCTTAACTGATGAATGATGACTCTATCTTGGAGCTTCCAAGCTTAATGTTGTTTGATGTTAAAAGTGCATCAGTCAACCCTTAAGCATAACTCGACAAAATAATTTGATAGTGGCAGATGCTTGTGTTTTGTCTCTGGCTTATGCTGATTCTTTGCTGTACTTGAGGTATAAGCATACCTAGCTTATGATAAAGAGCTTTCTGACTTGATGAAAGCGAATATTGTCATTTAGTTCCACTCTTTTTCCTCTTCTTGCAGTTTGGCTTGTAGGAAGTTTGCTGTGAATAAAAGAAACCTGTACGCAGTACCTCAGATTACTGGTTTGCATACAAAGCTCTGTTCTTATTCTCACCCTTTCAGACTAAACTGCCAGATTTAGTGATGAGTGAGCGCATTCTGTCTGCTGCTGCAAAGCAGCTCCACAGCCTCCATTCAGACACTGCGGATGGGCTGACTTCCCTTCTTGGTTGTTTCCTTTACTCTGCAATTTGAAGCCAATTGTTCTGTGGAGCACTGGGTGCTCTTGCCATGCCTTATTTCTTGCAGGACTACTCAGCATGTAGTTTTCATGCTGTGCCTTGCACTGATACTTGGCAGGCTAGTTTGGTGGGCCTTGTTCTTGAGTCCCAAGGACACCTCCAGTAAGTTCTCTGTTGGAAGATGTTGGCTTTATGGTATACAGGATCAAACAGTGATGCAGCAGCCAAGAAAGTCAATGTATTTGTTCTTCATTGGTATGCTCTTGGAAGTATGTCACTTCAGAGGTGAATGACAGGCATGATCCCTTCCTTCTTTTAGTTTGTGCTTGTCAAATGTGTGTGTTTCCACAAATGTCCATTCACTGTGTGTGATTGTGATGTGCTACTGGAAATCTCAGGCGTTATCTCAGTAGGCTTTTCTCTGGTGGTTAAGATCTTAACCTGCTACCTCTAAAACACACAACCAAAAGGTTTCAAAGCCATGGTGTTTTCTGTTATCCCTGCTATTTTAATCCACTGTTAGCTATATTAATGTAACTCTTTACTTTATGTTTCAGTTCTGATGATCTGTATAATCCTGTTAACTGTCTGGGCGCTCAAGCATGGCCTGTTGGAAGAAAACCTCAGAACAGCAACAGTCAAACGTAAGTGGTCCTGAACATATACAGTTCACAATCGAGTGTAATTACAAGGAATGGTGTTTGGAATAGATGACTATACTCCAGCCCCAGGGCACTGTGGCAGATGCAACATAAGGCTTAATAAACTATAGGTCCCTGTTGCCAGTATTACTATATAAGAGTCATAATAACTCTGAGAGTGAAAACATCCATCAAAAGCTGACAAGTCTGACACAGATTATACATATGCACATGCATATACTAAAGATGCTACTTAAACCTGATGGAACTGCTAATAAAGATTATTTAGTTGTCGTAATGAAACATCATTTTCTGCTCATTACTCCTTTCATGTGAGGTTATTTTTGAGAAACAATCATTTGAGTGTTGTTGAAAAAGGTGCTTGTAATTACAAAGGTAAATAGCACTATGTTGCCGGATAAATCGTAGCTAGAATAGCTCTATTCAGATAGGAGCTTATAGCTAAACGTTAAAGTTAAAATTTTAAACATAGTGAATATACACACTTATTTTTAGCACAGAGGCTGTGCCTTCCTTTCTGTGTATCCCTCCAAGAAACCTCGCTAGACAAATTACTCTTGTTTCAATTTGTGGGTGGCCCAGTTGCAGTTGTATGCTTTTTTGAAGAACCAGTAAAGGAACATATGTATGATTATAAGGAGTTTGTGTGGGGGTAGTTTTGTTTAAAAAAAAAAAAAAAAAAAATCAAAATAAAGCTCCCAAAACAAATACCAAGGAGGACCTTCCTTTAAGCGGACCCGGCTATTGCTGCTGTTGTTCCTATGAGTACCCCATTCAGGGGCTGACCTCTTTATTGGAGCAGGCAACATTGCCTACAGGAGGCAGCCCTGACTTATGATTTGGGCACGCATGACAGCTTTGGCAGTAGCCTGATGGGCCATGTTGTCCTTCTTCCTCCTCTAGAATACCTATTCAAATAAAGTGTTCTAAGGTCTATTGGTGAAAACAAGTATAGGTGTGAGTGGGTAGGGGGATGCTGTGCACATAACTTAATTTTGATGGCAAGACCCAGTAAGTGTCAGTGTTCTCATTAAGTAAGAACAGCGGCAAGCTGCATGGTACATATGAATTTAAAATGTTAGTGTCAATTAAACAAAGCCTATGGCCCAACTGTCTATATATAGCCATTTTCCAATTGTATTTGTCCTTCACTTAAGCTGAATACACAGCTTCAGAGTTTAGCTTCCAGATCAATGTTTCTGCCTTGAATTTTGAAACTTAGGTGAAATGTAAGCACTTTGAACCGCTCACGTGCTGTGTGCCCTCCACAAGGCTAGAAGCAGATGCATGTAGCTGTAGATCCCAGTCTTGCAGTTCTCTGCTGTGCTGCTGACTTTTGTGTAGTCTTTTTCTCTTTTTTTTTTTTTTTTTTTTTTTCCCCCTCCCCTGGTTGGGACCTGTGTCAGACATAGCTACTGGCCCAGTGCGCAGTGATACCTGGGATGCTCTGGGACTGTGGAGGAAGCAAGGGACTATATCCCACCAGGCAGAGTCTCAGACCACATCATATTATCCCCGCTTTGTGGCTTGGAATAAATAATTTCTCTCATGTCATCAAACATGCTGGCCATAGTCTGCATGCTTAGGGAATTCCTCTCATGTGTTCCATCAATTCAGAGCAAAGCAAGCACAGGCTTTTCCAGAGCAGTTCTGAACACCCATCTTCCTGCTGATGGTAGTGGTAGGTCCAAGGAAACTGGGTACCAATGTGCCTATGGCCCATTGAAGGTGGTTGAGAGATTGGTATTAGATTAGTTGGGCTTCTATTGGAGCCCGTTGCAGAAAAATTGCACTTAATTTTCAAACAAACTTCCTATTTGCATTCAAATGCAAACATTTCTGTAAACCTGTTGCAGGTGCTTAAATTTGGCATCTGCTTCAGTGGAGTTAATAACACAAGTAAAAGAAAACCTAGCCGTGAGGCTTGCTTAATATTACCTTAGAGACTGGGTTTGTTCCTTTGAAAAATGTATGCTAATGAGTAAACTATTCAATAAACTTCTACTTGTCTTCTGCATAAAATGTGTGGCTATGGAGCATTTAGTCTTTGACCTTCCAGATTAATACCATGCAGAATATTAATGTTGTACATCCCTCTGAGGAGATCTAGGCAGGGAGAGAAAGACCCTCTGGAATTAGTCTCTGGATACAACTATTCAGACTTCCAAGGCTTCTTGGACACTCTAGGAGTGTTAGGAAGCCTGGGTCTGTCTTTGAGCCTGTCCTTGCGCTTCCTGAGTGTTAGGAACTATGTAGAAATGCTTATTAATTGTTATTACTGTCATAAAACTTATGACAGCACCTGAACTATACAAAGGTGCTTCCCAATTCAGGAAGGTGATATATAGTCCACAGAAGAGATCATGTTTGTTGAAATTAATATTCTTTAAAAGTGTTCTTTTTGTATCTTATTAGATATATTTGTAGCCAATGACCAATAAAAACAGCATTGAATTTTGCTGTTTTTCCTGAATGTGTGATATATTCAGTTTCCAAAGAGGAGGGGTTTGTTTATATTGTATTGGTCTGCTGCAAGAGCTAATATATTAAACATTTTCCCAAAGGATATCTGTGGTCTTTAATTAACTTTTTTCCCATAGGCCTATAATATAGTATTAGACAATATTTGGTCAGTACCCTGCTCTTCTACTCTTGTGTAGGACTTATTGGCTCTCATTTCCTGGGGGACCATTATGAGTGCAGACAGGAAGAATGCATCAAATGAAAAGTTAATTGTGTTTAAGCTGTGGGTGAGAGGGAAACAGACTTCCATTCCATTGTGCCTCTATAATAAGAAAAGCTAAATATACAGTTTCCTAGGCCACTAACCCAGGAAAGCAGGGGGGAAAAATTAACTCAGTCACAGAAAGGACAAAATATAAAATATGCAAGCATCCACAGGAAACTTCATACTTTATTTTGAAAGCTGGTTGCAGGATGATGGAGGTAAGAACAAACCAGTATTCATAGTGATTGCTTCCTCAGGAAGGATAAAATCCTGTCTGCTTCCCAAAGGCTGCTCTTTGTCCTGTTATCCAAATTCCATTGTGCACGAAAGCAATGGTGAGGGATGGAATAGAGGAGCTTAGCCCTTCACGGGTTCATCATAAATCATTACAGTGTATTTGATGTCAGGCTGTGGGCAGCTTCATGCCACAGCCTTGGCTGGCATGGGTTCTTTTAGGGGGAAGCCAAATGGGGCACATCTGAGCCTAGATTGTGAGCCACTTTCAGCAGTTCTGAGTGCTCCAGACCCAGGGACATGGCTTACTCATGCAGAATCTGTTTTGTGCAAGGACATGAGTTCCCAAGTGGGTGATAACATGAGAAATAACAGCTGTTTCAGAGCAGGATTTCCAATATCCTCCTCATTTGACATGTCCCAATTGCTTATAAGACATTTTAGTTGGAAAAGCTCCAACTGTCAGCAGCAATTTACCCAACAAGGGTCTGTTATTTTCTACCCTAATATGGTTAATGGGGTTTTGCGGAAGCAGGTTTTCAGATGTCTGCTTGATCTGTGGAAGGATCTTTCCCTGGTTTCCCTGGTTTCAGTGAGATAGTTCTAGACTTTGATTTTTGGCTAAGGTTTTATACAAACTAAAACTTGGTGAAAATTGCTAGATCAAAAAGGTATATGGTTTCTGATTTAGTTCTGTGCCTTCTACCCAAAACACTTGAAGTCATACCTAGCACTGGAATTTCAGGACAGCTTTAATCCACACTTCTTTGATACTTGAGTGTAGTTTACTCAAAAATTCATAATCCAGAGAGATGATGGCTTGAGGTTTGTAACTTTAGTGAAAATGGATTGCGTTTGTCTAGAATTTACCATATACTCTGTCTGGTTTTATTTCAGGCTTGAACAGTAGGGCTGAGCTCCAGAGGCAGTTTCATTGACTTCTAGTAAATGGAGAATGGAGTGTGGGAGAAGGTGGGGAAAATTGTCTGATATGCTACTGTGTGATAATTCACCTGAAACTTGATTTGAATATTACCACAGTCTGTAGAGTGCACAGACTAGCATTCAGTGAGTAAGAGCAGCTCAAGACCTTTTGCAATACTAAGCGTGTGTGTTCTTGTAAATCAAAATTATGAACTATTACTTGGATGGTTGTAACCTCTAGAGACCTTAATTGAGGCTTCACTGAACTGTTGATACACTTAATTAAAAAAAAATCAGCCCCTATCCCATGAGTTTAGCCTACTGTCCAGATGCTGCAAATATCTGCGTGTTCTTACCTTTGTTAACGAGAGTAACTTTGCTGGAAATTAGTGACATTTTTGTAAGAGAACTTCAGCATAATCATGGACCAAGCAGATTGAGGAGTACAGTGTTGTTGCTGCAAGGCCAGTACTGATGCTGCCACTGTTTAAGCGAGGCAGATTATTAGTAAACATGTGTTCAGTTGTTAGCCTATGACATACCTTATCACAGCAGGATCTGAGAAGTTATGCCCTATATTCCCCTCCTATCTAGGTATACTAATCACTCTGAATTTTTTTATCAGTGTGAGATGACAGGATGAGACTGACAGTTGGTAACAGTAAAAGTGATCATTGCCCAGGAATCTGCATTGGCAGTCCAGAGAAATAAAAGTAGTTCTCTGAAAGTAGTCCAGTAGAAGAGGGGGTCTTAAAAAAACAAAAAAAAGAGCCCACAAAACCAACCAAAACACAAACAAACAGAAAAAGTGTGGGGAGGGAGTATTTAGAGTATTTAGCTTTTTAATATACAGGAATTCCCATGTGAATCAGCCTGCTTTTTTTTCAGAATGCATGGATTAAGTACAAAAATGTATTAAAGCTTCTCCCTCCTCTAAGACAATGGTTTTATTCAGAACGCAGGCACACAGATGCTCCAGTGCCTGACTTTAACTGTTATGTCTGTAATCCCGAAACAAGGCACCCAGGCTGTTAGTACAGAACACATATAGCTTACTTTAGAAATGGTATTTTTTCATTGAGCTGGACAAAGTTAGTAATTCTGTTTGATATTTGTTATGAGAGAGGTTTTCTCTGAAGTTGGGCGTTATGCAGACTGCCACTTTAAACAATTTATTTGCATATTGTTTTTCTCTATTGCCTAAATAAGAATATAAAATTGCTGCTACATTTCTAATCTTGGTGACAGCACATTATAAAAAAAAAATAAAATCTCCTGTGTCAGATACCATTAACTGTGATTAAAATAACTGGCAGTGGCTTGAGGGGAGCTATAAAGGGGTGGTTTTAACTACCTTCTCAGGCTTTAGCTCTTTTAAGAGGACACCATTAGATCAAATTCAGTTATCTGTATAACTAAAGTATGCAGTTTCAGGTAGAAATAAATAGAGATCATCACAGTTTATGTTCATTCATGGAGAGTTCTTGGAAGACATTGTAGGAATCCTTATTTAAATTTTGAAAGGATTATTTTCTTGTGTAGATAAAGGAGATGCATGTAAAATGAGTAGAGTTCTGCATGGATTATGGGTGGGAAAATAATCCTGCACACTGATTTGTGATGGCCTGTAACTTCTGTCACTGATGACTCAATGTCTGGCCTTACTCAGTGCTTATAGGGAAACTCAGGCTCTCAGTGTATGTATGTGGTATGAATGCTGGATATACAAGTTCAGTTGTAACTAGCCTTGTCCCTTTCTACCAGCTGGATGTTTTAGTGCCATAGAAGCTATCCCTGAAGGAGCTTTAGTTAGAATGTCATATCATTTAGCACCAGGCTGTGTAGAAAACATTTGGTGAGATTAGAGCTAGGTCATGATTTGGTTTAGCTACATGTGATAGATATATCTATGAAGTAATGATTGCATGTAAGAAAAGTTATGTATTTGTGTTTAAAAAGGAGTGAAACAAGTGGTTTCTCTTTCATTGGTAGTGGTATAGGGGAGGTATAGGTACAGCTACATATTTTTGATTGTTACCACTGCAGAACTTGTCCATGCCTAAAGTGACTTTCTTTGTTAAAATCTTATGCTGAGTTACACAGGCATGTCTGCTCGAGCTATCACTAGGGCAAATCCACCTGTCAACAAGGCTGTTTTGTTGATCAATCTTTAACACTTTGCAGTGTTTGCTAGTGGCCGATGTTAAAATCCCAGTGGAGTTTAATTATTAAATATGTTCTTTCCCTTACTGGAGATTTATAGCGCTTTGTGTGAAAGAACACCTAGGTCTTTGGAGAACGGTATGATGCCAAGTGTCATGTCTGTTAAGATCCATTACAAGACGAAGATTCATGCTATGGTGCAAATGGTACTTGAAGTCTCCTGCTACATCTGTGCCTGTCTGTACCTAAATACCCCTCTGGAGACTGGCAGTTCAGTCGCTACTCTCTTGATGCAGCTTGTTCCATCTGTCACCAATGCTTCAGTACTTAAGTGACACATCTAAAATAATAAGGGCCTGGATCTATTCTGACTACTTTAGAACTTGTCACAACTCTTCCGACTTCTAAAGTTAGGACCTACCTGAAAATAATGGGAGCTGGGGAGAAAGGGTCTGTCCTCTCCTAGGAGCCTTTTGAGTACTAAACTGAACTCAGTAAAATAGTGCTCTGAAGGCAGCAGGGCTGTCATCAGTACATAAAGGAGTTTGTGTGTAGGTCTATATATGGATTTCTCAAGGTTTTGATCTCAAGGAGAATTTAAAGCATCTGAATCTTTCATTATCTCAGCTCTGGTAAAATATGAAGGCTTTTATGCTGTGGCAGAGTGCTATTTTATTATAATTTATTTTTCAGTAGACCTTAGGAAGCAGAGGAATTACTTTCAAACAGTCTAATTTATGGTCTAATATTTATATAGGACTGATTCACAAGTAATAAGGTATCTGTGCTTGTATTGAATTTCCTTTTAAAGAGCAATAACTTAAGTCTAAAAAAAATGCTGTGGAGTTTCACCCATTCCAAAGTCTAAAAGTGTTTTTTAGAGTAAACAATGGATGACACTCATTTCCCTGTATTTAAAATAATGAAGGAAACCTAGTCTTTTTGGATATAGAAGAACATAGGTTCACTTTCAATGTCCAGCAGCCACTATATCCCACTGCAACACTGATGTTCTCAACACTAACTACGTTATTTGGTGATGCCTTTATGAGAAGTTGAACTCTCTAGAAAAACTGAGTTTGGAGTTCCTTAAATTTTGCCCTGGGAATTTTTTTTCCCTCCAAGTTACAAAATCCACACACCACCTCTCTTGTGACTACTTTGTACTTGACAAACTTTCCTTAAAAATGGAAAAATGAGAGCAACTAGGGCTTCTAAAGAAGCTATTGAAGAGCAAGAGAAGTAGGATGAGTGGGGAATGAGGGGAGGGAAAACTTGTGCTGAAGAGGTCTGTAGGAAAAAAATTTTGGATGAATCCTGGTACATACAGAAATAATGGTATTTGCCATCGTACACACTACACAGTAAAGAAGCAGAAAAAACAGTAATGGGTCTTACTTCCTCTGTCCTCCGTGATTCCTTTGCCTTGGTGCTCTCTTCACTTTTTGTATCAGAGGAATGGAATATAGCCAAATGAGGGCATTTTCTGTATTTAGTATATTGTGCCATCAGTCAATACCACTTTCCTGTGTTATCGCTGTATGTTATTAGGCATTTACCTTTTGAATAGATGAAAAGCAGCTGGATTATTTCTACTGTGTGCCAAAATGTACTTGGTAATGTTGTCTTTAATGAATGCAAGGAAAAAACCCTTCATGCTTCTGAAACGGAAGGCAAAACCTATTGTCTTAGTAGCCTATTCGTAAGTACTTCTTTTTGACCTTCTCTAATAGTGGTCTTCACGCTGAGGGTGGTGAGCCCCTGGCCCAGGTTGCCCAGAGAAGCTATGGCTGCCCCATCCCTGGAGGTGTTCAAGGCCAGGTTGGATGGGGCTTTGGGTAACCTGGTCTAGTGGGAGGTGTCCCTGCCTGTGGTAGGAGGGTTGGAACTAGATGATCTTTAAGGTCTCTTCCAACCTAAACCATTCTATGATTCTTTTTCTTTTAAAAGTTTTCAGGTTCACTTTTTGGCCCCCTCTCTGCTGAGAGGGAACCACCTCTCTGAAAGGTGGTTCCCGGGTACACAACTTCTTGAATAAAGAGGCTGGAGAAACTTCTTTAACTGTTCTATCTGCTCATACATAGCAGGAGAATTCAGTGCTTCTACAGAAATTGTAATGCTAAAGTTGTATTCTTTATTGCAGTTTTGATGTTACTCAAAAGACAGAAAATAGTGCTTCTGTGTTAAGTAGTGTTCATCTTGCTAGTTTCTGTTTGTAGTCTATAAGCATTGGAAACTTTCTGGGTTTTATTTTTTTTTTTTACAGTTAAAACATACGTATTGGGGTTTTACTTCTGTTACAGGTTCACCTATAGGTTTTATTTTTCATTTTGTCTTTTCTATGGAAGCTTCCAGCAAAGTGGCTCTTGCTCTGAGTTTCTTATTGCTACTTCCAAGTTGACAGGTTTTAAATCCTTCTGGAAAGAGGATCTTCAGTCACTCACTTGATGGGTGCTTCTCCAATGCCACCTGCAAAAACTGAGGCACCTCTTAAGTGCTCTTCAAACTCTTGATATGGAAAGCTGCAAATGAACTGCAGCAGGTTTAGCAGGAAGCATGTCACCCATTGCCCAGACCTTCCCTTCCCCCATGTTCCTGTGATGGAAACCAGTGCTGCCCCATATCAACTGCTCTGGCAGTAGATGAGCCTTCCACTACGCAGGTGGACAGGTGGCATCATGAGGCTCCCAGATGGGACTGCTGGCAGGAGTAAAGACTTGATGCATCAGGATGGTCTGCGTGAGCCCCTGGAGATAAAGAATGCCAATCTTGTGATGTCATGTCTGCAGAAAGATGCTACTTCGAAAGCATTTATAGTGTTTGAGGCCTGACTGTTTTCAGTTCATATTATGAAAATTGATAGTTAAATGCCATTCTTCTTGTAAGAATTTCTGAAAGATTCTTCTGTTTGGTATGAGATAATGCTTAGTTATATTACTGTGCTATTGCTTCATATTATAGTGCTACAGGGTGGATGAATTGCCCAAAGTGTCTTTTTTCTTTTGTTAATGGCAGGGTGACTTTCTTGGTTACAGTATTAAGTAGGCACTGTATTCTTTTGTTTTATCAGCCTTATCTGACATTAATTAAATTGCTGACTAAATGATAAATTTTCGGAAGGGAGGAATAGAGACTTTCAGAAGAAGGGCAGGGATTTAAAGCCAACATTGCAATGGTCCTTTTCTAATGAAATTCAAACTGTTTTTTTAAAGGTTCATAAATATTGTAATTTTGACTCTTCTATAAGGAGATTGTGCTGGATCTTTTCAGTTTTAAAAAGTATTAAATTAGTGGAATTACTTGGTATTTGGACAGGATTGTATACTGTACAGTGTACTTGGTCTCTTAATGGCAGTAAGATAAAGTAGGGATGACTTAAAATTAATTTGGGCCTTGAAAAATTTAGCAGAATTGGGACAGTGTTGTGAATGAGATTCAAGAATGTTAAGCATGTGTTAAGACAACTTGGATAACAAGCAACATCAAGGTCTGCTTAATGCTTAAATATTTTGCCAAATAGGAATGAGTTTAAGCTTGTGCACAAGTGTGAACTTGCAAAAAAGTATCATAATTTCAAAATTGAGTACCGTTCTTTCTGTTAAGAGCTACCTAACTGGGGGGGACTATTTGGGAGTATCTATAAAATCATAGGCGAGGAAGGGTATCCAAGAAGAGTAAAAACTAGTGTGACACAAAACCATAAATGATGCAATCTGAATTTTCATTCATAATTAAAAATATTTTCTTTCTAGATCTGTTTCACTTAACGTTCTGTAGAGCTGCTGATAATGTCTCTACTTTCCCTGCACGAGCCTTTTTAGCACTTAGGACACTTGATCAGCTGAAGCCTGCACCCCTCTAGGTTTATCAGCCTGTGGGCTACCTGCCTAGTTCAGGTCCGCTCGTTCATCCTGCAAGGACACTTGCCTTTTACTGTACAGATAACAGGCTCAGTATGTCGGTATCTAACAGTCTATACTTGTCCATTTTCCTGTTGCTGTCACTGGCTACATTTCCTGCTCTTTTAGTGCTTCATGTTCTTATGATTGTTCTGTTAATTGTTCCTTAATACCAGCTAAAGAGGTGAGAACAAAACATGGTGTTCAACTCTTTGTGGTTAGGGGCAAATCCTTAGCCAAACACTAACTGAAATGGTTGAATCTAGTGTTAGAAATGTGACTCTTGGAAGCTAAGAGTTTGTTTAAGGGTCTGTTGGGCATGATGAGGAGGCATAATACTAGTGATGGGTAAAACCAAACAAAAGAGAGGGGAAAAAAAAAAAAGGAGGAAATATATGGAGTTTAGAGGGAGACAAACTGTCATATTTAGCAGGTTTATGAAGCCTGGTAATAATAATTCTATGCTTTGTGTGGCACTTGCAAGCTTTGAGGGTCTGCGTTCTGTTACCCCTGGCACTGATGAATGCATAATTACACATAAAGGCATCCTATAGGTGTCTGAGATAACAGTTCTTGCTGCTGTTAGTTAATGCTGGGCAGAGCTTTACTCTGCAAGAGACTTATTAGCATGTTTTATTTAATTTGTTCTTTGTTATCACTTTACTGTCCTGCAATTATGTCTGCAAATTGTAGCTTGGAATTTGCTAAAAGCGTCTATTGCTATAAGCAATCTCTATACTGAGAGGAAGGCCAATTAGCACAGAAGCAACACACAAGGTCATGTGAACACTGAAATATTCAGTGTCTGATAGTGTGTGTTGGCTTGCACAATTTCCTTTCTGATCACATTAACTTAAATCCATGGTTTTTAGTACATTTTTATTAATTTCAGTAATATATTGAGTGAAGGGTATTTACTAAATATCTTCAGCCTTCAAGTATGAAGTCAAAGTTTCTTCTATTCGAAATACAACCTTGGATGTTACCAACCTATGGATGAAATATTCAATAGTACTTATTTTACACTGACTTTTAGATTTAGGCTTTTAACTGCCAAATAATTTCTGAAAAAGAGTTTAAACTCCTACTGAAATTTTATTTTGAAGGCTATTATTTTTAAGAATGTCAACTCAAACCTCTTTTATTAAATGCTGTAGAATGCTTGAAATCTGGACAGCATTGTCAGTGAAGACCTCTTCCCTTCTATGGTCATGTTAAGAATACAGGCAGAATGAAGACTGATATTAAAATTGCTTGAGATAATAAAATCCCTAACTTCTATTGAATTTCAGGGGTACTCTAAGCAGTAAGGTATTGGGGAAAAAGTGATCTGTAGCTAAGTACTGTGGTGCTATTGATAACTCCGTTGCTATTTAACAAATTCATCCATGTTGGAATACACACTGGTGTTGAAGAAACTTTGCCTCAGTAGAGTCACATTGTAGCTGTCTCTAGGAATGTCATTGATGATGAGGTAAGGTAGAAAAAGGTCTGAGTTTCAGTCATGGAGTAGTGGTTCTGCATCTTAGTAGTGTTTTTGTACCTTTCAGGTGATTTATTTCCCTTTTGGCAAAGTAGGCTGTAGGAATGGAGCCAATGTAATTAAGCATCTTTAATCTTATATTTCTTACATAATCATCTTACTCTATGGTCGCTTCGGAGCTCTTATAACCTACAAGCTTTATTTCGTCATTGGCTATTTGAAATTAATAGCATTGTTGTGCTCTCTGGAAAAAGCTAATCAGTAAAGTTCAGGAAGTATCTCACAACTGCATCAAATTTTTGTCTCTTCCTTCGGATGTGATCAGTATAGCAGGATTGCCATGGATGAGTTTCCTGTTGGCAATCCCTCAAAAGGCAGAAAGGTCGAAAAGGCAAGAACATCTAACTTTGTACTTCACATCGAGCTCAGCAGAGCTGCTTTGCTTGTGCAGAGAAAGAAATGAATTGTAGAAGATGATCAAATTGTTGTTTTGCTGTTTTCATTGGAAATGATAACATGAATTACATTATCCAGGTTTCCTTTTCCTAGTTTTACTTTTTCAAGTTATAACAAATAAATAAACACTTACTCCTTTTGTCCCTTTTCTAGATTCTAGCCACAACCTGTTCTGAGGCAACTAGAAAAAAAAAAAGGACATTAGTTCCAGAATAAACCAAAAATATACCAGACACTTGGGCTCCTGCAAAAGAACAGCTTTTCTTTGTCAGGGTTTTTTGGTAGGGAAATGGAAACATTCAAACTATGCACATGCAGAAGGTCACCATGGCAGTTTGGAGAACTAGATGAATAGTTTTATAGCTCTGTGTTTCTGTTAACATTTTTCCCCAGTTCTTTCCCACTTTTTGCTGGGCTGCTTGCCAAAGGTGCTGCCAGAGTAGAGTTATTGAGCTGAGATCACTAGTACAGCATTTTGTAAAGAGGATGTGCAGAGTGAGACGTGTCTACCTGCCCATCAGCAGGTACTTAGCTGTAGTGTGTGTTACTGCTTACAGAGCTCCTCAGGATCTTGGATAGAAGTCAGAGTACTTTGAACAATCAATGTCCTCTGAGACATAACATCACAGTACTTACCCTCCGTTAACTGTGGATTTCTCTTGTACTAAGGTACTTGGCTGACCTCATTTAATTTTCTTGATAGTTCAATTGATTTTTTTTTTTATAAAGAACGTGTATAGACTCCTCTTTGTGTCAGTTCAGAAGTCTGTGAGTATTTACCTGTTTACGTCTTTGTCATTGTCTTTGAATGTCTTGCTTCTTACCCTTTTGCTCTGTGGCAGCCTTTACAGGACCTTCATTTTGGCAGAGACAACCACATATGTGTGACTTCTGCTGTTAGATTTTGTTCACTGATTGATATGGGAAAGATTTGTTGTTTTGGGGTTTGTTGTTTTTTTTTTTTTTTTTTTTTTTTAATACCAGCTTTTAACTGCAGTATTCTTAATGTAGATTGCATGCGCTGTCCACGGCCTCTCTGCTTCATGGGGTATAATGGTTAGGACTTAATGGTATCCCTAATCAGAGTTTTTATGAAGAGCCATTTGTCACTTAGTCTGACTTCCTGTGCAACACAGCCAATGGACTCTTGCCCATCAATCTCTAAGCCAAAAACTTCTGTTTGGGCTCTGACATACCATTTTAGAAAAATAACCAGCCTCGAATTCAAGACTGCCAAGGAAAAAGAGATTACTGCATTCTTAGGTACATTATTTTCACCATTATAGTCTTTAGATTCATACAGCTCAGCTAGAGAGGCGTAGTCTGATGCCACCTCTGAAGGCACTGAGGTCAAAGGGACCCAGGTAGGCCCTGAAGTAACATGAGTAACATCAATGCATTTGTAAAATTAGTATGTGACCTTATCCAAGGAGGACTGATAAAGGTGAGCAGCACAGCAAATAGGCTGAACTAAAGCAAAGTGTGAGTCATATTTTCTTTTGTAAGTACGGTCTAGTCTGTATTTCTGTTGCAAGAAGTAGTACCAAGATAGTTCACTTCACGTTTGAAGTGCAAGCTGTTACGATTCATGGTGGCACCTGACTTTTGTAAATAACTGTTCTGCAGAAAAGTGTGGAGGAAATTACATGATAATTGCTGGTCTAAGAAGGGCAGAGTCATGGAAATGCAAAGTACGGAGCTGCAAATGTCTGGTGAGAATTACAGACTTCTAGAAACAGGAAAATACATTTGCAGCTCATTCAAAAGAGTGCATTTGTGTTGGGGGGGGAGGAAGTGGTAGCTTCTCTTCAGTCTGTACTGGTATGCCTCTAAAACTGTTGATCATGTGGGGAAACAGATTTATACTAATGCAGATACTTAAACAACAAAACGATCAGGTGATGTGGTCACTTGAAGGTTTTACATCAAGACTGAAATTTTTCCAAATAAGATGCTGTAGATCAGCTGGAAGTTCTTTGGAACAGACTAACACATGGCAACAGCAGTCCTACTGGTTTTTGGCTATGTGAATGTAATACAAAGCTACAGAGGTATAAAATGTCTATGTATAATATCTTGTGTTTAAATAAAAGTAATTCACCTTTGATTTCAGCACAGATATACCATATAAGCAGTGATATATTTTTCATGCCTGGAACACTATCTCTGTGACTCTGCCATATAAGATGTACATGAATAATATATCTAAAGACTGCAGAAGACATAGCACTTCTTGATGGAGAATTATATAAGAATTTTCCTTTGTCTGTCTTGGATAATATATAACTTAACCATTCAATTGATGGATGTACTTAGGGTGAGCAGGGTTTGTTGAATAGGTTGAAAATCAAAGAGCAATGACTTCTACACACACACACCCCCCAGCTTCCAGACAACGATCCATGAGTATTAAATCTTTCAGTTTAATTATGCTATGAGTTGCAGGGAAAAAATGAACACAAAGAAATCAGATGAGGTCTGTGAGGCATTATCTTTCCTGTAGTAGTCGTCAGTGAAGGAGGCTCTGTGTTGTGTTTGAAGATGCATGTGGGTATGTGTGCTTGCAGATCAATGTAGATGCTTAGTAGTCTGTCCAAAAGCTAACTTCACCTTTTGTATGATGTGTGGAAAGCACGGAACAAAAGTCCATGGTAGGCTGTGAGGTACAAAGAGATTGAGTCTGTGGTTTCTGGCAAACAGAAATATCACTACAGACACTGTACACTTTTATCTTCCGTGATGTCTATTAATGGCAACTGATGTAGAGGGTATTGCTCTCAATGGATTTCTGTCTGACCCACTGTAATCATTCGTATGCAAAACTGATAACTTTCTGTTCTTTCTAAATCAAGCTTTTGGAAAGTCCTCACTCAATCACAAAATTAGACATTAGACAACATTAGGGGAGGGCTTAGATCCAGAAGTGGCTTCAGAACTCTGGTTTTGTGAAGCCAAGTGTTGTAGCAGACCTTTGTGATGGGTGGCCAACAGAGAATGTGATGGTGATGCTCGTGAGCCATGTCTCTGTAAGGGTCTATGCCAAAATCTCTCCAGCTAGTAGCCTAATGACAGTTATACAGAGGACCACAAAAAGAAAAGCTGAGTGGCTCTAATCTGGTTGACAAGTTAAGTGGGATGGCTCTGATTTAAGCAATGAGACTCTTGTGAAGAATTAGTACAACTGAGCAGTGCTCTCTGTGTGAATTTGGCTGAAGTATGCTGATTTTTGGCTGGGTATTTAGCAATGATGGAATGGAAGTGCTATGAGCCAGGTATGCATAGCTGTCCAGCTGTAGAATTTAATGTGTGCCTGTTCCTTGACTTAGACTGGGAGAAGTGGTCATCATAGCTAAGCCTCCACTTCCTTTCATCTCCCTCTCGCCTGTTCTGAAATGGGTTCTCTGTATGGCTTCAGAACTTCAGACCTGGCTGCAAGTTTTTGTTGGTGTTGTTTCAAATGTTGGTGACCATTTGTTCACCAAATAATCACTTTTTTGTGCTGAAAGAGTTGGCAAACTTAAAGTAACGCAGGTGTCTTATTTGCAAGTCCTTGCAGTGGATGAACTTAACATTTTAACTACAAGCAAATCATAGAATGTGTTGGGTTGGAAGGGACCTTTGACGGTCATCTAGTCCAACCCCCCTGCAGTAAGCAGGGACATCTTCACCTAGATCAGGTTGCTCAGAGCCTCATCAAGCCTGGCCTTGAATGTCTCCAGGGATGGGCATCAACCACTTCTCTGGGCAACCTGTTCCAGTGTTTCACCACCCTGGTTGTAAAGGACTTCATCCTAATGGCATCCAAATGTTGCAAAGCATGCTGGAGGTGGGAAGGAATGCACGAAAAATGTTTTGAAAGTTCTGAATTAAATATGAAGTTGAAAACTGAAGTATGCAAGCAATACATGATGTACGTGCATTGTATGCAATATGTATGTACGTGTATGCAAGCAATACATGTACACGATGTTGTGTGATATCCATGTTTCTTGGCTACTAGGTCTGGTCCTGATTCTGTATTCTTGAACCATTAATTAAAACTTAGTGGTCCCCATGTAACAAAGTGTGGTGAAAACAAATACAGCATCTCTTTGTGTTAGTTTAGTTTAAATGTATTACAGGTAAGTTAATATAGTTTAGATTATATAGTTATAAGTGCTTAAATGATCTAGTGTCCTTTTAGTTATGCTGCTTACTGCACAATTTAAACGAGAAGCAAAGCTTAGGCCATTTCACCTTTGTTTTTACTACTGTATTTGTACCTTTATGCCTTAGAAACTGATGAAAGTGAATGCTGTGCAGGGCAATGTTTAATTCAACAAAAACTTCTGTATCTGTCTTTGAAAGCTGCTTGAAAACATTTCTGTCAGGATTAGGTCTCGGATTTGTGACTTGTTTACTTTTATAGCACTTTATGTCAAGTTGCAATCATACTCTCATCTAGTATTTTATGCATTTTTGGTTCTCCTCACTCAAAAATAAACCCTAATAAAACTCTAAAAAGTTATTTTTGTAACTTAAAATATTCATTGTAGCTAACCAGACTTCTTACATAAGGTTTTCTTTTTTGGGTGAGTGGTGAAGGGGTGATGATTTCTTTAAAAAGGCCTGCTAACTTTTTTTGAGTAAATAATTTGATTTTGCAAAATTGTCGTGATTCCAAAGAGATGCTTCTTGCTGAAGATAACAGCAGCCAGTGACTGATCAGCAAAATTCAGCAGGGCTGTGTAATGAGGGGTGAAGACAATACAAATGCAAATCTAGTGAACAGTTGCTTTTTCACAGTTGGTAGGCTGCGTTGCAGGTGCATTTTCTTAATGAGGGTTAATTTGTCTCATATTTTAACCTGACACTGTTAGTAGTTAGGGTTACTTAAAGAGGTAAAATGAAGGTTTTTATGTAAGATTGGGTATGTGACTTCAAGTAATCTGCTAGTGCTGAATATTAACTGAGGTTATTCAGAACAGTCCTATTACTTAGGTTTTTAAGAGAGAAAAGCCTTTTTGATTATTTTGACAAATTGGAGCAAGGCCAAATTCTGCTCTTTTCCTTGGATTGAAATCCTGAGAGACTGAGATAAAATTGAAAAGATTGTTGTTGATCAAGATTTACAGAGGGAGGACCAGAAATGGAAGCGGGCTTGAATGCCCCGGAAAGTAATAAAATGGTCTTGTAGTAATGTTTTTCTTTAGTGTGTATTCTTTAATACTAAACCATGTTGTTCAGTTCAAGGAAACAATTTGGCGCAGAGCATCCCAACAACTTTTGAGCAAGGGGGAAGCTGTCTGTTCGTTAAATGGGTGTATGAAGGAGGTACATCCCTCCCAGAGGAAGAAGCTCTTGGACTGCCCCACGCTGCAGCAATGGGCAAAAGCAAGCCGTACAGATTTTCATTTGGGTACCCCTTAGTTGCTGCTGGTGCTGGCTAATGAGATGCATTTGCAAGAAGAAATACACTGTCCTGCTGGGTAGCCTACTGTCACATTAAAACCAAAAGGGTTTGCATGAGTATAGGCTAATGGCTTGGCTTAGGTTTAACAAGATCACCCTATAAACTTTACTTTGTAACTGTAAAGAAAAAGAAAAATTACACTGGGTGGAGGCAAAAAAAAAAAGCTAGCTTTTCCACAGTTGCTTATTAAGCATCATGTGTAAATTATCCATTGTTAACCTACTGTACTTCATAGTCTTTTAAATCTCATGTGCCTCTTGTATCGACTTGTTTTCATCCAATATGAGCTCATGAATGCAGGATGCTGAAATACTGGGTCAGAAATCAATTCCATCCTCCTGAAATATTACCTCTATGCCAGTGACTTCTGCTTCAGGGAATCTAGTTCAATATCCTATCTTACGCTTATATAGATTACTACTTTAGCTTTCTTATATCTGGAACATGCAAAGGGATATTCCTACTATTGTAAAGTAAATAACACCAAAAAATCGATGTATGAAAAGGGTCCTTGATATGTCTGGCAATTGGCAAGGGAATTTAGAGCTTTTTCCCCTCACTTGAGATCTGATAATAACCGAAACACACCATTGCCATGGTATTTATACAATAAGCCAAGGACTTTAGTTTGGTCCTTAATAGATACTCAGGGAAGAAAAAGCAGCATAACCTCCGGCATCTGAGTTGAGAGTCTCAGTGAGGAGGCAAAAAAAAAAAAAAAAAAAAAAAAAAAAATCAATAAAGATATATTAAGCTGTTTCTCACTCTTTAGACACAGCCCTTCTGGTTCTGCAAATAGGTGGCATAGGATGATGTGCATCCACTGGCATTTTCCATGTTATTACAATTGCATGGATACAGAATTGCAATAAGTATTTAAGTATTTCCATATTAAAAAGGTGCCTATCTCATTCAATCACTAAGTTCTCTTAGAAGGAGGTTTTAATATAAAAGTGGCTCTATGTAATAGAATAAAGCTAGATTAGAATAACGGGGGTACTATCAAGGGATAGTTTGCTGCATGTTGCTCATGGTGAGGTACAGTGTTATAGTAGGATAATATTGTGGAAAATAGGAGAATGGAGTGGATATTTGCCCAGGGTCATAGTTAATTCATGTGATAGATTTTTTTTTCTGACTTACTCAGAACCATTATTGAAAATGATCCTCCAGTTGTATCAAGAGACTGGTTTGAGCAGTACCTTTAGCATTTATGTCTGCATCTATATATGTGTGTGTTTTCCATCAGTGGGAATTAAAGTTAGCCTTACTTGAGGAAGCTGATGCATGTGCTCCAGTGTAAATTAACAATTGAAGTCCTCAGTTATGCAGAAAGAACCAAGAAGGTTCCTTGGCAGTCAGAGCTTGTATGAAAACTGAGGATAAAGGGAGTTTTGGTAAGTTGTAGGGATGAAGGCAGAGGAAGCAGTTTAGTAAGGTGGGATTTTGAAAACGTGGGTCTTTCAGGGCCTTGTTTTTCAAATAAATTCATGCTTCTAGAGTTAGAGCTCCTCGCCCTCCTCACAGATTTGGTTCCCACAGCACTTCTGCAATCTGTGAGGCTACAACTTGAACACTTAAAATGATGTGAGACAAGAGTATGAAGATGCTTATTTCTAAACAAGAATTATTGATTAATCCAAATCTTAACTTAAAAACACAATAAAACAGCCACAGAGCAGCAATATTTATAATGAGTTAAGAACAATGAATTTTGTGGCTGTGACTGTAGCTCTAATGTGACACCAATGGAGGGGTGAGTGCTGTCGGTACCATGTCAGTGCCCGGGGTTGGAGGGGGCTGGGGGAACGGCAGTGACGATCCAAGCGAGCAAAGAGCAGACCCGGAGTGATGCGGGGCTGACAGCAGCATGGCTGCGTCTTCTGCTTTCTGATGGGATTGCACTGCCTCTAGTCGCAGAGCTAGCTGACTCAGGTATTTCCACAACACACTTTTCTTTGGGACAGACGTACCCGATGTTTACGTGGGGAATCAGCAGTTTTACGGAAGCTTGTTTATAGACTCCCAAATACTGCGATAGGTTAATTTATTTCTGTCTAGTCAGGGGAATGATGTACACAAATCTCACTTCTGACTGAAATCAAATAAAAATCATTACACCCCCTACAGCATTTGGGGCTCTGACAATAATTTCAAGAAACATAACCATCAAAACAAAAGCGTAACTCTAAAATCAGATAATGAGGTCTTATTCAGAATGGTATTGGTCTTCCAAATAAAATACAAATGCTATGCTTCTGATTTTAAATAATTGGGTAATAACTGGGGTGACTCTTAAGGTACTCTCAATTTTGCCTGGTTTTGAGAAAGGGGGTTTCTTTCATAACTTATGAGATACTTCTCTTACCATTACTTTGTGGATGTAGAATCTCACTTTGATGTATCGTATCTATGTTCTTGAAAGATGTGCTCTTAATGTATCATATTTTATGTGCATATATAATAGTTGATGCCTCAGATACTATACTTAGTGTTTCATGTAACACATTTTTAAGCTACATATTTGCTCTTTATTTGATTAAATTTCTGATAAACTTGATGGTGAATAGTGATTTCTTTTTTTTTTTTTAGAGTTTATATGATGTGTGATTAATAGCACATATTCCACACCAGACTGCCCTACTGCTCATAATCTAGCTTATTTTGTTTAAATGTGGAATCAAGATTTCTCATTAAGCAAAGTTCTGTCATCCTAAATTACAACTGCTTAGTTGTTCTCTTTACCTTTTCATTTCTAGGAAGCTCAGATGTGGCTTAGTAAGCAGTGAGGATATTATCTGTACTCAGACACCTGTCCATCCCATTACAGCTGTCTGTTGTCATGTTTTTCATCCCTTATACAGAAAGTGTTGGCACTGCAATGCAAAACAAAAAAAAGCATGGTCTAATGCTTTCATTAACACTTTTGGGGAAGATGTGGAAATTAGCTGGTCAAATACTGAGCTTTGGGCATTTTCACAAACACAAGGCCACAGAGGAAATAATGCACTTGCACATGCAAGTTATCTTCAGATAAAAAGATTCATGTGGTTTGTACTTTAGTGTATATTAAAGCTGTTGTTATGGTCACTATATATGCAAATGAATCATGGTCTGTATTAGCCCGTTTTTTTTCTAAAGTATCTACTTAAGGAGATACAGTATGTATCTTAACCCAACCATTTTTATTATTGGTAATAGAGGTTTTTATGCATAAATCTAGGGGTTTTGTTCCTGAAGGTAGAATGTTTCTGCAACATTTTATTTCAGGTGCTGTTGTGAACCAAAACATGTGAGATACTCGGCAACTGCTGTTCCTGTTTCAGTTGAAGCACTGAGCACTATGACTGGATTCTATAGAACAGTATTTAATATCTAACTGATTGGTATTTTCTTACTAAAAGGTGTTTGTTTTGAATCATGACAGCTTGAAATACAAAAAATATTTTTAATAAGGCTGGTTGTTCCAAATGAGCACCGTGACTAAAGCTAATATATCAAGGCTTACTCAGATGCATCTTTTTCTATCCAGAAATTTTCTCTGGCTGGAATTGGAATATATATATATTTTTTTTTTTTCATGGACTGGGATTTGTGGATATTTAAAAACCCTGTCAGTATTCTTGCAGATGTCCGCAGGTCTTGTGCCCTGGGTCTGAAATGCTCTGTGCGTGCTAGATAGCTCATGCATGTATGTGTCTGGGTAGGTAAACCCAACGAGGAATAAAGTAGCTCTGCTGGACAATTCCACAGTGTCCAAGTTGATTATCTGCGTGTTCAAAACCAGCTTCAGCAAGAGTGACTGGTAAAAAAGGGGTACGCCTCATGCTTAAGGCAGTTAACTTATATAGGAGACAGACAGGTTCAAGTCTTTGCCTCAAACTAGTAGTAACAGACTTTGGTGTTATGAGGTTTTTATTATTAAAAAAAGAACCAAAAAAATGCAACAAACCACACAAACCAAACCCCACCTCCCCCTTCCTACCTAAACTGCAGGAGCTGTCACATGCCAAGAAAATAATTTCCTTTTCTGGTTTTAGGCAATTTTACATTGCAGTTTCCTACATCCCATATATATACTGGAACTGCATTCTCGTTGATGCATCTGCTGGTACTCGATGCTTTTCAGCAGTGTAATGCTCTACAGCTTCATGCATTGCAAGAGGACAACTATTACATAGCTTTGCCTCATTGAATGCAGAAGGTGCGACTAAAATTGTAAATCTCCTAGATGACAAAACATAAAATCTACATGGAAGATCTAATCTATCCTGTTCTGACTGATAAAAAAGGAAGGGTCGCTAGTGGGTAGTAAATTAAGATGCAGTATAAAAGTTTTACCTGGAGGTGCTAAATCATTTAACCGTATCAGGCTTGTAGGGCTGTCTTCGTTAATAACTACAGTGCAGATTATCTGCCATTGGGCTAGGAAAGAATACAAGAGAAGGTCAGCATCTGCTGAGCCTTTCCTGTGTAAATAATGGCTTTTGCAGATCCTCTTGGATTACTTTTGTCATTTTTGTGATTACACAGTTTTTCATCAGGATGTTTTCAAAGTGTTGGCAGCGTGGCGGTGTTGCGTACCTTTAATAGCAAGGCAGTGTAGGAGATGAGTGGGCAAAGAAAAGCCGTCTTTGCTTTGAGAGGGGCAGGGTGATTTTGTTTAGGTTTCGTAAATACACCAAAAAAATCGCTGAGCTGCATAAATGGAAAGTTTACCCATATATCTGAGCCTTTATGATAAAGGCTATTCTGAACTCTCTGATGGGTGCCTTCTGATTAATATATATAGTTTTTTTTTAATCTTCTGTAACTTTGGTTGCAGAAATACATTGAAGTGTTGGTATCTAGTAGGCTTGTTCCCGTCCGTTATAACCAGCATCACAAGGCAAGTCCCTGAGCATTTGCTATGTGTGCAAATGCACAGGTGCACGTACATGCTACACACTGTTAATGGTTGCAAGATTTTGTTTATAATTTTCCCTCTTCGCTTCAAAATTGAGTTGTGGCACTTGCCCTTGCAATTGTATTGAAATCCTCACTGCAACAGACTGTTCCATACTGAGCCCAGGCTGCATGTGTAAAAGTAAAGCAGGTGGTGAGCATGCTGTGACTTGGAGGGTTTAGGCAAAGATGGATTAGGTATTTCATTGAAATTTTACGCTCTTGCTCTCTTCTCTTCTTTCAGAAGCTAGAAAGATCAGATGAATCTTAAAACTAAAGTCTTAAAGTGGATGGCTGAAAATCTTTACTTTGTCTCAGCAATGTGCTTTTTTCTGCAGGCATTTTGCAAAGGACTTTGTTAAAATCAGCAATTCAACTTTAAGATTGCTGATGAGGAAATTTTTTCTTTGTAAAACGAGTAAGTGTGTACAGGGCATTTTTTGTTACATAAAGACCCAGTGTTTTGGGATGTAATTACTATAACAATTGAGGAGGGGTAATCCAATCATCTTCCCAAATCTGATACAGAATGACCCATGCAGAATAAGAGCTCTTCTGCGTGCTGTTACTTTTTGACTAAAAGAAGCCGCACAGGTTAATGAGAGTCAAGACCCTTCTGAGTTTGCCACTACTTGCTGAGTTAATTTAGGCCTTGATTATCAAAGTAGCTCACAACACTGACTTAACTCTGCTCCTGCTGAAATCAGAAGGGGCTGGGGTTAGGCCAAAGCTCAGTGCCTTTTGAAAACCTCTCTGCTGGACTCTTGGTGCCTCTGTCCAGCCTCTGAAAAGAGAAG